>NC_029774.3:52389314-52454164 GCF_000817695.3 Arachis duranensis
GTGATGAGCGGATAATTTATACGCTTTTTAGCATTGTTTTTAGGTAGTTTTTAGTAAGTTCAAGCTACTTTTAGGGATGTTTTCATTAGTTTTTATGTTAAATTCACATTTCTGGACTTTACTATGAGTTTGTATGTTTTTCTGTGATTTCAGGTAATTTCTGGCTGAAATTGAGGGACTTGAGCAAAACTCTGAAAAAGGCTGACAAAAGGACTGCTGATGCTGTTGGAATCTGACCTCCCTGCACTCGAAATGGATTTTCTGGAGCTACAGAACTCCAATTGGTGCGCTCTTAACGCCGTTGGAACGTAGACATCCAGAGCTTTCCAACAATATATATAGTCCATATTTTATTCAGAAATTGAAGACGTAAAGTGGCGCTCAATGCCAAGTACATGCTGCTGTCTGGAGTTAAACGCCAGAAACACGTCACAACCCGGAGTTGGACGCCCAAAACACGTTATAACTTGAAGTTCAACTCCAAGAAAAGCCTCAGCTCGTGGAAAGTTCAAGCTCAGCCAAAGCATACACCAAGTGGGCCCCGAAAGTGGATTTATACATCAATTACTTACTCATGTAAACCCTAGTAGCTAGTCTAGTATAAATAGGATAAGTTACTATTGTATTAGACATCTTTTGACAGTTTAATCTTTTGACTTTGTAGTCGTTGATCATTCGGTCTCTTGATCATTCAGGGGGCTGGCCTTTCGGCCTTGATCATTCAGGGGGCTGGCCATTCGGCCATGCCTAAACCTTTCACTTATGTATTTTCAACGGTGGAGTTTCTGCACATCATAGATTAAGGGTGTGGAGCTCTGCTGTACCTCAAGTTTCAATACAATTACTATTACTTTCTATTCAATTCTCTTTTATTCTTATTCCAAGATATACGTTGCACTTCACTTTGATGAATGTGATGATCCGTGACACTAATAATCATTCTCACCTATGAACGCGCGTGATTGACAACCACTTCCGTTCTACTCTAGGCCGGGCGCATATCTCTTAGATTCCCCAACAGAATCTTCGTGGTATAAGCTAGATAGATGGCGGCATTCATGAGGATCCAGAAAGTCTAAACCTTTTCTATGGTATTCCGAGTAGGATTCTGGGATTGAATGACTATGACGAGCTTCAAACTCCTGAAGGCTGGGCGTGATGACAAACACAAAAGAATCAAGGGATTCTATTCCAACCTGATTGAGAACTACATAAGTATTTCTATCCCTTTTATTTTCTTTTTATTATTAATTTTCGAACTCATCATAAACCAATTTAATCTGCCTAACTGAGATTTACAAGGTGACCATAGCTTGCTTCATACCAACAATCTCTGTGGGATCGACCCTTACTCACGTAAGGTATTACTTGGATGACCCAGTACACTTGCTGGTTAAGTTGAACGGAGTTATGATCACACCAGGGATTATTAAGATCCCAATCTATCACACCATGATCTCTTTGGGGTATTTTTGATTTCATACAAATACAAAGAGACCAACTTTGAGGATCACAATTTCGTCCACCAGCTGGCCTCTCGGCCATGCCTAGACCTTGTTCTTATGTATTTTCAACGGTGGAGTTTCTATACACCAACGGTCGAGTATTAATGCAATTACTATTGTTCTTCTATTCAACTCAGCTTATTCTTGTTCTAATATATTCATTTGCAACCAAGAACATGATGAATGTGATAATTATGTGACACTCATCATCATTCTCACTTATGAACACGTGCCTAACAACCACTTCCGTTCTACAAGCAAACAAGGCTTGAATGTTTATCTCTTGGATTTCTTAATCGGAATCTTCGTGGTATAAGCTAGAATTGATGGTGGCATTCAAGAGAATCAGGAAGGCCTAAACCTTGTCTATGGTATTCTGAGTAGGATTCAATGATTGAATGACTGTGACGAGCATCAAACTCCTGAAGGCTGGGCGTTAGTGACAGACGCAAAAGAATCAATGGATTCTACTCCAACCTGATTGAGAACCGACAGAGGATTAGCCATTGTGACAGAGCGCGTTGAACATTTTCCCTGAGAGGACGGGACTGTAGCCACTGACAATGGTGATGCCCAACATACAGCTTGCCATGGAAAGGAGTAAGAAGGATTGGATGAAGACAGTAGGAAAGTAGAGAGACGGAAGGGACAAAGCATCTCCATACACTTATCTGAAATTCTCACCAATGAATTACATAAGTATCTCTATATTTATTTTATGCTTTATTCATAAATCATCCATAACCATTTGAATCTGCCTGACTGAGATTTACAAGGTGACCATAGCTTGCTTCATACCAACAATCTCCGTGGGATCGATCCTTACTCGCGTAAGATTTATTACGTGGACGACCCAGTGCACTTGCTGGTTAGTTGTGCGAAGTTGTGATAAAGAGTTGAGATTGCAATTGAGCATACCATGTTGATGGTGCCATTGATGATCACAATTTCGTGCACCACGTAGTGAATTTAATTTTCACTTTCTGCCGATCTGTAGCTTTATAATTGGATGATGAATATTTCATATTAATGCAGCTTGAACATTTGTAGAAGACCTAAATAGATTTTATTCAAAAGAAAATGCAAATATATACATGTGGGAGGTTTATCCTCTAAGTCGGGTGATTTGTAGGTCTTGGACTGGTGCCTCGTTAAAAAACCTTTTCAGGAAAAAGAGTGCGCTTTATCCTAAGATCCTTTGTCATCCATAGCTATAGTACCTTCTCAGGTTGCAGGCGTGCCATGACTTAGGAAGCTCCCGCCCCTCGAGTTTGGACAGTCTGTAGTAGCCCTTTCCAAGTACTTCTATGACCCGGAAAGGTCCTTTCCAGTTTGCTGCCAGCTTTCCTTCTCCAGGTCGGGCTGTTCCAATGTTATTTCGGATTAGGATGAGGTCGTTCTTAGCAAAAGCTCGCTGTACTACCTTTTGATTGTATCTCGCAGCCATTCATCATTTTAATGCTTCTTCCCTAATCCGAGCTCTTTCTTGTACCTCCGGAAGTAGGTCGAGTTCTTCCCTTTGAAGTTGGGAATTGGCTTCTTCACTATAGTAAATTATTCTAGGCGACCTTTCTTCAATCTCTACTAGGATCATTGCCTCCATTCCATACGGTAATCGAAAGGGTGATTCCTTTGTGGTGGAATGTGGCGTTGTTCGATACGCCCATAAGACTTGTGGGAGCTCCTCGGCTCAAGCTCCTTTTGCATTCTGTAATCTCCATTTCGGCCCAGCCAGTATAACTTTGTTGGCAGCTTTGGCTTGTCCATTGGCTTGGGGATATTCTACGGAAGTGAATTGCTGTTTTATATTCAAGTCGGCCGCTAGCTTTCTGAAGCCTGCATCTGTGAATTGGGTACCATTGTCTGTGGTGATAGAGTATGGAATCCTGAACCTCATGACAATGTTTCTACATAGGAATTTTTGACTTCTTTAAGCAGTGGCATTAGCAAGGGGTTCTGCCTCGATCCACTTTGTGAAGTAGTCTATCCCCACTATGAGGAATTTGACTTGTCCCGATCCTTGAGGGAAGGGTCCGAGAAGGTCGAGTCCCCATTTTGTGAATGGCCAAGGTGAGGTTACACTCATGAGCTCTTCTGGTGGAGCGATGTGAAAGTTGGCATGTTTCTGGCATGATGGACATGTTTTTACGAACTCTGTGGCTTCCTTTTGTAGAGTTGGCCAATAAAATCCTGTGCAGAGTACTTTTTTTGTAAGTGCCTGTGCTCCTAGGTGATTGCCACAAATGCCAATGTGTACTTCTTCTAGGACTTCCTTTGTGTTAGAAGTCGGTACGCATTTTAACAATGGTATAGAAATCCCTCTTTTGTATAGAGTATTGTTTATGATAGTGTAGTATTGTGCCTCCCGCTTCAACCTCTTTACCTCCTTTTCTTCTGTGGGGAGTGCTTCTGTTTTGAGGTAGTTAATTATGGGAGTCATCCATCCTTGATCTTGACCTGTTATGGTCAGGACTTTTTCTTCTTTAGAGATTGATGGATTTATTAGAATTTCTTGAATGAGGCTTCTATTGTTGCCCCTTGGTTTGGTGCTGGCTAGTTTTGAGAGTGCGTCAGCTCGAGCATTCTGTTCTCGAGGTATGTGACGGATCTCATATTCTCTGAGTTGTCCGAGCTGTTCCTTGATTTTGTCCAAGTACTTTTTCATAGTGGGGTCTTTGGCTTGATAGCTTCCTACTATTTGCGAAGTGACTACCTGTGAGTCATTGAAGATGATAAGCTTTTGAATTCTAATCTTTCTAGCCAGCTTCAAACCAGCTAGCAGTGCCTCATATTCCGCTTGGTTATTTGAGGCAGGGAACCCAAATTTGAGGGAGAGTTCGATTTGGGTTCCTTGGTCGCTTTCAATTATCACACCCGCACCGCTTCCGGCTTTATTTGACCTATTAAGGCATTGTAGGCTGAGCTTACGTCGACCACGATGTAGTCTATCTTGAGTGTTCTGGATTGGTTCTCCTTTTCGAAGGTTGTATGCAGCGATACGTATCCCAGTGGTTGAACTGGGGTATCTCCTAGTCTGAACAGGCTGTTCGGGTACGCTCTTAGCTCTTTTTCTTCTAGACCGAGTTTGTCGAAGGCAGTTTTGAATAAGATGTCGGCAGAGCTTCCCTGGTCAATTAGTGTACGGTGAAGGTTAGTGTTTGCCAGTATGATCGTAATGACCATGGGGTCGTCATGTTCCGAGATGATTCCGGATGCGTCTTCCTTGGTAAACGTGATTGCTGGGATGTTTGGGGCTTCCTTTTTTCCTTCGACGTAGTATACCTCTTTGAGGTGTCGCTTGCTAGATGATTTGGAGATTCCTCCCCCAGCAAATCCGCCGTGTATCACGTGGACATTTCTTTCTGGTGTGCGAGGCAATCGTTCAGATCGTCCGACGTCCTCATCCCTCCTTCTTTTCCTTGGTTCTTCGTCGCGGTTGGCCAAGAACCGATCTAATTTTCCTTCTCGTACTAATTTTTCTATGACGTTTTTCAAATCGAAGCATTCATTGGTAGAATGCCCTCGAAGGCGGTGATATTCACAGTATTCATTCCGATTTCCTCCTCCTCTTTTACCTTTAAGTGGCCGAGCTGGAGGGATTTTCTCTGTATGGCAGACTTCTTTGTAAACATCTACCAAGGATACCCTAAGAGGAGTATAGTTATGATATTTTTTGATCTTCTCTCCAGAGCGATCTTCCTTTTTCTTGGATTCTTTATCTCGGTAGGCAGAGCCAAACTTTGAGGTTTCGCTAAGTCGAGAGTTTTCTTCCATGTTGATGTATTTTTATGCCTGTTCTTGTACTTCGTCTAAGGATGTCGAGTATCTCTTTGATATAGATTGGCTAAATGGTCCTTCTAGTAGGCCATTTATGAGGCCCATAATGGCAGCTTCTGTTGGAAGATTTTGTATGTCCATGCATGTTTTGTTAAATCTTTCCATGTAGTTGCGAAAGCTCTCCCGATCTCCTTGCTTGATCCCTAGTAGGCTAGGTGCGTGTTTGGCTTTATCCTTTTGTATGGAGAATTGGGCCAAGAACTTCTTGGCCAGGTCGTCGAAACTTGAGATGGATTTCGGAGGTAGGTTGTCGAACCATTTGATGGCTGTCTTGGTTAGAGTTGTTGGAAAGGCTTTGCAGCGAACTGCATCTGAGGCATCAGTGAGGTACATTCTACTTCTGAAGTTGCTGAGATGATGGTTGGGATCCGAGGTGCCGTCAAATAGAGTCATATCCGGAAGCTTGAAATCTTTTGGAATTTTGGTTTTCATGATTTCTCTGGTGAATGGATCTTGATCTTTCTGAGAGCTATCCTCTGTGGATGGTCGAGTAGCTTTAGTTTCAAGATCAGCTTCGAGTTTTATAAGCTTATCTTCTAATTCTCGGTGCCGCCTTATTTCCCGGCGTAGATCTTCTTCTTTTTCACGTCGATGTTGGGCTTCTTTCTCAAGTTGCTCCAATCGATTTTGAAGTGCTTCTATTACTCCTGGATTTGATGAATTTTTGTCTCTGTTGGTTTCTGGAGTATCTTTGAGTATCGTGTCCACATTTTTATGCGGCGTTCTGTCCTCCAAACCTGAATCGTGGTCGTTGTCATGGTCATCCACCATGTTAATGGGATGACTTCCAGGTTCTCCAGCAACGGCGCCAATGTTCCGTGGGTTACCTGAAACTGTAGGTCAATCTCGGATGAGATCTTCTGTGTTGGTCGGAGCCGACATGTCCGGCAGGTGTACGGCGGCCGGAGCTGGCGTGTCTGACTTGTTGGACTTGGTGGTGGTGCTGATCCTTCATCCCCGGAGGGTGGGGGGTACCTACAAGGGACTCTGATGCTTAAGTTAGCAAGGGTATTAAGCAGGTATTGAGTAGAATCAGAATATGAGTTATACCTGGGTGCTCCAGTGTATTTATAATGGTGAGATGTGGCCTTCCGTGGATAAGATAAGTTAGTTATCTTATCTTATCTTATCTTTTAAGTGAGGTCATCTTATCTTTAAGGGAACCACCATTCTCTCTGTAGGCTTGGGCTGCCTTTAGGATTTGGGGCGTGTTCCTCTATTTGGGCCCTTTGTTTGGGCTTTCCTGTGACTTGGCCGAGCTCTTTGAGAAGAGGTCGGGTTGTCCTGAGCTGAAGAGGTCGGTTGCTTTGCCTGTAGAACATCCCGGGTCGGACAGCTCGACCCAGGGTATGAACAAGAGCTATACTCGAACCTATGGCGAGCTGTTGAAGACCAAGGAGAGGTTTCAGTTCGCTTATGATGACTATGTCGAGCTCCAGGGCCATGTGGTGAATGGTATGACTACTTTATATGAGAATCTGAAGGCCCAGGTCCGAGTTATTGCTCCCGATGCCGACCTCAGTCTGTTTAGCATGGATAATATTATGGAGGATGGCAAGATTATGCCTGCCCCTGATGATGATAAGGCTCCTCCTTCTGTATCGACAGTTAAGGCTTCTGCAGCTCCTTCTGCTGAGGTGGTCCCTCCTGAGCCTGAGCCCGACGTGGAGATCTTGAATGGCTCGGAAGGAGTTGTTAGAGCTACCCCGATCTCAATTATCCCTCCTTCTCCTAAAGATGTCACCACCGGGGAGAAGCTGGATCCTTTATAGTTCTCTTTTTTATATCTCTTTTTATTATGTATTGACGTGGTCCGACCTGTGGACCTTTTGAACTTTTGATTTTGTAATGCTTTTGGTGACTTTCCTGACATTTCATAGTTGCTTCTTAGCAACTATTTTATACAAAATACTTTCATACTCTTTGGGTTGTTGTTGGGCAGCCCTTGAGTCTTTTTGTATCTGGAAATTTTTGTGTCTAACTGTTCGGGCGGTGAGTACATGGTTTTGAAGTACTTTCATTCATCTTCGTATGGCCTTATGCTTGGCGATGTGGTTTCTTTGCGGGCTCTTATGCCCTAAGGTGTATATGTTCGGGACTCACTGGTTCGACACCTTTTGAGGTAGTGTTCGCTTCATGGACTTCTACCTTTGCCTTTTGGACCATGCCTTTTCTTTGGTCGTGTTGGAAACCTTCTGTTTTGGCGACGTCGTTCTTACGGCTTGCCATCCAGGCTTTTTAGTCGAGTTCCAATAACTTTTTAGGTAGTGTTCTCATGTGGAACCTTTTCTTTTAAGTAACGTCCCTTTTTGGGACTTGTACCTTTTAGCTAAGCACTTCGGCCCTAGGTTTTTCAACCTTTTTGGCCTTTGCATGGTGTTGTTCCCTTTATAGTGATCCTTTCATTGGTCCGACTTCTCTGTCGGGCCTTCTTAAGTTATTTTTAGTAATCCCATTTTAGTCCGACCTCGTCAGGCCACTTTTTATGGGTTACTTTTTATAACTTCTTGCATTAACTTAGGCTTTACCGCTTCACCTTGCCGACCTTTCCCGGTCGGACAATAAATTTTTGCGTTTATTTTGAGCGTAAATTAATGGGCCTTGGTAGGAAACCTTTTAGGGAATTTTAAATTTTTATTCAAGTAGTAAAATGAAAAATATGAATAAGAGTATGTACATATGAGGGCTTACCCTACTTAGTCGAGCAGCTTTTAGGTCTTGGCCTGGTGCCTCATTAAAAAAAAGCCTTTGGGGAAAAAAGAGCGGGTCTTGGCCTGGGACCTTTTTTCTAGCTGTAGTACCTCCTTAGGTTAGAGGCATGCAATGACCTCAGGAGCTCCCACCCTTGGAGGTTGGCCACCCTATAGTAACCTTTTCCTAATACTTCTGTGACTCGGTATGGCACTTTCCAGTTGGCTGCTAGCTTTCCTTCTCTTGAATGACCTGCTCCGATATCATTTCAGATTAGGATGAGGTCGTCGGTAGCGAAGCTTTGCTGGATTAGTTTCCGGTTGTACCTTGAAGCAATTCGACGCTTTAGTGCTTCCTCTCTAATTCGAGTTCTTTCTCGGACCTCCTGAAGTAGGTCGAGCTCTTCCCTTTGTTCTTGGGAGATAGTATCTTCATTGTAGAGGATCACCCTAGGGGATCTTTCTTATACTTCTACGGGAATCATTGCCTTCATTCCGTTAGCAAGTCGGAAGGTTGATTCCCCGATGGTGGAGTGTGGCGTTGTCCAGTATGCCCATAGGACTTGCGGATGTTCTTTAGTCCAGGCTCCTTTTGCGTCTTGTAGTCTCCGTTTTAATCTGGCCAATATGACTTAGTTGGCGGCTTTCACCTGTCCGTTGGCTTGTGGGTGTTCCACGGAGATGAACTGGTGCTTGATTTTCAGATCAGCTACCAAGTTCCTAAAGCCCGTGTCAGTGAACTGAGTTGCCATTGTCCGTGGAGATGGAGCATGGGACCCCAAATCTTATGACAATGTTTCTGTATAGGAACTTCTGACTTCTTTGGGCAGTGGCGGTGGCCAATGGCTCTGCCTCGATCCACTTTGTGAAGTAGTCTATTCCTACAATGAGAAACTTGACTTGCCTGATCCCTGGGGGAATGATCTGAGGAGGTCGAGCCCCCACTTTACGAATGGCCAGGGTGAAGTAACGCAGATGAGCTCTTCATGTGGGGCAATATGAAAGTTGACATGCTTCTAGCATGGGGGGGGGCACATTTTGATGAACTCTGTTGCTTCCTTTTGTGAGGTTAGCCAGTAGAAGCCAGCTTCGAGTACCTTTTTGGAGAGAGCTCGTGCCCCGAGGTGGTTGCCACACATGCCACCGTAGACTTCTTCAAGGACTTCTTTTGCAGCGAAGGTCAGGACGTATTTCAAGATGGGTGTTGAGATCCCTCTCTTGTATAGGACGTCATGCACTATGGTGTAGTATTGTGCTTTTCATACGAGCCTTTTTGCCTTTTTTTATCTGTGGAGAGTGTTTCAGGTCTGAGGTAGTTAATTATGGGGGTCATCCACCCCTGGTCCTGGTATGATATGTTTAGGACCTTCTCTTCTTCCGAGGTTGATGGGTTTTGTTCATACCTTGGGTCGAGCTGACCGACCCGGGATGTTTAGCGACAAGCCAACTGACCTCTTTAGGTCAGACTATCCGACCTCTTCTCAAAAGAGCTCGGCCAAATCGACAGGAAAGCCCAATAAAGGGCCCAAATAGAGGAACACGACCCAAATCCAGAGGCAATCCCAGCCTACAGAGGTAAAGGCGGCTCCGTTGAAGATAGGATGACCTCACCTAAAGATAAGATAAGATAACTAACTTATCTTATCCAGAAAGGTCACTTCTCACCATTATAAATACACTGGAGCACCTAGGTATAACTCATACTCTGATTCTACTCAATACCTGCTTAATCCCCTTGCTAACTTAAGCATCGGAGTCCCTTGCAGGTACCCCCTACCCTTCGGTGACAAAGGATCAGCAGCACATCCAGTCCAACAAGGTGGACGCACCAGCTCCGGCCGCTATTCACCAGCCGGACACATCAGTTCCGACCAGTACAGAATATCTCGTCCGAGATCGACCTACAATTTCAGGTAACCCTCGGAACATTGGCGCCGTTGCCGGGGAACCTGGAAGTCATCCCATCACCATGGCGGACGACCATGACAACAGCCACGATTCAGGTTTGGAGGATCGCACACCGCACAAAAACGCGGATGTCACGCCACAAAACACTCCGAAAACCAACAAAGACAAATACTCAACAAATTCAGGGGCAATAGAAACACTCCTGGATCACCTAAAATAACTGGAAAAAGAAACCCAACAACAACGGGAAATTGGAAAAGATCTCCAAAAAGAAGTGCGGCGACATCGGGAGTTAGAAGAAAAACTACAGCAATTGGAAGCCGATCTCAAATCAAAAGCCCCGCGGGCTAATCTCGAGGAAAATTCAAGCAAAGAGCAAGACCCGTTCACCAGGAAAATCATGAAAAACCAAAATTCCAAAAGACTTCAAACTCCCGGATATGACCCTATATGATGGCACCACGGATCCCAACCACCACCTTAGCAACTTCAGAAGTAGAATGGACCTCACTGACGCCCCAGATGCTGTTCGCTGCAAGGCCTTTCCAACAACTCTCACAAAGACAGCGATCTGATGGTTCGACAGCCTACCCCCGAAGTCTATCTCAAGCTTTGATGAGTTAGCAACAAAATTCCTTGCCAGATTCTCCATTCAGAAAGATAAAGCCAAGCATGCCCCCAGTTTACTAGGGATCAAACAAGGAGATCGGGAGAGCCTTCACAACTACATGGAGAGATTCAACAAAATATGCATGGACATACAAAGTTTACCAACGGAGGCTGCCATTATGGGACTCATCAATGGCCTACGAGAGGGACCTTTCAGCCAATCTATCTCAAAAAAGTACCCGACCTCCATAGACGAAGTACAGGAACGAGCAGAAAAGTATATCAACATGGAGGAAAACGCTCGGTTAGGAGAAACCTCAAAATCGGGGGCCTCCTACCGAGACAAAGACAAGGAATCCAAAAGAAAAGAAGATCGACAAGGGGAGAAAATCGAAAAATACCATAATTTCACTCCCCTCAGGGCATCCCTGGTCGAGATATACAAAGAAGTCTGCCATACAGAAAAAATCCCCCCAGCACGGCCACTCAAAGGCAAAAGGGGAGGAGGAAACCGGAAGGAATATTGTGAATACCATCGAGTCCGAGGACACTCCACAAACGAATGCTTCGACTTAAAAAATATCTGAGGACACTCCACAAACGAATGCTTCGACCTAAAAAACATCATAGAAAAATTGGTGAGAGAAGGAAAATTAGATCGATTCCTGGCCAGCCGAGATGATGATCAAGGAAAGAGACGAAGGGATGAAGATACCGAACGAACAAAACGATCACCTCGGACACCAGAAAGACATGTCCACATGATACACGGCAGATTCACAACAGGTGGGATCTCCAAATCCTCTCGCAAAAGATATCTCAAAGAAGTATATCATGTCGAAGGAGAGGAGAAAGCACCCAACATTTCGGCAATTACATTCACTAAAGAGGACGCATCCGGCATCATCACAGGACACGATGATCCCATGGTTATCACCATCATATTGGCAAACGCCAACCTACACCACACCTTAATAGACCAAGGGAGTTCTGCTGACATATTATTCAAAACAGCCTTTGATAAACTCGGCTTGGAAGAAAAAGAACTTAAAGCATATCCAAACAGCCTATTTGGGCTAGGAGATACCCCGGTTCGACCACTCGGATAGATACCACTACATACAACCTTCGGAAAAGGGGACCAATCCAAGACCCTCAAAATAGACTACATCGTAGTCGATGTAAGTTCAGCTTACAACGCTCTCATAGGACGGACAACACTCAACCAACTCGGCGCAATAGTCTCGACCCCACACCTATGTATGAAGTTCCCAACCCCAAAAGGGATAGCCACGATAAAAGCAGACCAGAAGACGGCACGTCGCTGTTATAACGAAAGCCTAAACCTCAGAAGCAAAGGAGAAGAGTTTCACACAATTGAGCTGGGCGGAGTTCATCGATGAGAAGAACTTCGTCCCTAACCAGAAGGCAAAATAGAAAAGATTCAGATCGGGGACACTTCGGAAAAAACAACCAATATCGGCACAATCCTAAAAGGAGATTTAAAAGAATTACTAATACAATTCTTGCGAGATAATGTCGATCTCTTCGCGTGGAAAGCCGCAGACATGCCAGGCATAGACCCTAAGCTAATGTGTCATAAGTTGGCAGTCTATCCAGGATCTCGACCGGTGCAGCAGAGACGAAGAAAACTCGAGCTAGAGTGATCCCAAGCTGTGGACGAGCAAGTACAGGCACTACTGGAAGGCGGATTCATAAGAGAAGTCAAATACCCGCTATGGCTAGCCAATGTTGTATTGGTGAAAAAATCAAATGGGAAGTGGCGAATGTGCACTGATTACACCAATCTCAACAAGGCTTGTCCAAAAGATCCATACCCACTCCCAAGTATTGACGCTTTAGTAGATGCTTCCTTCGGATACAAATATCTCTCGTTTATGGACGCATACTCAGGATACAATCAAATCCCCATGTATCCACCAGATCAAGAAAAGACCTCATTCCTAACACCGAAAGCAAACTACTGCTACATCGTGATGCCTTTCGGTCTTAAGAACGCAGGAGCTACTTATCAAAGGCTAATGAATAAAGTCTTCTCAGATCACATCGGAAAAATCATGGAAGTTTATGTGGACGACATGTTGATAAAGACACAAAGCGAAAATACATTATTATCCGACCTGACTCAAGTGTTTTACACTATAAGGAAGCACAACATGCGGCTCAATCCTGCAAAATGCACCTTCGCAGTAGAAGCAGGAAAATTCTTAGGCTTCATGCTCACACAAAGGGGAATTAAAGCAAATCCAGACAAATGTCAAGTCATACTCAACATGAAGAGCCCAACCTGTGTCAACGAAGTACAATAACTCAATGGGAGGTTGGCCGCCCTATCCCGATTCTTAGCAGGAGCTACGATAAGATCTCTCCCCTTCTATGCTACTTTAAGAAAGGGAAAACAGTTCGAATGGACGACAGAATGTGAACAAGCCTTCCAAGACTTAAAGGAGTTCTTAGGACGGCCACCTATCCTATCTCGACCACAAGAAAGAGAACCGCTCATATTATATCTCGCAGTAGGGAGCCGGGCAATAGCCTCAGCACTAGTCAGAGAAGACGAAAATGGGCAAAAACCCGTCTGCTTCATTAGCAAAGCACTACAGGGATCCGAGCTGAACTACCAGAAAATAGAAAAATTTGCCTATACCCTCATCCTGACGTCTCGACAACTCGGCCTATACTTCCAGGCTCACACCATTAAGGTTCGAACTAACCAACCCATAAAAGAAATATTGCAGAAAACAGATCTGGCAGGCAGAATTCTATAATGGGCAGTCGAGTTGTCAGAGTTTGACCTCCAATATGAAGCTCGGACGGCCATCAAATCACAGTATTTGGCCGACTTTGTCACAGAATTCACAGATGCCCTAGAAACCCCCACAGAAAGGAATCTTTACGTGGACAGTTCTTCAAATAAAACTGGAAGTGGCGCAGGCGTGATAATAGAAAGCGACCAAGGAACCCAAGTTGAGCTCTCCCTCAAGTTCGGGTTCCCGGCCTTAAACAACCAGGCAGAATATGAAGCATTATTAGCTGGTTTGAAGCTGGCTAAAGAGGTCAGAGCTCAAAAACTCAACATTTACAGTGATTCACAAGTGGTCACATCACAAATAACAGGGAGCTACCAAGCCAAAGATCCTACCATGAAAAAATATTTGGATAAAACCAAGGAACAGCTTGGACAAATCGGGGAGTATAAAATCTGCCACATACCCCGCGAACAAAATGCCCGAGCTGATGCACTCTCAAAACTAGCTAGCACCAAACCAGGGGGCAACAATAGGAGCCTCATCGAGGAAATGTTGCAAAACCCGTCAATCTCGGAAAAAGAAAAAGTCCTGACTATAACAAGCCAAGACTAAGGATGGATGACCCCCATAATCAACTACCTCAAAACAGGAACACTCCCCACAGAAGAAAAGGAGGCAAAGAGGTTAAAAAGGGAGGCACAGTACTACACCATCATAAACAACATCCTGTACAAACGAGGAATCTCAACACCTTTACTAAAATACGTGCCAACCTCCAGGGAAGTGCAAGAAGAAATACACGGCGGTATTTGTGGCAATCATCTCGGAGCATGAGCTCTCACCAAAAAAGTACTCGGGGCGGGATTTTATTGGCCAACTCTATAGAAAGAAGCTACAGAATTTGTAAAGACATGTCCACCATGTCAGAAACATGCCAACTTTCACATCGCCCCGCCAGAAGAGCTCATTAGTGTGACCTCGCCTTGGCCATTTGCAAAATGGGGACTCGATCTTCTCGGCCCCTTCCCACAGGGATCAGGATAAGTTAAATTCCTCATAGTAGGAGTAGATTACTTTACAAAGAGGATCAAGGCAGAGCCCCTAGCCAATGCCACCACTCAGAGAAGCTGAAAATTCTTATATAGAAACATTGTCACAAGGTTCAGGGTTCCATAGTCTATAACCACAGACAATGGCACCCAATTCACAGACGCAGGCTTCAGAAAATTAGTAGCCGACTTGAATATAAAGCACCAGTACACCTCTGTCGAACATCCACAAGCCAATGGACAGGCCGAAGCCGCGAACAAAGTCATATTGGCAGGGATAAAATGAAGACTGCAAGATGCAAAGGGAGCCTGGGCAGAGGAGCTCCCACAGGTTCTATAGGCATATCGAACGACGCCACATTCGACCACAAAGGAATCCCCTTTCCGATTAGCATACGGAATGGAGGCAATGATTCCGGTAGAAATTGAAGAAGGATCGCATAGAGTAGTCCATTATAATGAGGGAGCAAACTCCCAACTTCAGAGGGAAGAACTCGACCTACTACCTGAAATCCAGGAAAGAGCTCGGATTAGAGAAGAAGCTCTCAAACGTCGAATGGCTTCCAGATATAATCAAAGGGTAGTACCAAGAAGTTTCGCTGAGAACGATCTCATCTTAATTCGAAACAACATTGGAACAACTCGGCACGGAGAAGGGAAGCTGGCAGCGAACTGGAAAGGACCCTACCGAGTCATAGAAGTACTTGGGAAGGGCTACTACCGACTGTCCGAACTCGATGGACGAGAGCTTCCCAGATCATGGCACGCCTGCAACCTAAAAAGGTACTACAGCTAAGAAAAGGCAATGGATCTCACTAATGGATGTGCTCTTTTTCCTGAAAAGGTTTTTTTAATGAGGCACCATGTTGAGATCTAGGTCATCCCCGACTTAAAGGGATAAGAAAAGTCCCACATGTATATATTTGCATTTTTTCTTTGAATAAAGTCTATTTAGATATTCTACAAAGAATCTAAGATGCATTAATCTGAAGTATTCATCGTCCGATTATAAAGCGACAGGTCGACAGAAAGTGAAAAACAATTTCACTACGCGACCACAATAAAGATAAATCATCCAATAAAGGTGAAAACGCGATTCACCCAAAGGACGATCTAAAGATGCCAACCACTTTCTACAAATCGGCAAAGATGAACACAGAATAATGTAAGAAGTTATCGAAAGTGATTTAAAAAAGAACCTGACAAGGTCTTACGGATCGCTAAAATAATAACTTAAGGACTGGTCGAACGAACCAAGTCAACCCAAGTTATAAGTAAACCCTGGAAAGAGGTCTGGCCAACCCTATTAAAGAGAATTACTTTAACTTAGAAGGGCCTAACATAACAAAGTCAGCCCAAAACAAAAAGTTATAAAAGTAGTCCCTGAAAGAGATCTGACAAAGATCCAAGAAAGAGGACTACAAAAAATAACTTAAAGGAGACCGACATAACCAAGTCGGACTCCTATCACTGAAAAGTTATACAAGTAGTCCCTGAAAGAGACCTGACAAAGGTCCAAGAAAGAGGATTACAAAAAATAACTTAAAGGAGACCGACATAACCAAGTCGGACTCCTACTACAAATAAAGTGATAAAAGTAATCCCTGAAAGAGACCTGACAAAGGTCCAAGAAAGAGGATTACAGAAATAACTTAAAGGGGGACCAGCGCAAAAGAACCACCAAAAAACAAGTTGGACCCATAAGTCACAACCTCAAAGGATCCAAGCTACAAACAATAAAACAAAGTAATCCAAGGAGGTCGAGATACAAGATTTCAAACATCAGTAGAAAACTGAAAAGATGCCAAGGCAAAAAACTACCTTTACTACTCCACAAAAGTTATACGGCCCCGGAACAGCGGCCATCAACACCTGCTAAAATAGCGAGCTACTTTTTGTTTTTCAAAATAAAGTTGCTAAAACGAGCAACTAGAAACCGTCAGCAAAACAAACAAAGTTTTAAAAAGAGCCCACAAGCCGGGCCAACTACATAAATATCTAGAAAGAGATCAGCAAGCATCAAGAGCCTTCTTGGCATCATCAGGACAAGGAGAAGGAGGACGAGTCTGAATAGGCACGGCATCTATAGTTCCATCCTCCCGGTTCAGAACCTGGCAATCCGAATCAGGTGCAACCAGAGGAACAGAAGAGGTCGACACTTTGGCAGAGGACACAGGAGGAGAATCAGCATCATCATCACCATCGTCATCAGGGACAATCCTGCCATCCCTGACAACATTGTCCAGGCTAAAAGGGGTGAGATCGGCCTCGGGAGCAATGACCCGAACTTGCTCCTTCAAGTTCTCGTAAGCAGCAGTCACGCTGCCAACGAGATGACCCTGGAGCTCAGAATAATCTTCCCGGGCATTATTCAACTCCTCCCTCAAGCGCATCACCTCCCGATAAGTTGTAACATAACTCTCCTTATGCATCAAGGCTGTGTCCTCGGCCAACCTCAAAGAAGCTGCTAGTGAAAGGGAACTCGCCTTCTCATTCTCTAGATCCTTCTCCAACTTGGTCACCTTTAATTCAAGCTCCTCCTTCAGCCCCTTCATCCGGTCAAACTCCTGCTTTGCCTCCTCCATAAATGCCTTGGCAGCATGGAGATGAAGATTTTGAGCAGTCCGGTATATAGCAGCTGCCATAAACGCCATCTGTACGTGATTTCGGGCCATAAATTCCATGATGAAGGATGGACACATCGTCCATAGAGATGGTACCATAGGGACCGATTTGCTGATCTACAAACTCAATGGCATTGAAATCAGGGGCATTGAGGTCAAAGGGCTCAGCCGTCTTTTGCTTCTTACTTGGAAGGGAAGTAGATGGAGCGGCAGAAGTAGGATGAGGATCCACCAAGCGGACCCGAGGTGTTGGGAACACCTTCTTCACCCCGGGGGAACCCGGTACTGATGGCTTCTCGCGCACCTGGGAGGACCCCTCCTCAGTCACCTTGGCAGCAATATTTCTGGCAGCAGTCGCCTTCTGCGCCCTCTTAAAAGCTTTCATAGATTCGTTATTCTTCATTGCCTCTGTAAATAAAACAGAAAGTTAAGCTACAAGTCGGACAAGTCGGAAAGACAGCTACAAGCAACAACAGATAATAAAAGAAACACAAGATACCCAGTTCAGTTTGAAGAAGAGAAGGATTGGTTAGAAATTTCTTTGTATCAAGATGGGGAGGTTGACCCCAGTGTTCTGCCAAAATAGTAACAAAGGCTCGCTGAGCCTCATCCAACATTTCCCAAGAATACCTGGAGACCCTCACGTCCTTTTGCCATTCCAAGGGAAAGGTAGGCTCATCATTTTCATCCAGAAAAAAGGGCCGAGTTCCTTCAACAGCTCGGACCTTGAAAAAGTAGTTTTTAAAATTACGGAATGACTCGTCAAACATGGAAAATACCTTCTTTCCCTGGGTGGAACGAAAGGAGACCCAAGCTGCCTTCTTTTTCACCACTCTGGGCTTAGTCAAGACAAACAAGTAGAAAAAGAGAGATTGGGAAGCAGGAATACCAAAAGCATTGCACAACAATTGGAAAATTTTTATGAAACCCCAGAAATTGGGGTGAAGTTGAGAGGGGGCAACATTACAAGACCATAACAGGTCAGTTTCAAATTGAGTAAAAAGAAGGGTAATACCCAGCTGACCAAAGAAAAAATCATAAGCATAAAAGAAAGGGCGACCATCAACAACCCGAGTTGAAAAGCAGACTCTCTCGTCAGAAGAGGGAGGGACAAGTTCATAATTCTTCTCATCACCAGACTTACTACAGACACTATGAAACTGCTTAAGCTGAGCACAAAACTCAGAATCAACCAGCGAGACACACATGAGAACCATGGAGTCCACCCAATCGGCCATACCCGCAGGAACCTGGGAAGGCATCTCTACAATGTTATTTCGGAAAGACATGAGGTCAACAAAATCCTACAAAAAGAAGAGAAGAATGGATTACTTAAAAACATCCCGGACGAGGAGCAAAACATCTCGACAAACAGAAAGGGAAAACCCCAAGACTCAAGATAAGAAAGTCTGGGGGCATCCCTTGGAGGCAGTAAACAGGCAAGGTTTTCAAGTTATTTCTACAACCTATATCCCGGCACTCATCAAAAAGAAATAAAATCCCAAAAGAAACAAAAGAAGCAAAAAACGCAAAAACACCACCCTTCTACAGTATATCAGAAAAAGTATCGCTCCTACAGTTTATCAGTGAAAAACACTACTGCTACAGTTTATCAGAACACCAAAAGGACTAAGAAGAAAAACAGCAAAGGCGCAAACTTTTTTGAAATCAAGTAAAAAATCATCAACAAAATCACAGATAGAAATGGCGGCAACATGCAAAAAAAAGATTCAAGCAAACAAAGAAGAGATCCGCAGAAAAATCTAGAGCATGCAACGAGTCAAGCATGATAGAAATAGAAAGATCTAAACTTTCTCCAAAAGGAAGATCAAAAGGAAAACTCCATCGCAAAGTCAAAAATAAACGAGGAAACATGAAATGGGACTAACCTGGAGACGAAAGAAGCTTCGAAGAAAAGAATGGAGGCGCAGAAACAAAGGCTGCCCAGAAAATCGCCAAGTGACGCCACAACGCAAGAAAGCAGACGCGCAAACGAAAGACAGAAAGCAGATGAGAGAAACAGAAAACAAGAGAGTAAAGGGAGAAGTTACGAAATGAAGAAGAAAAACCATTTTTGATCGAGAAAATTCAAAATAAAGCCAAGAGAGAATGGGGGCAATTAATGCCAATTAAATGCGGATGTTAAAACCGCTTGCATTCCCAAAAAAGCGCTAATACAAAAGCGCGCGCTTTTAGAGGAAAACGTTCTACATTCAAATATCTACAAAAGAAGAAATCGACAAAATGCTTGAACTTGGTTTCACTAAAAGAAGGACCGACGTCAAAAGACTCGACCTCAAACAAGAAAACCGAGCTCAAGCAGGGGCACTGTTCATACCCTGGGTCGAGCTGACCGACACGGGATGTTTAGCGACAAGGCAACCGACCTCTTCAGGTCAGACTATCCGACCTCTTCTCAAAAGAGCTCGGCCAAATCGACAGGAAAGCCCAATAAAGGGCCCAAATAGAGGAACACGACCCAAATCCAGAGGCAATCCCAGCCTACAGAGATAAAGGCGGTTCCGTTGAAGATAAGCTAACCTCACCTAAAGATAAGATAAGATAAGATAACTAACTTATCTTATTAAGAAAGGTCACTTCTCACCATTATAAATACACTGGAGCACCCAGGTATAACTCATACTCTGATTCTACTCAATACCTGCTTAATCCCCTTGCTAACTTAAGCATCGGAGTTCCTTGCAGGTACCCCCACCCTTCGGTGACAAAGGATCAGCAGCACATCTAGTCCAACAAGGAGGACGCACCAGCTCCAGCCACTATTCACCAGCCGGACACATCAGTTCCGACCAGCACAGAAGATCTCGTCGGAGATCGACCTACAATTTCAGGTAACCCTCGGAACAGGTTTGGTAGTGTTTCTTGGATGAGGCTTCTATTGTTGACCCCTGGTTTATTGCTAGCTAGTTTTGAAAGTGCATCAACTCGGGCGTTTTATTCCGAGGTATATGTCGGATCTCGTATCTCATGAATTTTCCGACTTGTTCCCTGTTCTTGTTTAGATATTTTTTCATGGTAGGTTCCTTTGCCTAGTAGCTTCCTTCTATTTGCGAGGTGACTTCTTGTGAATCACTGAAGATGGTAAGCTTTTGGACTCCGACTTTCCTAGCCAGCTTCAAACCAGCCAGTAGGGCTTCGTGCTCGGCTTGGTTATTTGAGGCAGGAAAGTCAAACTTTAAGGAGAGTTCGAGTTGGGTTCCTTGATCACTTTCTAGGATAACGCCCACTCCACTTCCGGCTTTGTTTGAAGAGCCATCAACGTAGAGGTTCTAGTCTATGGGGGTTCTTGGAGTGTCGGTGTACTCTATGACAAAGTCGGCCAGGTATTGAGATTTTATGGCTGTCCAAGCTTCGTACTTAAGGTCAAATTCGGACAACTCGACCGCCCATTGTAGGATTCTTTAAGCTAGGTCGGTTTTCTACAGAATGTCTTTTAAAGGTAGTTTGGTCCGTATTCTGATGGTGTGGGTTTGAAAGTATGGTCGGAGTCATCAAGAAGTAAGAATGAGGGCGTAGGCGAACTTTTCTATTTTTTGATAGTTTAGTTCGGCCCCTTGTAAAGCCTTATTGATAAAGTAGATGGGTTGTTGCCTGTTCTCGTCTTCTCTGACTAGGGCCGAGCCTATCGCCCGACTTCCCACGGCGAGGTATAGGATTAGTTCTTCTCCTTGTCGAGGTCGGGTTAGAATAGGTGGTTGCCGCAGGAATGTTTTGAAGTCTTAGAAGGCTTGTTCACATTCGGGGTCCATTCGAACCTCTTTCCTTTCCTCAGGGTTGCATAAAATCGGAGAGACCTTAAGGCCGATCCGGCCAGGAACCTAGATAGGGTCGGAAGCCTTCCATTTAGCTGTTGTACCTCCTTGACGCAGGTCAGGCTTTTCATATTGAGGATAGCTTGGCATTTATCTAGGTTTGCCTCAATCCCTCTTTGGGTGAGCATGAACCCTAGGAATTTGCTAGCATCTACCGTGAAAGTGCACTTTGTAGGATTTAGTCTCATCCTGGGCTTTCTTAGTGCCAAATACTTCGGCGAGGTCAGGTAACAACGCTTCTTCCTTTTGCGTTTTTACCAGCATGTCATCTACGTAGACTTCCATCAGCTTCCCAATATGACCGGTGAATACTTTGTTCATCAACCTCTGGTATGTAGCCCCTGCGTTCTTGAGTCCGAACGGCATGACTAGGTAGCAGTAGTTTACTTTCCGGGTTAGGAATGAGGTATTGTCTTAGTCGAGTTGATCCATCGGTATTTGGTTGTATCCCGAGTAGGCGTCCATGAAGGAAAAGTATTTGTATTGTGACGAGGCGTCGACCAGTGTGTCGATATTCGAGAGGGGGTAGGGGTCTTTTGGGCATGCTTTGTTGATGTCGGTGTAGTCAACACACATCTGCCACTTTCTATTTGGCTTTTTGATCAATACTACATTGGCCAGCCATAATGGGTATTTCACTAGCCTTATGAACCCTGCCTCTAGTAAGGCCTGTACTTGTTCCTCCACGACTTGTGATCTTTCTAGGCCAAGCTTTCTGTGCTTCGGTTGTACTGGTCGAGATCCGAGATACACTGCCACTTTGTGGCACATTAAGGCGGGATCTATACCGGGCATGTCCGCGGCCTTCCATGTAAACAGGTCAGAATTCTCCTTTAGGAACTTTATTAGTAGCTCTTTTAGTTCTTCGTTAAGGTTTGTGCCTATGTTTGTTGTTTTGTCTTGGGAGTCTCTGATTTGGACCTCTTCTGTCTTGCCTTTTGGTTGCGGACAAAGTTCTTCTCAAGCTTGGATTCCTCCGAGTTCAATGGCATTGAACTCTTTTCCCCTGGGGTCGCCTTTTAAGTTTAGGCTTTCATTATAGCAGCGTCGTGCGAGTTTTTGGTCTCCTTTGATGGTGAATATGCCTTTTGGGGTTGGAAATTTCATGCATAGGTGGGGGGTGGAGACTACCGCGGCGAGCCGATTTAAGGTCGTCCAGCCTATAAGGGCGTTGTATGCGAAATTCACGTCAACTATGATGTTGTCTATACTCAGTGTTCTAGATCGAGTTCCCTTTCCAATGGTTGTGTGTAGTGGGATGTATCTGAGGGGCTGGATCGTGGCGTCTCCAAGCCCGAACAGGCTATTGGGATATGCTCGAAGTTCTTTTTCTTGCAGACCGAGCTTGTCAAAGGTGGATTTGAATAGAATGTCCACGGAGGTTCCCTGATCAACCAGTGTTCAGTGGAGGTTGGCATTAGCCAGTATGATGGTGATGACCACGAGATCATCATCCCCGGGGATGATGCCCGCAGTATCCTTTTTGGTGAAGGCGATAGTTGGGAAGTCGGATGACCTGTGCGCTTTCCTGAGGTGGTATACTTCTTTAAGGTGTCTTTTTCGGGATGATTTGGAGACTCTTCCTCCTACGAATCCTCTATTGATCATATGAACGTGCCTATCTGGGGTTTGAGGAGGTCGTTCAGCTCGTCCCTCCTCTTCGTCCCTTCTTCTCTTTTTTAGCTTGTCCGTTCTGTTGGCTAGGAATCATTCTAACCGTCCTTCTCGAGCCAGTTTTTCTATGACGTTCTTTAGGTCATAACACTCATTAGTGGGCTGTCCGTAGATTTTATGGTATTCACGGTATTCGGTCCAACTTCCTCCCCTTTTGTGCTTTATTGGGTGGGGTGGTGGGATCTTCTCTGTGTTGCATATTTCTCGGTAGACATCTACAAGGGATACTCGAAGAGGGGTATAGTTATGGTATTTTTTAGGCTTCTCTGCAGATTGATCTTATTTTTTCCTGAACTCCTTATCCTTATCTCGAGGTGAGTAGGAGAATCCGGTTTTGGAGGCTTCTTCTAATTAGGAGTTCTCCTCTATATTGATATACTTCTCGGTCTGCTCTTGTACCTCATTCAGAGATGTTGGATGCTTCTTGGATATAGAGTGACTATAAGGTCCTTCCCGTAGGCCGTTGATGAGTCTCATAATGGCCACTTCTGTAGGGAGATTTTGTATGTCAAGGCATGCTTTATTGAATCTTTTCATGTAGCTGCGGAGGCTTTTCCGATCTCCTTGTTTAATCCCTAGCAGGCTTGAAGCGTGTTTGGCTTTGTCCTTCTGAATGGAGAGCCTGGCGAGGAACTTCTTGGTGAGGTAATTGAAGCTTGTGATCGACCTTGGTGGCTGGCTGTCAAACCACTTTATCATCATTTTAGTCAGAGTGGTCGGGAAGGCCTTGCAACGGGTTGCGTCTGAGGCATTCGTGAGGTACATCCGACTCCTAAAGTTACTGAAATGATAGCTCGGGTAGGACGTGCCATCGTACAAGGACATGTCAGGAGCTTTGAAGTCCTTTGGGACTTTAGCTTTCATGATTTCCTTCATAAATGGATCTTGGTCCTTGTGGGGGGCTATCTTCGCGGTTGGATTGAGTGGCTTTAGTTTTGAGGTCGGCTTCAAGCTTTAGGAGTTTTTCTTCTAGCTCTCGACGCCGTCTTGTTTCTCTCCGGAGGTCTCGTTCGGCCTCTTGCTCGAGCTGTTTGAGGGGATCCTGTTGTTCATGGATGGCGTCTAGGATTTCGGTATTCTAGGGTTGCTTATCTCCTTTGGAGTGGTGTGCATCCTTTGGGGAGGTTGGCGTAGCATCCGTGTTCTTCATCAGCGATCCTTCTTCTAATCCGGAGGTGTGGTCGTTGGTGAGAGTGTTGTTTGCCATGATGATAGGATGACTTCCAGGTCCCTGGCAATGGCGCCAATGTTTCGCGGGTTACCTGAAACAGGGAGGTCGATCTCAGACGAGATCTTTTAGCCTGGTCAAGACTGCTGCGTCCAACTTGTTGGAGTAGGATGTGTTGCTGATCCTCGTTTACTGAAGGAGGGTGGTACCTACAAGAGACTCCGATGCTTAAGTCAGCACAGGCTTTAGGCAGGTTTTTTTTGTAGAATTGGAGTATGAATTATACCTGGGTGCTCCAATGTATTTATAGTAGTGTTTGATGACCTTCCCTTAAGATAAGTTTGTTATCTTATCTTTTGTGGGTGAAATCCTTATCTTTTTGGTTAGCCGCCTTCTAGCGGGCAGTAACTCTTTGTTTTGGGCTCTTTGGGCCTTTCTTGGGTCTTGTCGTGATTTTTCCGAGCTCTTTGTGAGGGTTTGCTGCAACGGGCCAGCCTTTGAAGAGGTCGGTCCTTTGTCTTTGCCCAATTTGGACCTTACAGTTCGCTCCAGGGTATGAACACTAGCCATTTATGCTCAAAACCTTGGATTTTGCTTTTCTTTATTTTCTTTTTTGCTGTTTCTTTTGCTTCAAGAATTAAGCTTTTATTTAATTTATAGAATTCATAGTAGTTCTCTAAATTCTCGTTTCTCATGCATCAACATCCTTTGATTCAAATTCAAATATGTATTGTTCATACCATGCATTCAAAATCACAGAAAATACCACCACATCTAATTAAATAAGACTACTCTTAAAAATAAACTCAATTTCTCATGCAATACATCACTTCTTTTCTTTTTCTTTCTAGATTCAAGCTCAGTGAGCGGTACATGAGACATCTCTTCCATTAAAAGATTAATAACTAAAATTTTAAAATAATAGAATTAAACTAAAACCTAGAAATAAGAATTACTAAAGATCATGCAGATATTCAAGTAAAATAGCAGCAACGAGGAATATAACATAATAGTGACGGATGGAAATAAGAAGTGAAAAAGGGACTAAACCACCTCAATCACCATGGTGGGATCTCTCTCCTCAGACTGTGGTACATATGGTCCTCTCAGACGCCCAAAGTAATTGATAAACCCCATTTTTAGGGTTTATCTTGTGCTTAATTTAGGGGATTTTATCAACTTTTCTCACATTTATTCAATGAAATGGCATGGTTTCATAACTTTCTCCTAATTTATGCTTAAGAGTGAAAACATGCTTTTCAGGCCTTTAATTGGTTAATTTTAATTCACCTTTGATCCCACTAGATGCCTTGATGTGTTTGTCAGTGAATTTAGGTTGAAAAGGATAGGAATGGAGCAAAGGAGTGAAGAGAAAAGCATGCAATGTGGAGAATTCATGAAAAATAAAGGATTTGGAGTGCATATATCAACATGCATGCGTGGAGATGAAGTTGCATGGTGACGCGTACGCCTGACAGACGTGTACGCATGAGAAGGAAAACGCCATGCGACGCGTACGTGTGACCCATGCGTACGCTAGTTCCAAAGACTATTTCATGTAGAATTCAAGATAGGTCAAGGGGGGATCACTTAGAGTAGTTATGATAAGCCTTTAGTTAGTTTTCTAGAGAGAGAATCTCCCTATTCTCTCTAGAATTAGGTTAGGATTAGGTAAAATTCTCTTGAATCTAGGTTTAATTTCTTGTTTTCATCTTGTTCCCTTTATAATTCCTTGTTTCTACACTTTCATTTTCTTAGTTTGTAGTGTTAATTTTCCTTTTATGTCATTTTTATGTTTACAAATACTCTTGTTGAATTTGGCTTTCCCTTTAATGCAATTGATGTTTCTTTTATGTTCTTATGGTTAATTGCTTTGTTTATTGTTGATTCCTTACGTTGGGTAGTTGTAGTTTTTATTATTTCTTGTTATTTGACCATGCTTTATGTTTATAACCACTAGGTGTTTGATAAAATGCTTGGTTGGATTTTAGTGTAGATTTTTGTGTTCTTGGCTTGGGATGGTAACTTGGGTGACCTTGAGTTGTTAATATTCAAGTGGTTGATAATTGGTGTCCATTGACACTAGCTCTCACTAAGTCTATTAGTGGGTGGCTAGGACTTAAGGATTGGGATTGATAAAGCTCATTTGACTTTTCTTCACTTTTTAGAGGATGACTTAATGAGATTGATCCTTGCAATTATCATATTGTGGTTAGTGATAAAGATAGAGATCCTTAACCATCAACCCTTGCCAAGATCTTTTTACCATTTGAGTTTCATTCACTTTCTTGTCATTTATATTTCTTGTCTCTTATTCTAAAACCCCAAAAATATACTTCCCATAGCCAATAACAAGAACACTTCCCTGTAATTCCTTGAGAGATGACCCGAGGTTTGAATACTTCGGTTATTTTTATTGGGGTTTTTTCTTGTGACACGCAAATTAAATTCTGATTGAGGATTGTTTGTTGGTTTAGAACTATACTTGCAACGCAACTATTTTTGTGACATTCTTTACCGATGAAAAACCCTCATATCAAATTTTTGGCACCGTTGCTGGGAAAATTGCAAATGTGTGCCTTGTTATTGGTTATTGTATATATGTGAATATTGTGAATATGCTTGCCTTTTGCTTCTCTGTTAGTTTTTGGTAGTTGTAGGAGTTTGTTTCCTTTATTTGTTATTAGTATTTGTTGTTATTTTCTCTTGCTACTATGAATTCTCATCCTTTTGGCTATGAGTTTGGTTACAACTATGTTGTAGGAAATGGAAATTTCGATGACAATATGCTTCAAGGATGGAACAATCAAAGGTGGAAGGAGCCATATGCTTGTGATCAATCCTCTTGGCAACAACCTCCACCAATGCACTATGAACAAGAACGATACCATGATGCATACCAATCCAATAGCTATGGTGGACCTCCTTGTGACTATCAATAACCACCACCATATGCCTATGAACATCATCCTCAACATAGCCCTCTACCATGCTCACAAGTCCCTTTTTACCAAATACCTTCATATGACCCTCATCCATCATATAACCAATCACCCTTACCACATCCTTGTGACTATTATGAGAGAAAGCCTATAGAACCACCCACATTCCAATACAATTACTCCCAAGGACCACAAATTACATACACACCACCTCTATATTTCTACCAAGAAGAACCACCTTCCTATTATAAACCGTTTCTTCCAAACCATGAGCCTTCCTCTCCACCTCAAACTTTAATGAATAATTTTCTCATTTCATATCTTCAAGGGCAAAGGGAGATTTATACTATTCTCCAAAAGGTAGTAATCCCTTTTGTCTCCCAAAGTTTAGACACTCAAAGTACTCCCATGGCTACATGTGGGGAATCTAATGAAGAACGGAGTATGAAAGAGAAATTGGAAACTCTGATAGAGAATGAGGAGTTAGATTTTTTATTGAAAAAATTGGAGTAACCTATGATTGTTGAAGAAAAGGAAGAAGTGGTTGAGTATTTAGGAGATGTTGAAAGTCCATGGGAATGTAGCATCATAGAGCCCTCCTCCAAGAAGCTCAAAATTGATGTTGAGGAGGGTGTACAACCTCCAAAGTATATCATAGTTGGAGACTTTGAAGAGGTTGATCAAGAGATGGATTCAATCATTGATGAATTCTTATTTACAATTGAATTCTATCCCATCAGACTTTAAGTAAAGATTAAGGAAGAAAGTGTATAACCTCCAAGACAAGTTGTGAATGAAGAATTAGAGGGAATAAAGCAAGTATTGAGTCCCCTTGGTGATGAAGATCATGCACTAAACCTTCTTGGTAGTGAATCCTTTGAACTTGAAGAACCTTCTCCTGGTAAGATAGAAAGCAATGTGGAGGTAGATTTCTCTCATCCACTCATTTATGATTTGAGTGCTGGGGAAGAGTTAGATGAATTTGATGAGCAAAGGATTGAAATTGAGATATCATGTGAAGAGGTAGAAGTCCTTAGAAAAGGATGGACATGAGTTGAATACGCTTTGTCATATACTCTTTCATTTGAGTGGGTAAAACTCATTTCTATTAGCTTTATTGTTCCACTTGAGTATGGCTTGCTTGAAACGGATGGTCAACTTAGGGCGCTTTGTGGAATGAAGCATAAGAGAAGGATGTTTAGTGGTTGGCATTGTAAATCAAGGCTCATTGTGGTTGATACTTCAAAGATAAGATGCAAGGGTTGGGCTAGTGCTCAATTGGATGGGTCTAGAAGGAGAGTTTGGTATTATATTGAGAATTCCTTTTGCTTGCCACCCGAATGGATTAATGATGATCAACTTGAAGACGGGTGTAGAAATAAGATTTGGGATCCCAGCATACATGAGGATCAATTTTAGGAGCCCTTAGCTTGTGTGTTCATCAAAGCTTGGTGATTTTAATTTTGAAGAATGGAGCTTATTGGAAGTCCAAGCATTGGTGGATGTTCAAGGATGGATTCAAGCACAAGCCACCTTGATAAGGAGCTCCTCATAAGTCCAACTTAAGGACAATACACAAAAGTGCTAGGTGGGAGATACCCTACCATGGTAACATCTTTTCATTTTCTCTTTTGCAAATATTGGTAAAATTAGTTTAATTTCATGATTTGTTTAGTTAGTTGAGTTTATTTGGTAGTCTAGTAGGTTAAATAAGGTCTTATGGTGTTTTGGTAGCTGTTTGGAGGTTTTTAATGCTTGGTTTGGTGTAAGAACTTGGAATACTTTTGAAAAACAGAGCACCATGCCACGCGTATGCGTGACATCAAGTTTTTCAACCATCCACGCGTACGCGTGGCCCCCAAATTTCCACCTCCCATACAAATTCCCGAGAGTTGTGGGAGTTTTGCGCTAGAATTATGCCTCTAGCACAAAATCAACCCACGTGTACGCGTCGATCCTCTGAATAACCCATCAGGCGTACGCATCGTTCCCATTTCACCTATCCATGCTTACGTGTTACTCTACGCGTATGTGTGGAATGCCCTGTTTCACCATTCTTCTTTTCTTCTCTTCTTTCCATTTCTTTCCTTCTTCTCTCTTCTCTTCTTTTCTTTTCCTTCTTCAACCATCATCCAACACTACCAAACACCATCTATAACCATTTCTTTTAGGTAGTTAGTTAGTTAATTGTTTAGTTAGTTAAATTTTTATTTAATTTTCTGTTTTTCATTATTAGTGTTGGATTATTAATATTGTTTGCTGTTTATTGCTGATAATTACTGATAAGATATTGTTTTAACATCATTTTTTGTTTATATTCCTTGTTGGATCCTTTATTGAGGTTATAATTTGTTACTTGGTTTTGAGTTCTTCATGCTTAATTTTATGCATACCAAGTGCATGAGAATTGCCTTTCAAGAATTCTAAATCTTTTAAATTGCATGTTGTAGCTAGCCAACATGTTATTGGAATCCTTTTCTTTGATTAGGCAATTTCTTGATGGATGTTGTGCATTTATCTTAATGCATTGTGTTTCTTGATCATATGCATGCATATGTTATGCTTATGCCTTACTGACATGATTGACCATTAATTGTCTACTTATGTGCTTTACACATATTTGAAAGTAGTCATTTTGGCATAATGTTCTTTTGTGAAATTGGATTGGAAGCTCACCTAGGGACATCCTTTTGAAATTCTCAAGCTATATGGATCATGCTTGCTATGTGATTGACTTTTCAAATTATTTCAAGGGTTACCTGAAACTGAAGGTCGATCTCGGACGAGATCTTCTGATGTGGTCGGAACTGTTGCGTCCGACTAGCTAAGTGCGGAGATGCTGTTGATCTTTGGTCACCAGAGGGTGGTGGTACCTGCAAGAGACTCCAATGCTTAAGTTAGCATGTGCTTTAGGCAGGTTTTTTGTGTAGAATCAGAGTATGAGTTATACCTGGGTACTCCAATATATTTATAGTAGTGTTGAGTGACCTCCCTTGAGATAAGTTTGTTATCTTATCTTATCTTATCTTTAGTGAGATTATCTATCTTGTGGCTAGCCGCCTTTGAGGTGGCTGTGTCCTTCTGTCCTAGGCCTGTTTGGGCCTCTATGGTGATTTTGGCTGAGCTCTTTGGGAAGAGGCCGGTGAAAACAACCTTACAAGAGGTCGGCCGCTTTGTCCACGTCCAACCCGGACCATACAGCTCGGTCCAATGTATGAACAGTGCTCCTGCTCGAGCTTTGATCTTCCCCTTAAGGTCGTGTCTTTAGACTTCGACCCATTTGAGGAAGTCGTGTTCGAGCATTTGTTTGGTTAGTTTGAGCAGCTCCTCCTTGGGCGAGCCTTTTAGCGTTGCCTTTTCTCTAAATGCGAAGCGTTTCCTTGCTATNGTGTTTAGCTTCCTTGGGAACACGCAAGCGCCTTTAAAAGCCTCATTAATAGGGTTTTCAATTTGCTTTTCCATTTTTTCCCTCTTTAAACCTTCGTTTGAAATCAAAGAAGAGGTTTCGCTCTTTAGTTTCAGTTTCCTTCTCCCTCTTGTTTCCTCCTTCAATCTTGCCCCTTCTTTCTTCCTGAAGTTCACCCTTAGCATTTCTTTTGCCTAGCGAAAGGAGCTACCTTTCCCTTATCTTCAAGATCGTTCCTTTCTTAGAATTTTGGAGCTCTATTACCTTGGGTGAAGATTGTTCGTGGCTTGCTGTTTGCGCATTCGTCTCTCTGCCTTCTTTTTTTCAAGGTTTGTTCCTTTATTCTGAACTTCTTTGCCTTATTTTTTAATTCTGTTTTACTTCGTGTGTTATTTTTCTTTGTACTAAGGTTTGTTTTTGCTGAGCTTTTTTAGAAGTAGAAAGATGAAGCTTTCTTTGGTGATCATTGTATGCTTTTGTTTCATGAAAGTTGTAATCTTTTTACTTCTCTGTCGTTGATATCTGAGTTTCTGTTTATTTCCTCGTGCTTTTATTCTGTTTGAGAGGGTTAAGGTTTACTTCTTTTTCTGTGCTCTGTGTTGTTGCCTCCAAAGCATGCCCCTAGACTTCTGGCATTTTGATCTCTTTTTCTTTGTGTGAATCCTGGGGTATCCTTGTTTGATTGCTATAATTGTTATTTAGTTGTTCTTTCGTTTTCTGTAGTTGTACGAGTTGTTTTGGTAGTGACTCCTTTTATTCTTCTTGTTGTAGGTGTAGTTTGCTTTATGTCTTCTCATAAGAACATTGTCGAGATGTCCACCAAGGTCCCTGCTGGTATGGCCAATTGGTTAGACTCTATAGTGTTGATCTATGTTACTGTTGTCGACCCCGAGTACTGTGAGAAGCTTAGGAGGTTTCATAGGATTTGTAGTAATAGAGAGGATGAGAAGAATTATGAATTGGTGTCGCCCGACCCTAAGGAGAGGGTTAGCTTCCCTCCCTTGTACCATTCCTTTTACTGCCTTTGAAACCGAACTCTTATGGAACTGCAATGTGGCCCCTTCTCAGCTTCATTCGAACTCTTGGGCCTTTATAAAGATCTTTCAGTTACTGTGCCGAGAATTACGTGTCCGACCTACCATTCAACTTTTTCTTTATCTCTTTGTTTTGACAAAACCTGGAATGGCCAAGAAAAAAGCTTCTTGAATTTCTTTCTGAGCTACCCAGGGGAAGAAAGTGTTTTCGATGTTTGATGAGTCCTTTCCGGATTTTAAGAACTACTACTTTAAGGTCCGAGCTGTTGAGGATGTCCACCCTTTCTTTTTTGATGAAAATAATGAGCCGACCTTTCCTTTATGGTGGCAAAAAGAACCTATGGTCCTTAAATATCCTTGGGAGAGTTTAGATGAGGTGGAACAAGCCTTTGTGAATATTTTAGAGGAGCACTGGGGGGAGCCTCCTCATCTAGATACAAAAAGTTTTCTAGGAGATCCTTCTCTCCTCCGTGCCGAGCTAGGTAATACCCGGGCTCTTCTTTTGTGAAGAATGTCCTTTGTGTTGATTTGAAGTTCTGCTCTTATTTATAATTGTAACTTTTCTCCGACTTTCTTTTCAGAAATGGTGAAATCTTCAGATTCGATGAAGTCTTTTCGGAAGGCCAAGAAGGCCGTGGCTGCCCATAACTTGTCTCGGAAGACTTTGGGGAGGGGTCTTCAGCACAGCTGCCTCCAAAGAATCTGCCGATTGAGTCTCAGGGGCTGAAGAAGATTATCTCAACCCCACGAGTTCGGACAATTCCCTCCGTCACACTTTAAACGACTTCTGGTGCTGCTTCCTCCCATACTGCTAGTCCCCCTCTAAAAAAACAAAAAACTTTAGGGTCTTATAATTTGGACGACAAAGAGTTTGATGGTGTGGCTTTTGCCACGGAGTTGATTGCTCTTCGTGGCCGGGTTTCGACTGACGACGTGTCGATCCTTCACCATTTTGATTTCATAACATGCAATAGTATTCGGATGGCCAACCTTGGTGCGGCCTTATCCCGAGTTGTCCGGGAGTCCCCAGTTCGTGCGACCAAGGCCTTTATGGAGGAGCTTGATGCCAAGGTCGTTAAATTGGAGATGGATGCTGAGAAGGAAAAAACTCGAGCTACCACTGTGGAGGCGACTGCAAATCTGGCTGAGGAGATATCTAAGAAGTACAAAGAGAGTTATACCCGCACATATGGCGAGCTCTTGGAGATGAAGGAGAAACTTCAGTCTGTGTAGGATGACTACGCCGAGCTCCAAGGTCATATGGTGAGCAGTATGACCGAGATGTGTGAGAACTTGAAGGCTCAGGTCCGGGTTCTTTCTCCCGAGCTCAACTTTACCTTATTCAGCTTGGATAATGTGATGGAGGACGGCAAAATCATGCCTGCCCCAGATGATGAAGATAAGGGTCCTCCCTTTGTGCCACTGGCTAAGACTTCTAGAACTTCAGCTGCTGCAGCCCCTTCTGCTGAGGTAGTCCCTCCTGAGCCCGAGCCTTACGTCGAGGTTCTGAATGGGTCGGATGGGGTCGTCAATGCTACCCCAATCTCGATCGTGCCTCCTCTCCCTCCAAAGGATTTTGCTACTAGGGCAAACTTGGATCCCCTGTGATTTTGTTATTATAACATTGTTTTGTTTATGGATTGGTGTAGTCCGACCTGTAGACTTTGTTGAACTTGTTTAGTTTTTTGTAAGTCTCTGTGGATGACTTTTTGACATTCGGTTGCTTCTTAGCAACTTTTTTTTTTAAAAACAAACACTTTAAACTCTTGGGTTGCCCCTTAGGCAGCCTTTGAGTCTTTAATATTTTAATTGAAAGGATGTGTTTCTGCTTATGTTGTTTTCAAACCTTTGTTTGGAAGGGGTTGCTCTACACCCTTTAGATACGCGTTTTGGGTTTCCTTTGGTTTGACACCCTCTGAGGTGGTGTTTGCCTTGGTGTCCCTCGCGATAGCTAGCTTAGCTTTGTTACTTGAGCTCTTTGGCCAAATTCCAAACGACTTTTTAGGTAGTGTTTCGATGGGAAAACTTTTCTTTATAGTTTGTTTGGACGATTTTTTAGTCTTCTCTCGACTTATGCCTTTACTCTTTAGGTAACATCCTTTGTTAGGACTTTCACCCTTTAACTGAGCGTTTTGACCTCTAGGTTTCTTGGCCATTCAGACCTTTATTTGTTTCCTTCATTGGGGTCATGTTTGTCCCTTTGGGTTACACCTTTTGGATGCATGTTTGTCTTCGGGCTTTCTAGTCATATTCCAACAAATTTTTAGGTAGTGTTCCGAGGGGGAACCTTTTCTTTATAGTTTGTTTACATGACTTTTTAGCTCCGTTTTTTGCCCTCTTGCTTTTTAAGTAAGATATTTTTCAGGACATTTGTACCTTTTTAGCTGAGCACATCAGGTCTTTCTTTGGCCTTTGCGAGATGTTTCTGTCCCTTTTCAGTGATCCTTTCATTGGTCCGACTTCTCTGTCGGGCCTTCTCAAGTTATTTTTAGTAATCCCATTTTTAGTTAGACCTCGTCAGGTCACTTTTTCTGGGTTACTTTTTATAACTTCTTGCATTAAATTGCTTTTATCGCTTCACCTTGCCGACCTTTTTTGTAATCGGGCGATGAATTTTTGTGTTTTGAGCATAGTTTAATGCGTCTTGGTAGGAAACTTTCTGAGGGAAATGATAGCTTTCATTCAAATAATAATGAAATAAAAATATAAATAAAAATGTGTACATGTGAGTGCTTACCCTTTTAGGTCGGACAGTTTTTTAGATCTCGGCCTGGCGCCTCATTGAAAAATCTTTTTAGGAAAAAGAGTGCACCTTGACCAAAGATCTTTACTATTTTCTAACTATAGTACCTTCTTATATTACAGGCATGTCATGACCTTGGTAGCTCTCGCCCTTCGAGGTCGGCCACCTTATAGTAACCTTTTCCCAGCACCTCTGTAACTCGGTATGGTCCTTTCCAGTTAGCTGCTAGCTTCCCTTCTCCTGACCGACCTGCTCCGATATCATTTTGGATTAAGATGACATTGTTGGTGGTGAAACTTTGCTGGATTACCTTCCGATTATACCTTAGAGCCATTCGACACTTTAGGGCTTCCTTTCTGATCTGAACTCTTTCTCGGACTCCTGGAAGTAGGTCAAGCTCTTCCCTTTGGGCCGGGGAGTTAGTGTCTTCGTTGTAGAAGATCACTCTAGGGGATCTTTCTTCTACTTCCACAGGAATCAATGCCTCCATTCTGTAAGCAAGTCGGAATGGTGATTCTCCGGTGGTGGTGTGTGGAGTTGTCTTGTATGCCCATAGGACTTGCAGGAGCTCTTCATCCCAATATCCTTTTGCGTCCTATAATCTCCGTTTTAACCCTACCAGTATGACTTTATTGGCAGATTTCGCCTGTTCATTGGCTTGTGGGTGCTCGACGGAGGTGAACTGGTGCTTGATCTTCAAGTCGGCTACCAGGTTTATGAAGCCCGTGTTGGAGAATTGAGTGCCATTATCTGTGGTAATGGAGTATGGGACCCCAAACCTTGTGATAATGTTTCTGTATAAAAACTTCTGACTTCTTTAGGCGGTAGCAGTGGCTAGAGGTTCAGCCTCAATCCATTTTGTGAAATAGTCAATTCCTACGTTGAGAAACTTGACTTGTCCTGATCCTTGGGGAAAAGGTCCGAGGAGGTCGAGCCCCCACTTTGCGAATGACCAGGGTGAAGTAACACAGATGAGCTCTTCGAGTGGAGCCATATGGAAGTTGGCATGCTTCTGACATGGTGGACATGTCTTGACGAACTCTGTTGCTTCCATTTGTAAGGTCGGCCAGTAAAAACCAGCTCGAAGTACCTTTTTAGAAAGAGCTCGCCCCCTGAGGTGGTTACCGCACATGCCACTATGGACTTCCTCAAGAACTTCCCTCATAGCGGAGGTCGGGACGCATTTTAGGAGGGGCGTAGAGATCCCTCTCCTATATAGGATGTCGTGCACTATGGTGTAGTACTGCGCTTCTTGTACTAGCCTTTTTGTCTCCTTGTTATCTGTGGGGAGTGTTTCAAACTTGAGATAGTTAACTATGGGAGTGATCCACCCTTGGTTAGGATCTTCTCTTCCTCCGAGATTGATGGGTTTTGAGTGTTTCCTGGATGAGGCTTCTATTATTGCCCCCTGATTTGGTGCTAGCTAGTTTTGAAAGGGCATCAGCTCGGGAATTTTGTTCCCGAGGTATATGTCAGACCTCATATCCCCTGATTTGTCTGAGTTGTTCTCTGGTTTTGTCTAGGTATTTCTTCATGGTAGGATCCTTAGCCTGGTAGTTCCCTTCTATTTGTGAGGTGACTACCTGTGAATCGCTGAAAATGGTAAGCTTCTAAGCTCTTACCTCCTTAGCCAATGATGAGCGGATAATTTATACGCTTTTTGACATTGTTTTTAGGTAGATTTTAGTAGGATCTAGCTACTTTTTAGTATATTTTTATTAGTTTTTAAGCAAAATTCACATTTCTGGACTTTACTATGAGTTTGTGTCTTTTTCTGTGATTTCAGGTATTTTCTGGCAGAAATTGAAGGACCTGAGCAAAAATCTGACCTCCCTGCACTCGAAATGGATTTTTTAGAGATACAGAAACTCAAATGGTGCCCTCTCAATTGCGTTGGAAAGTAGACATCTTGGGCTTTCCAGAAATATATAATAGTCCATACTTTGCTCGAGATTTGATGATGCAAACTGGCGTTCAAACGCCAACTTCCTGCCCTATTCTAGCGTTAAACGCCAGAAACAGGATAGAAGCTGCAGTTAAACGCCCAAATTGGCATAAAAACTGGCGTTTAACTCTAAGAAAAGTCTCTACACATGAAAGCTTCAATGCTCAGCCCAATCACACACCAAGTGGGCCCCGGAAGTGAATTTTTGCATCATTTACTTATCTCTGTAAACCCTAGTAACTAGTTTAGTATAAATAGGACTTTTTACTATTGTAATCAGAGATCTTTTGGGAACATCTTTGATCAGTTTCATGCTATCTTAGACTTTTATGGGGGCTGGCCATTCGGCCAAGCTTGGACCTTTATCACTTATGTATTTTCAACGGTGGTGTTTCTACACACCATAGATTAAGGTGTGGAGCTCTGCTGTTCCTCGAGTATTAATGCAAAGTACTATTGTTCTTCTATTCGATTCAAGCTTATTCTTATTCTAAGATATTCATTCGCACACAAGAACATGATGAATGTGATGATCAAGTGACACTCATCACCATTCTCACTTATGAACGCGTGCCTGACAAACACTTTCGTTCTACATGAAACAAGCTTGAATGCATATCTCTTGGGACTCTAATCAACGATTCACATTGTTTCCCCTCTGACAATGGGGCATCTGAATATGAGATTAGAACCTTCGTGGTATTGGCTAGAAATAATTAGCAGCATTCCTGAGATCCGGAAAGTCTAAACCTTGTCTGTGGTATTCCGAGTGGGATCTGGGAAGGGATGACTGTGACGAGCTTTAAACTCGCGACTGTGGGGCGCAGTGACAGTGCACAAAAGGATCATTGGATCTTATTCTGACAGGATCGAGAACTGACACCTGATTCGCCATGTGGTAGCTGTGCCTGGTATTTTTCATCTGACACGAGAAATCTGACAGTTGATTAGCCGTACAGAAACCGTAGAGGACCATTTTCACTGAGAGGATGGGAGGTAGCCATTGACAACAGTGATCCCCAACATATAGCTTACCATGGAAAGGAGTATGAATGATTGAATGAAGACACTAGGAAAGCAGATATTCAGAAGGAATAACGCATCTCCATACGCTTATCTGAAATTCCCACCAATGAATTACATAAGTATCTCTATCTTTATTTTATGTTTATTTATCTTTTAATTATCAAAGCTTCATAACCATTTGAATCCGCCTGACTGAGATTTACAAGATGACCATAGCTTGCTTCAAGCCGACAATCTCTGTGGGATCGACCCTTACTCACGTAAGGTATTATTTGGACGACCCAGTGCACTTGCTGGTTAGTTGTGCGAAGTTGTGAAAAAGAGTTGAGAATACAATTGTGCGTACCAAGTTGTTGGCGCCATTGAGATCACAATTTCGTGCACCATGTTTTTGGCACTGTTGCCGGGGATTGTTCGAGTTTGGACAACTGACGGTTCATCTTGTTGCTTAGATTAGGTAATTTTCTTCTTGTTTCAACCTTTATTTTATTTTCAAAAAGTTTTCAAAAATCTTTCAAAAATTTTTTCTTCTTTTTCGTTTTTCCAGAATAATTTTCGAAAAATCCAAAAAAATTAATAAAATCATAAAAACAAAAAATTTGTGTTTCTTGTTTGAGTTAGTGTCAATTTTTAAGTTTGGTGTCAATTGCATGTTTTAATTTTTCTAAAAATATTTTCAAAAATTCATGCATTGCATTCTTCATGATCTTTAAGTAATTCTTAATGAGTCTCCTTGTTTAATCTTCATATTTTCTTATTTTGTGTCTTTTGTTGTTTTTCATATACATTTTTGAATTCATAGTGTCTAAACATGAAAAAATCTCTAAGTTTGGGGTCTTGCAGGTTTTTCCTTTCTTGAAAATTTTTCAAAAATAAGTTCTTGATGTTCATCATGATCTTCAAAGTGTTTTTGGTGTTCATCTTGACATTCATATTGTTCTTGCATGTTTTCTTTGTTTTGATCTTAATTTTTCATGTTTTGAGTCATTTTAGTGTTTTTCTCTCTCGTTAAAAATTTAAAAATAAAAAAACATCTTTCCCTTATTTCTCTCATAAATTTTGAAATTTTGGGTTGACTTAGTCAAAAATTTTTAAAATAAGTTGTTTCTTGTTAGTCAAGTCAAGATTTCAATTTCAAAGATTTATCTTTTCAAAATCTTCTTCAAAATCAAATCTTTTTCATTTTTTTCCTTTGTTTTTTGAAAATTTTCAAAAATCTTTTTCAAAACTTTTCAAAATCTTTTTCTTATTTTTACTTCAAATTTTCGAAAATCTTTACTAACATTAATGTTTTGATTCAAAAAAATTTGGAGTTTGTGACTTGCCTATTAAGAAAGGCTCAATCCTTAAAATTCTAAAATCATATCTTTTAGTTTCTTGTTAGTCAAGTCATCAACTTTAATTTTAAAAATCAAATCTTTTTAATTTCCTTTTCAAATCTTTTTCAAAATAAATTTCAATCATATCTTTTTCAAATTATATCTTTTTTTTAATTAAATCTTTTTCAATCATATTTTTTTGTTTATTTTGATTTCAAAAATCTTTTCTAACTTCTTCTCTTTTCAAAATTGATTTTCAAATCTTTTTCAATTAACTAATTGACTTTTTGTTTGCTTTACTATTTCTTATCTTTTTCAAAACCACCTAACTACTCTTCTCTCTCTAATTTTTGAAAATCATTAACTTCTTTTTCAAAATTCTTTTTAATTAACTAATTGTTTAAATTTTAATTTTATTCTATTTCTTCTCTTAATTTTCGAATTCTAACAAAATTTTAAAATAAAAAAATATTTTCCTTTTCTTTTTAATTATTTTCGAAAATTCTCTCTCTCATATCCTTCTATTTATTTATTTAATCACTAACACTCTTCTCTTCTTCTTATAATTCGAACCCTCTCTCCCTCTCTGTGTTTGAATTCTTTATCTCTTCTCTTTACATCATTCTTCTATTCTTTTCTTCTTCTACTTACATAAAAGAATCTCTATACTGTAACATAGAGGATCTCTCTTCCTTTTCTGTCCTATTCTTTTTCATATGAGCAGGAGCAAGGACAAGGATATTCTTGTTGAAGCAGATCTTGAACCTGAAAGGACTCTGAAGAAGAGGCAAAGAGAAGCTAAAGCACAACAATCCAGAGAAAACCTTACAGAGAATCTCGAAAAAGAAGTAATGGCCGAACCCAGCCAACAATGCAAGGATGATGCTTGGTGACTTCACTGCACCAAATTCCAACTTCCATGGAAGAAGCATCTCAATCCCTGCCATTGGAGCAAACAACTTTGAGCTAAAGCCTTGATGGCATGTCATCATGTCATGTTTTTCTATGCTTTTTCATACAAGAAATTGATGATTTGTGCTTAAATATTGAATGCTTTTGTGCTTAAATGGTATATTTCCTTGATCTTTTAATTTTATAAATCTTGTAAGAAATAAGAAGAAAAAGAAGCAAAGAAGCACAAAATAAGCTAAAAAGGAGAAAAAAGAGCATTGGGGCACAATTTGAAGTTGGAGCACACATTGGAGCCTTAGGCCACGCTTTTAAAAGCGTGGCCCATGACCAAATCAAGGGAGAGTGGCAATCAGCACTCAAAGCTCGGCTCTCCCCATGAACCTAGCTTTGCCGTACAAGAAAAATGAGCTTGGTAGCAAGAAATTTCGCTAAGTTAAATCTGGGCGTTCACAACATGACCATGCCTTTTTCAAAGGGCCATAACTTGAGCTACAGATGTCCGATTGATGTGCTTCTAATTCTGTTGGAAAGCTGACATTCAGAGCTTTCCAAAGATATATGGCAATCCATATTTGGCATGAAATTGAGGCATGAGTGAAAGGCATCTTTAAGGACCAAAAACAAGCAAAAAAAATCAGCCAATGCTTCTACCAAGGTTCGAAGCTGGGGCTCACTCCAAAGCAAAGGAGCGCTACAAGCTAATAAGGGAGCATGGCAAAGTTTCAAAGCTCAGCTCTTGCCAAGAGCTTTATTGGGCTACTCTCCAAGAAAAATAAAAAAAGAAAAGCTTGCTAGTGCATCCCCAAGAGTTCGAACTTCGAGTTTCACTAAGGACAAGGAGGAAGTTGCGCTCTTGCCAAGAGCTGAGCGCTACCTCCCTTGTCAAGAAATGCTTGTCACACACAAAGGGACTTGGCCAGGCACACCAAAGCTCCGCTCATTGCACGAACCGAGCATTGCCCTGGGAGTGTGACCCATGGTCCAAAAATCAAATTAAAATCAACCCTTCACTAAAATTTACAAGCCCAAAAGCAAGAACTCATGACACCACTCAAAAGGCACAAGGATCAGTTAGCTTAGGAATTCATTTTAATTGTAATTTGTTTAGAATTTCAATTTCATTTTTCATTTTTATTTTGTAAAGCCTATATAAGGCATCATCCTCATTCTTGAAAGAAGAAGCTGGCTCCAATACGGAGCAATAGTAGTAGGAGCTTTCTTTTAGCTTTCATTTTGTATTTGGGAGTTAGAATTTGGATTTGAGTTCTTCTTTCTACATTTTCATTTTCTTCTGCAACTTCTGCTATCTATTCTTGGAATTTGAATTGAGATTGAAGAGCTTCATTGATTTTAAGTTTAAGAATCATCTTTTACCTCTCTTTTCAATTGTTCTAAGAATTAGATTTGAGTTTAGTTTTCTGTTCTCATTTTTGTCTCCTACAATATTTACTTTTCTGTTTTGGGAATTAGAGAATTGGATTTAACTTTCATTTACTGTCTTCCTTCTTATTTCTTTTGTAATTACTTTTCTGCTTGATCAAGAGAGCAATTGAGATCTTGATCTGCTTTCTAATCTCATTTCTCTTATTCGATCTTCAATTTCTCGTTAGGATTTCATAACTGAGCTAAGTTTCCTTGCTGTTTCTTTCTTTAAGCAATTTTACTTTCTGTTTTGCTACTGAATTGAATTCTTTTGTGTAATAGCTTTCAGATCTGCTTCAATTTACATCTTCTTGTTAAATTCTGAATCCCTGTACCCAAATCCTTTTATTCTTCAAACAATTTACATTTCTTGAACTTTAAGTTACTTGCAATTTATCTTTTATGTAATTTACTTTTAGGATAGAAACTGGCGTTTAACTCCAAAAAGTCTCTACACATGAAATCTTCAATGCTCAGCCCAAGCACACACCAAGTGGGCCCCGGAAGTGGATTTCTGCATCATTTACTTATCTTTGTAAACCCTAGTAACTATTTTAGTATAAATAGGACTTTTTACTATTGTAATTGGAGATCTTTTGGTAACATCTTTGATCAGTTTCATGCTATCTTAGACTTTTATGGGGGCTGGCCATTCGGCCATTCCTAGACTTTCATCACTTATGTATTTTCAACGGTGGAGTTTCTACACACCATAGATTAAGGTGTGGAGCTCTGCTGTTCCTCGAGTATTAATGCAAAGTACTATTGTTCTTCTATTCAATTCAAGTTTATTCTTATTCCAAGATATTCATTCACACACAAGAACATGGTGAATGTGATGATCAAGTGACACTTATCACCATTCTCACTTATGAATGCGTGCCTGACAAACACTTCCATTCTACATGAAAACAAGCTTGAATGCATATCTATTAGGACTCTAATCAACGATTCACATTGTTTCCCCTCTGACAATGGGGCATCTGAATCTGAGATTAGAACCTTCGTCGTATAGGCTAGAAACAATTGGCAGCATTCCTGAGATCCGAAAAGTCTAAACCTTGTCTGTTGTATTCCGAGTAGGATCTGGGAAGGGATGACTGTGACGAGCTTCAAACTCACGACTGTGGGGAGCAGTGACAGTGCACAAAAGGATCATTGGATCTTATTCTGACACCATTGAGAATCGATAGCTGATTACCCATGCGGTAGCTGTGCCTGGTATTTTTCATCCGAGACGAGAAATCCAAATGTTGATTAGCCGTACAGAAATCGTAGAGGACCATTTTCACTGAGAGGATGGGAGGTAGCCATTGACAATGGTGATCCCCAACATATAGCTTGCCATGGAAAGGAGTATAAATGATTGAATGAAGACAGTAGGAAAGCAGAGATTCAGAAGGAATAACGCATCTCCATACGCTTATCTAAAATTCCCACCAATGAATTACGTAAGTATCTCTATCTTTATTTTATGTTTATTTATCTTTTAATTATCAAAGCTTCATAACCATTTGAATCCGCCTGACTGAGATTTACAATATGACCATAGCTTCCTTCAAGCTGACAATCTCTGTGGGATCGACCCTTACTCACGTAAGGTATTACTTGGACGACCCAGTGCACTTGCTGGTTAGTTGTGCGAAGTTGTGAAAAAGAGTTGAGAATACAATTGTGCGTACCAAGTTGTTGGTGCCATTGAGATCACAATTTCGTGCATCAGCCAGCTTCAAACCAGCCAGTAGGGCCTCGTATTCAGCTTGGTTATTTGAGGCAGGAAACTCGAACTTTAATCAGAGCTCGATTTGGGTTCCCTGATTACTCTCCAAAATGACGCATGCGCCACTCCTGGTTTTGTTCGAGGAGCCATCCACGTAAAGGCTCCACTCTATGGGGGTACCCAAGTTGTCAATGTTTTCTGCGATAAAATCGGCTAGGTACTCCGATTTGATAGCTGTCCGAGCTTCGTATCTGAGGTCGAATTCAGATAACTCGATTGCCCATTGTAGGATTCTTCCAGCTAGGTCTGTTTTCTGTAAGATACCTTTTATGGGTTGATTGGTCCGTACTCTGACGGTGTGAGCTTGAAAGTATGGTCGGAGTCACCGGAAAGTAAGTATAAGGGCGTAGGCAAACTTTTCTATCTTTTGATAGTTCAATTCAGCCCCTTGCAAAGCCTTACTGATGAAATAGACAAGTTGTTGCCCATTTTTGTCTTTTCTGACTAGTGCCGAGGCTATTGCCCGACTTCCAACAGCGAGGTATAGGATTAGTTCTTCACCTTCCCTAGGTCGGGTTAAGATGGGTGGTTGCCCCAAAAATGTCTTGAAGTCTTGAAAAGCTTGTTCACATTCTGGGGTCCATTCAAATCTTCTTATTTCCTTAGTGTTGCGTAGAAAGGGAGAGACCTCAAGGCCGATCCAGCTAGGAACCTAAACAGGGCCACTAGTCTTCCATTGAGCTGCTGGACTTCTTTAACGTAGGTCGGACTTTTCATGCGAAGTATGGCCAAACATTTATCTGGGTTTGTTCGATTCCTCTTTGGGTGAGCATGAAGCCCAATAATTTGCTAGCGTCTACCACAAAAGTGCATTTTGCGGGGTCAAGCCTCATCTCATGCTTTCTTATGGTGTTGAACACTTCAACGAGGTCAGATAGCAACGTTTCCTCCCTTTATGTCTTTACCAGCATGCCATCTACATAAACCTCCATCAGCTTCCCAATGAGATTGGCGAAAACTTTATTCATCAATCTCTGGAATGTAACCCCTACGTTCTTGAGTTTGAAGGGGATGACTATGTAGCAGTAGTTTGCTTTTGAGTTAAGAATGAGGTTTTTTCCTGGTCGGGTTGATACATTTGAATTTGATTGTATCCCGAGTAAGCATCCATGAAGGAAAGGTACTGATACCCTGATGAAGCATTGACTAGTGTGCCTATATTCGGGAGTGGGTCGGGATCTTTTGGCAGGATTTGTTGAGGTCGATGTAATCAGTGCACATCTGCCACTTCCCGTTTGACTTCTTGACCAATACTACATTGGCTAGTCATAATGGGTATTTTGCCTGCGACCTTTTTGGACCGAGCTTCTTACGCTTCTGTTGTACTGGCCGGGACCCGGGATATACGACTAACTTTTGACACATTAGTCCGGGATCAATACCAGGCATGTCGGCGGCCTTCCATTTAAAGAGGTCAGAGTTATTCCTTAGGAGCTTCGTTAGCTGCTTCTTTAGATCTCCTCGTAGATTCGCCCCTATACTTATTGTTTTCTCTCGAGTATCTCCGATTTGAATTTCTTCGGTTTCCCCTTCTGGTTGAGGGCAAAGTTCTTTGCGAGCTCGGATTCCCCTGAATTCTATAGTATTAGTTTCCTTTCCACTAGGGTCGCCTTTAAGGTTCAAACTTTTGTTGTAACAACGTCGCGCGAGTTTTTGGTCCCCCTTTATGGTAGCGATCCCTTCTGTAGTTGGAAACTTCATGCATAAGTGTGGAGTGGAGACTACACGGCGAGCTAATTTAACATTGTCTGTCCTATGAGGGCGTTATATGCGGAGCTCACATCAACCACAACATAGTCTATACTCAGTTTTCTTGACCGAGTTCCTTTCCCGAATGTTGTGTGTAGTGGGATGTACCCAATTGGTTGGATTGGTGCGTCTCCAAGTCCGAACAAGCTATTTGGATATGCTCTGAGCTCTTTTTCTTGTAGCCCGAGTTTATCAAAGGCAAATGTAAACAGTATATCTACTGAGCTATCCTGGTTGATCAGTGTTTGGTGGAGGTTGGCATTGGCTAGTATGATATTAACAACCACCGAGTCGTCGTGTCCCGGGATACTGCCCCGCGGCATCTTCTTGAGTAAAAGTGATAGTAGGAAGGTCTGATGACTTATCCCCTTCTCCAACATGGTACACTTCTTTGAGGTGTCTTTTTCGGGATGACTTGGAGATCCCTCTGATGACTTGCATCATCTACCCTTCTTTCTTGCATAGAAGACCATAAAAGAGCACAAATCTCATTTGATCAGTATAATTCATGCATTATTTGATGAATATTATGGTACAATACTTTGAGATGAGTTGTGTTGAATTGCAGGTGAAAAAGGTATCAAAAATGGGAAGAAGACAAACAAGAAGCTGGGCGTGTGAGACTGGCGTGTCACTTGGGGGCAAACGCCACAAAAAATGTACTGGCGTGGCACGCCAGGAGCTAAGCGTGGCACGGCAATACTAAATTCCAGAAGGGAGATCAAAGCATGCATGTGGGCGTGGCACGCCAAGGACTAGGCGTGGCACGCTAGTACAATATTTCAGAGAGCAAAATGGAAGAAACAAAAGGGGCGTGGCACGCCTGACCCATCAACTACTATGGGCGTACCACTTGAAGTCGATGGCGTGGCCCACCAACTCACTACCTCAAGAAGAACCCCACTACGGCGTGCCACTTGGTGTCGAAGGCGTGGCACGCCAACTCCAAAAAGTCACTTTGGCGTGCCACCTGAAGACCCAAGCGTGGCACGCCAAGCTTGAAGAGTGCACAAATACATGGGCGTGCCACTTGAGCAGCATGGCATGGCACACTGGTACAATGATCCAAAGAAGAGGCTGAAGGCAATTGAAGACTGGGTGTGCCACTTGAAGTCGAAGGCGTGGCACGCCAACCTCTCAACCTCACTTGGGCGTGCCACTTGGTGTCGAAGGCGTGGCACGCCAGTTCCAAAAAGAAACTTTGGTGTACCACTTAAAGGTCAAGGCGTGGCACGCCACTTACTGGAGCGAGAAAAGATCATGGGCGTGGCACGCCAACCTTCAGGCGTGGCACGCCAACCTTCAGGCATGGCACGTTGGTATAAGTAGTTTTCAGAGAGGGTGGAAGAGGCAATTACATGGAGCGTGCCACTTGGTATCGAAGGCGTGGCACGCCGATCACTATTCTTCACTTAGGTGTGCCACTTGAGCAACCAGGCGTGGCACGCCAGTGTCATTCAGAGGCTAAAACATCATTGGGGCATGCCACTTGAGTTCGTGGCGTGGCACGCCAAACAGAGGAACCACCCACTCACAAAGGGGCGTGGCACGCCAGACCCTGAGCGTGCTACGCTAGTGTAACTTTCCAGAGAAGCTTAGCCAAGCACATAACGAGGGTGTGGCACGCCAGACCTTGGGCGTGCGACACTAGTTCAAGTTTCCAGAGGCAAACGAAGTGGAAAAATCAAAGGGGCGTGCCACTTGGGCTCGAAGGCGTGGCACGCCAACACAAAAATGGCACTATGGCGTGCCACTTGAGTTCAAAGGCATGGCACGCCAAGGTTGACAAGGGACGAGCGTGCCACTTGAAGGACTGAGCGTGGCATGCCAAGCCATTTTGAAGGGCACGTGACACGCCGATGAAGCGCCAGTCACACGCCAGTTAAGGATTCACGTTTATTGAGTGTTTTCTTTCCCTCAATAATGTAATTTTCCCTTTTTCACTTTTGTAATTTCTTCATTTTCACTAGGAGTAGTTTAAATACCCCCAAAGAGTATTGAAGAGGGGTTAAGCAGTTAGTTCTATATCCATTTTTACACTCCACTTTTGAGTACTTTTCAAGCTATGAGTAGCTAACTTCCCTCTCATTGAGAGAGGGAGCTCTGTTGTACTTAATGGATTGATGATAGTGAAATTCTTCTTCTCTTCATCTTCTCTTGATTTGCTAGAAGGAATTTAATTTTTAATGCTTAGTGTTCAATTATCTTAGGAAAGAGATTGAATGCAATTGGGTTTCATGGGAACCTTGGGAAAGGAAACATGAAACCATACTTGAAATCCCTTCTCACACTTGAGTAGATTCTGGGTTTTGGTGATGGGATACGTGACATATAATCCCCCCTCTACCTGGACCTACAAGGGTGTGTGGTATAATCAGGGACCAAGCATATCTCTCTTCATGAGCAATTAGACCAAAAAATTGGCTATTGATCAAGATCTGAGAGATTAAGTCACCAAGGGATTGGGGCTCAATCAATCATGATTGCCAAGAGGTTAATGAGTTGCATGATTGAAGAAGATATAAGCTATATTTGATCCAAAGAGACAACATCTCCCAATCTTAATGAATTCCCCCATTCTTATCTATCCATTTCTTTATAGCTTAATTTTCCATTCAGCAATTCCCCATTCCCATTTAATTTCAAGTCATTTATGATTCAGCACTTTACATTCTGCAATTTTTGATTCTGCACTTTATTGCCTTTCTTTATATTCTAGTCATTTACATTTATGCCATTTACAATTCTACACTTCACAATCTTATTGATCCGCTTGACTAATTCATCAATCAATTAAAACTGCTCGGATTTGCCAATCTTTGTGGATACTATCCCACTCTACTGTGCGTTATTACTTAGCGATGATTTTGGTGTGCTTGCCAAAAGAACTGATTCACTAAATTTTTAAAAGGGATAGTGAATTCAACTCATCACCCTCCACTTGCGAATCCTCCGTTTATCATGTGGACATGTCTTTCGGGTGTGTGAGGGGGGCGTTCAGCTCGTCCTCCCTCTTCATCCCTTCTCTTCTTTTTTGGTTCGTCCACTTTATTGGCTAAGAACCGATCTAGTGTTCCTTTTCGGGCTACATTTTCTATGACGTTTTTTAGGTCATAGCATTTGTTGGTAGGGTGCCCGTAGATTTGGTGGTACTCACAATATTCGGTCCGACTTCCTCCCCTCTTGTGTTTAATCAGGCGAGGCGGTAGAATCTTTTCAGTGTTGCATATCTGATGATTAGATTTTTGACAGTTTAGAATTTCACTAATGAAATCTCGTTGTAAAGTATAGTCTCTAAACCAACAATAATCCTTTCATACAAAAATTTGTTTGTCACAAGTGCAAACCCCTAAAATATATAAACCGAAGTATTTAAACCTCGGGTCATCTCTCAAAGGACTTGCAGGGTAGTGTTCTTGTTATAGGTTATGAACTTGTTTATTTTGGGGTTTTAGATGAGAAATATGAAAAGTAAATGGAAATAAAATTTTATTAATAAAATGCTCTTGGCAAGGTTTGATGATCAAGGACCTATATCATTATCACTAATCACAATCATGATAGTAGCAAGGATCAATCTCACTAAGGCATCCTCTAGCTAATAGCAAAGGAAAGTCAAGTGAGTTATATCAATCCAAGTCCATAAATCCTAGTTCACTAATTGAATTAATGAAGGCTTGAGTCAATGGCTATCAAATATCAACCACTTGGATATTAGTAACTCAAGAGTTCCTAAGTTATCTTCCCAAGCCAAGAACATAAAATTCTATTCTAACATTCTCCCAAGCATTTCATCAAACACTTGGAAGGTACAAAAGAGAAATATAGTAAATCACAACAAGAAAGAAAACAAAGGATTAACGACAAAAATCAAGGAAACCACAATTATCATGAATTATCTCAAATTGCATTATTGAAAGAAAACAAAAGAAAAACACTAGATCCACCAAAATGAAGAATTGCAAGAATTAAAGTACATAACTAGAGAGAGGAAGAATAAAATAGTAAGAATTGATAGAGGAAAAGTAAATCAAAGCATGAATTAATCCTAGATCTAAGAAGAGAGATTAACCTAAACCTAATCCTAATTCTAGAGAGAAGTGAGAGCTTCTCTCTCTAGAAACTAACTCTAAAACTAAACTAATGTGAATGAATGAACTCTATTGATTGAAAAGATCCCTTCCCCTTCAATCCTTGGTCCTTTTAATGCATTTTGGCACCAAAGTTGGTTGCACTGGGGCCCATAGCTTCCCGGAAATCGCTGGGCACGAGTTTCATTAAAAAATCACATGCGGCCTTCGGCGTGGACGCGCACAGTATGCGTACGCATCCTTGGTTGATATTGCAATGTGCATGCGAGTGCCTTGTGCGCGTGCGCGTCCTTGGACGAGATCAATTCTTTGGCTTTTTGTGCTTCTCTCTACTTTCATGCTTCCTTCCTTGTTCCTTTGATCCATGCCTAGCCTATTTTAACCTGAGATTACTAGCAAACACATCAAGGCATCTTATGGAATCAAGGACGAATTAAAATTACCAAAGTAAAGGCTTAAAAAGCATGTTTTTACATTCAAGCACAAATACGGGAGAGATAACAAAACCATGCTAATTCATTGGATAAATGTGAGAAAATGTTATCAAAATACTCTAAATTCAACACAAGATAAACCCTAAAAATGGGGTTTATCAACCTCCCTACACTTAAACCTTAGCATGTCCTCATGCTAAAATAAGAAGGAACTAAGGGGTATGGCATTTATTAAATGCAACTAAACTACATGCAATCTACCTAAATGTAACTATCTAAAGTGAATGAAAATGCTTGGTCCAAACAAATCGATTCCCAAGAAAACTTGTATAAGCACAAGAGCTAGGGCAATAGGAATCATGTCCAAACGATAATTGCATTGGATTATCAAAAAGAATCATAACTTGCATGAATATAGATGATAGTGGTGAAAACATGTAATTGAGCTTGGGAACCCTCACCGGATGTGTATCCGCTCCTTTCACTCAAGTGTTTAAGGGTTAATTCACTCAATTCTCTTCTAATCATGTTTTTCCAAGATTTGATCTTCTTCTAACAATCAACACTTAATTCATGCATGCATACATTCATCACGAGGTCTTTCATAGGTTGTAATGGGATTAGGGTCAAGGTAGGATCATATATGAATAAGTGGACTAGAGTTTGGACCTTTGATAAGGTTAAACTTTCCCACCTATAGTAACCTATACAACTGAATTCTAACCTAACTACCCATATTTCACTTTTCACATACTCATGTATTTTCTTTTCATTTCACAATACTTATGCATTGATTTTATTCAAACTTTACTTTGGGGTATTTTGTCCCCTTTTATTGCTTTTCTTTTCCTTTCTTTACTACATATTTTTTTCTTTTCTTTTCTTTTCTTTCTTTTCCTTTTGTTTTTCTTTTGATTTTCTCATCATTTTTCTTTCTTTTCTTTCAAGAATATCAATGCATAAGGTTTTACATTTAACCAATACATGAGCATAACTCACATTTTCTCACATTTATCCAATGAATTAGCATTACCCTTTCCTTTTTCAATCAAAACAATTTTCTTATGCAAAAAGGGCTAACTAGGTTTTAACAATTTCAAAATAGTTTCTAATCACAACCACAAACTAAAAGAAGAATATACAAAAGTGTATAAAGAAAAACCCAACTAAAAATATGAGATTTAGCATCCAAAACATCTAATATCCAAAATATCAAAGTATGCAACTACTAAGGCAAAAGTATCTAAAATATCCAAAATGACAAATATATACAAAAGTGCACAAAATAAGATAGCTAGGTAGCATACTAGGAAATGACTAAAATGTTCACCGGTCCTCTAATGGTGCTACCGACAACCTCCCCACACTTAAGATGAAGCATCGTCCTCGATGCTAATCCTGAGGATCAGGGATAGGTACACCGGTAGGCTCTGGCAGTGGTACCGGCTGAGGCTGAGTTTGAGGTGGTATCTCCATGTGAACCGGCTCCTCCTCATGAGTACCCTCATCGTGTAAATCGGCATGCTCCTCCTCAAGGGTCTCCTCATTTGAACCGGAGGACTCTGGAAGAGGGGGTAGCTCAAGGCCCTGGGCCACAAACATCTGATCAATCCGATCCAGTCGACGCATGATCTGGCGCTTGCTGCGCTCCATGTACCGGAAGAGACGCTGAACTAACAAGTACATCGGCTGTAGGTATGTCGGCTCAGGTGCTGGTGGTGGTGGCACATGGGCTGCGGCTGAAGAAGGGGCCGTAGAAGAGGATGGAGCTCCTGCTGTGGAGGGTGAAGGTCTAGCTGCCCTAGCCCGAGAACAGCGTCTAGCCGGGGGCTTCTCGTGCACCCAGCCACCCCAAGGAATAGTAACCTCCTTGTCATCGTTATCTAGGGGTGGTGGTGTCGCATCATCATCTAGCCAAGGAACCTTGGCTAATGCGGCCATACTGGTGACCAGTGTGGGAAACGGGAGTAGGCCACGGATATGTGCTCGCCACAAACTCTGTCGGATCAATCGGGGAAAGTAAACCTCCTTACCCCTTACCCTCCATAACACAGCCAATCAGAAGTAACATCTCCATGGGGATCTCAGAAAAGTGGGTAGTGGGTAAGACATAGTAGGCAAATATCATCTGCCAAGTCTTGGCCTCTCTAGTCGAATGAGCAAAAAACATCCCTTTGGGCTTTGTGTTGCCCGAATCCATGACCCAAGGAGCATCGGGTATGTCAATCACGCGCTTAAGCGCCTCATAGTCGAAGGTCATGCTCTGGATAGCAACATCAGCCTGCTGATGAGCGCAGGTACCATCAGTAAAATGTCGGCACTGCAATGCCTCTTCAATAGCAGTCTCGGTAATCATGATCTATCTACCCCGTAGCTGTACTAAATCAAGAGTAGGACGGAAGAAGTTGCAATAGAACTCCTTGACCCATGAGACATTGATGTTTCCCAAATCCCTATCAACAAATTCCAAACCCAACTCTAGGATACGGGTGTTGATTGCGTGTCTCACATCATTGGGAAGGAAGTTAGAGGGTAATTAAAGTGAAGTTAGTAAGTGAAAGAAGTTAGAGGGTTAGGAAAATGAAGTTAGAGGGTTAGTGGTGTAGTGAAGAATTGCCTAATGAAAAGGAATATGCAAGTTGTGCACAACAAATGTGTTCGCCATCATGAGAGTGCATGAAAGTGACTTCTAATATTTGGTGTTATAAGCAATTAAAATGCAATTTTGCAACTATGAGAGGTTGAAAATTAGATTGAGTTAAAAAAAAGTTGCACAATCAAAGCGTACCAACTATTGTGAAAGGATGAGCATTATGCAATAATCACGGAAATAAAAAATAAGTGCGGGAATGCTGGCCCAAAAATCTCGGGTATTGAACTTGGAGTGAGTTAGGAAAAGGTTAAGCTGTAAGTGCCAAGTTCAATTCCGAGATCAAGGATAAAAAAGTGAAATAGTTTTACAAAAATTGGGCAGCATTTCAGCTTAAAATTGGACGTCCCCGGATAGCAAACATAGCACAATTAATATGATTACTGCATCAATTAAACACAGCAGCAGTGATGTAGCACTAGTATGAATATAGAGCAGCTCAAAATCATCATTCAGCAGACAAGTAAATAAATAGAAAATGAACACAAACGGAGCAATTATCAGGCCTAGAATCCTCTATCCAGAACCTAGCTACCTAACAGCAGATATCTCTAGCTATCCTAACGTGTGAAAATCAAGTTCTAGCTAACTAAGATTAACACTAACTAAGAGTAAAATGAAGAAACAAAAAAAGCAGAGTTGAGGGGGAAGCAGCTAACCTGGAGGCTGGGCAGAATCAGAAACGGGTAAGTAGGTGATGGGGCAGAGGTGGAGAGTGAGGTTCAGACTGGGAGGCCGCCTCAGTTGGTGGTGGCGGCAGAGGCCCACGGCGGTGGAGATGCGCCGGTGGTTATGGCAGAGAAATAGGAAAGATGGCCGTGAGAGAGAGAGTATGGTTAAGAGGGGGGAGGGAGAAGGGAGTGGAGTGGTTGTCGCGGCTGTTGTCGCCGACAGCGTGGTGGTCAAAGCCATGACAAGGAGGGCGAAGAGGGTAGGAGACATTGGAGAGATGAGAGTAGGGGGTGAGGTGCGCGACTACGCAACATTCCTCGCGTCCTAAGGTTATCCAGTTTTCAAATCGATGTGAGCGCGCACATGGCGCCTTCGCGTGCATTGATGATTTGGGAACCGACGCGTGAGCGCCTTGTGCACTTACGCGTGCTAGACGAGAATTGGAAAAAGTTGCATCACCAGATCGGCGCGGACGCGGCAGATGCACGCGCGCGGATTCTCTTATAGGCTCATGGGTGCGGAGGTGCGCAGTGCGCGTCCGCGTGATGGGTTTTGGGCCAGGGGCTTGGTTTTGGCCCAACGGAAGCCTAACTCTCGGGTGGCATGTGTGGGATGGTGGCATCAGCTTAGGGACGCGTACGTGGCAAGTGCGCGTCCGCGTGCTTTCCCTTAATGAGGTATGGGCGCGCACGCAGCTAGTGCGCGTCCGCATGGGACGAGTTGGGCCAAAGGCGCAATGTTCGCCCAAGAGAGGCTCAACTCTCTGGAAAATGTATGGTGGTGCATCCGCTCATGGACGCGTGCGCGTATAGCGTGCGCGCGCGTCTTTCCTTTTTTTTCAATAAGCAGAAAAATATGCCCAGGGGTTCCCTATGATGCCTACAACTTTTATTCAATCAAATATCATACAATTCACAAAAATGCAATTTGATTTTATTCATCTACTACTAAACACAACATACATGAGACTATGCTAACAATCAATTTATACAAACAAATCTATATGAATTGAAGATCTACCTACAATGGCAACTCAAACCACTTATTAAACAAGACTAAAAGAGATTGGGAAGAGTTTACCATGGTGGGGTGTCTCCCACCTAGCACTTTTAGTTTAAGTCCTTAAGTTAGACCTTTTGAGGAGCTTATTGTCATGGTGGCTTGTGCTTGTACTTGATGCCAGGGCATCTAGGCCAGTTTCACTGACCTTTTCTTTACTGTTTTAGGGTAGTTTCATGCATTTTCTTAGTGAATAAGGCAAGTTTTGGATGAAATTACACTTACACCTTAATTCAAGCAACTTTTGTGAACTTTGCATAATTTCATGAGTATTTTGCTAGAATTGCATGATAAATTGATGATGCATAATCTCATGACTTTGGCTAGAGCTTTGATGCACTTTAATTGCTTGATTTCAGGGCAAAGGAGGCAAGGGTATTCACGTTAACCTAGTTAACGTGAACACTAACGTGGAATGGTAAAGCCAATATCAAGAACCAAGGAGAAAACATCAAGAGATTGGAGTCCCAAGTAGGGTATCTATCTCAACAAATTCCCAAACCCACTAATGGATTCCCTAGTGATACAGAGAAGAATCCAAGAGGAGAAACAAAGAAAGTGAGATGGGAAGAATGCAAAATGATAACCACAAGTGATGAGGGGAGTATGAATGGAGTAGAACACCTACAAAATAATCAAAAGGAAAGCCAGGAGGAAGGAAGCTATACAACTCAACCTACATCCAAGGAAGAGCTAAAAAAGAAGGAGGTGTTGAATCCATATGCACCTTTTTCCCACAGCCTTAAACGTGGTGTAGCAGGGAGAATGTACTCAAGGTTCCTTGATATGTTTGCATCTCTTGATGTAAATATACCATTTATTAAAGCCCTCCAGCAAATGCCTTTCTACATCAAGTATATAAAGGAGCTACTAGCCAGAAAAAGTCCATTGAAGGGTGGACAAACAATAAAGATGAACAGGGATTGTAGTGCTCTCATTCAACCAGGGCCACCCACAAAGAAGGAGGATCCAGGGAGTTTCCACATTCCTTGTGCCATAAGAGAAACAATGATTGACAAAGGGCTTTGTGACGTAAGAGCAAGCATTAACTTAATGCCTCTCTCCCTCATGAAGAAGCTCCAAATCAATGAACTAACTCCTACTGATGTAATTATCAGATTGGCTGACAAAACTCAAAAACAAGCAATAGGAGTGGTTGAAAATGTGCTGGTGAAGGTTGGGAGCTACTATCTTCCCATAGATTTTGTTGTTCTGGAAATGGATGAGAATCCTCTTTACCCCATCATTCTGGGAAGACTATTCCTAGCCACAGCCAGAGCACTCATAGATGTAGAGTGAGGAGAGCTTGTGTTGAGAATACATGATGAGCAGCTCACTTTCAATGTTTTCAACCTCTCACAAGAATCAAGTCAAGAGAACAAAGAATTAAGAGAAGAGCAGAATGAAGCACTGATGCAAGAAACAAACAAGGAAGCACAAACAACACAATTGGAAACTACATTGGATGGGAAGCCACATATTCAGGAAGAACCACATTTAAAGATAATCCAAAGGGAACCAGAACCACCAGATTCATGCAGAGGCAACAACAAGGATCCCTTAGGGAAAGTAGCTATAGAGAACAAGCAAGCATCAAGAGATACAAAGAAGAAAGTTCCAAGGAGATGGAGAAATAAGAAAATTCCTACAGAAAATTTCTCGCCAGATGATGAAGTGATCTCTACATACTTTCCATCTATACCACCTCACCTCCCCACTATTCCATCTCAGCTGCCTCCTGTGTACACTATCAACAAAATATTGTCCTTAGAGCATATGGAGCTTATCAACAAAGCCTATGGACAAAGGTTCACTACAAGAGGAGAGGATTTCAAGCACCACCAACCACCCTGATAAGGGTCAACCGTCAAGCTAATGACACTAAAGAAGCGCTTCATGGGAGGCAACCCATGTTCTATACCTCCTTTCTTAAATCTCTAATAATAGTAATAAGGCAATTTCCATGGAATTTCAAATCAATTTTGACAACTAGTATAAAGCTCCTCTACATGCAACATATAGTACATGATAAGTTTGGTGTTCAAAGCACACCAAGTGAGGTTTGAACACACCCTATGAGGAAGATTTATTCCCCAAACTTGTTGCACCATGTGATCACAAACAAGTTTGGTGTACCAACATGCATGCATGGGAAGCTTAATGGTTGATTGATTTGCATTCATGGAAAGCATTTAGTCATGTAAAAACAAAAGAAAAATAAATATTTTGTTAGTTCACATTTTTTCCCACCAAAAATTTCAAATAACCCATCGCATTTTCTCTTCATGTATAGGGAATCAAAAAGGACATTATTGGTACTTGATAGGACCATTGAGGAAGGGAGATTCGGCCACTACACCAAGGGAATTTCACACTTGTCTTCATGGGGAATGTCCTTGGAAGTGTTGCCATGCAACATTGGGAGTGGACAATCTTGAGGACTGAACCAAGACCCCCATAAAGGAGGTGATCCTTGTGCTCATTCAATCCTAAAACCCCAATCGTCCACTATCAAACAACACCATCAATCCACACCCTTCAATCAATTATCATCTTTTTATATAAACCCTTTCCCATTTCCTTCCTTCGGTCATACACACATCACCCTCCACCAAAGGCTTCACATACACCCTCCTAGCCATCTTGAGAATAACCAACACATCAACAATCTTGCATGGCATCATCAAGCTCCAAGAGACAAAATTGGAAGGAACCCATAGAGCATCCTCCTTTTGATGAAGGGCGATTTAGAACCTTTTATCATGCACTCCAGTATGGGTGGATGACTGAAAAAGAAATCATTTATGAACTAGGCTTTCAAGTCACAAAAGCCGAGTGTCCAGAAATCACAAAGAAGGTGGAACAACGCCGATGGGAGCTCCTCACCGATCCAATCACAAGGGTGAATGCAACTCTAGTAAGAGAGTTCTATGCAAATGCAGTTAAGTAAGACAAGGTGGATGACTCGTACACAAGTTTTGTGAGAGGGGTCATGGTCGATTTTAGTCCCATGACTATCATGAGAGTGTTGAAATTGAGAAGCATACCCTTTGAAGAGGAGAGCTATCACTCGAGAATGGACAAAACCCCCAATTATGACCAGATTATACAGGATATATGTGTGCAAGGAGCAGATTGGGAAAGAGGCCCCAAGAGGAAGCCCAAATTTATAAAAAGAGGAGATCTCCTCCCTGAGGCTAAAGGTTGGTTTGAAATTGTAAGGAGATCCATCCTCCCAGCTGGAAATAACTCAGAGGTAAACCTCAAGAGAGCAACGATGGTGCAATGTCTAATGAAGGGAGGAGAGATCAAGGCTCATGAACTCATAGCTCAAGGCATTCGGAAGCTTGCTGAGAAGAGCGATTCTGGAGGAAAGTTGGGTTATCCCAGCACTATCTTTTGCCTTTGCAAACTAGCCAGGGTGATATTTGAGGATGAAAACCCCGAGTGGATAAAGGTTGGTCTTCCAATCACTTATCGTTGGATGCACGCTGCTGCAACTCCACTACGTCCACGAAGGGTACAAAAGAGGCCAGCTCATCAAGCCGAAGAAGAACAACATCCACAGGAGAAAACTTCAGCCACCTTAAGCATGCACCAATTGGAAGAGGCTATTGATACCTTATCTAGGCAATGCATGAAAAATCAAGGGGCACAAAGGGAGTTTCAATTGCAATTAATAGAATGCCAAGAAGGATCATTCTCTAGATGGATGGATCAGCAAGGGGAATGGCAAAAATAATTGATGGACCAGCAATTGGAACAAAGGAAGACAATGGAGTGAATCCTTCCACAACCTGAATCAAAAACAAGATCAGCAACAAAAAGCCATCCAAAGGCTAACCAACATCCAAGCACATCGAGGTGCACACATCCATGAGATGCATCGGAAACAAAGAGAACAAGCAGATCTTTTTGATGAATATAGAGCATTTTCGGAAGGTTTCTACATGAGTGAGACTGGGTATCATGTGAATACCCAAGCCAGGCTTGGGTACCTAGTCGGACAACTGCCTGTTTTGCATCCTGGGATAACAAAATATGAAGATGTAAAAGATGAGTTAGCACGAGTGGAGCGCGAAAGGATAGAACAAAGTCATGAATCAGTAAGGAAGGCACTGGAGGATTGGAAGATAGCCATAATGAATTGAATGAGAGGAAGCACAAGTGGACAAAGTAAACTTCAAGAGGGCAAGGAAGCAGAAGAACATGAGCAGGCCAACAAGTGAAAGGTGGTGAAGTCCCTTCTTAGTTTACCTTTTTCAAAGCTTTAAATAAGGAAAATCATGTATGAAATAGAACATGCTTCCATGAGTAGTTTAGGACTTCCAATTATGCATTTAAGTTTTATTGCTTAGGATAATGGTGCTAGCCTAATGTCTTGAATGTTCACTTTCATCTTTCTTACTTGTATGCCTGTCTCTTTAAGTTAATCAAAAAGAAAATGTTATGAAAAGAACAAGAGTGGAGTTATGTTTTGAATTGCATTCTAAATGTTTGTAGGTTGATTAGTAAGCTAAGTTGGTTCACCAAGTAAGGAAAGAAAGCAACTATCTATCCTGAGTCCTATGTTTGAGACACACCCTTGGAGACTAGCTAAACAATAAGATCCCGATAAGAAAAGAGAAAAAGCAATAAAAGTGAAAAAGAAAGAAACACAATAAGAAAAGAAACAATGCTAGGCACCAAGGGTTTCAAAATTGAGGCATGTGTCTGTGGTGTTTATGTACAAGGGATATACTTGGATGAATAAGCTCTTAGGGGTGCCTTATCACTTGGTAACTTGGATTAACTAATCCGAGATTATCAGCTGAAAGTCCACTATCAAGAGTAACCTTGCTACAAAACACTTAGTAACCCAAAGAGGTGCTGGACACCAAGGTCTCAAGAAAGGAAAATAACAAACCATGTGCCTGTGGTGTGTATGTATGAGGGAGAAAGACTTGAGGGAGTAAGTCCTTAGGGGTGTCTTAACACCTAGCACCTTAAAACCAACTGGTTTGGGAGTGTTGGCTGAAAGCTTATCATAAAGAGTCGCCCTCTTACAAAGCACTTAGCAAAAAGAAAAATAACTTTGAAAAAGAAGGAAGGATCAATAAGAAAGAAGCCTCAAAGGATGTAATCAAGAAGGTGACTAAGGATTTGATAAAGGCTTGAAACCTAGAGGGAAAGAACCTAAGTTGCTATGCATGAAAACCCATAAACCAGGAATGCTACTTCTATTTTATCTTTGTGTTCTTTCATTTAAACAAGACTAAAAGAGATTGGGAAGAGTTTACCATGGTGGGGTGTCTCCCACCTAGAACTTTTAGTTTAAGTCCTTAAGTTGGACCTTTTGAGGAGCTTATTGTCATGGTGGCTTGTGCTTGTACTTGATGCCAGGGCATCTAGGCCAGTTTCACTGACCTTTTCTTTACTGTTTTAGAGTAGTTTCATGCATTTTTAGTGAATAAGGCAAGTTTTGGATGAAATTACATTTACACCTTAATTCAAGCAACTTTTGTGAACTTTGAATAATTTCATGAGTATTTTGCTAGAATTGCATGATAATTTGATGATGCATAATCTCATGACTTTGGCTAGAGCTTTGATGCACTTTAATTGCTTGATTTTAGGGCAAAGGAGGCAAGGAAGAACCACGTTAGTATTCACGCTAACCTAGTTAACGTGAACACTAACGTGGAATGGTAAAGCTTGCAACGTTAATGAGAAAAGTGATCACCAATAACGCCTGCAAAGCCATCCAAAGCTCACGTTACTTGCCACGTTAACTAAGTTAACGTGGTAGTTAACGTAGAATAAAAAGAGAAACTCCACGTTAAGAGAAAACGTGAACTCCAATAATGTTGGAGAACTTGGCAATGATCCACGTTAAGAGTCACGTTAACTTAGTTAACGTGAACTCTAACGTGAAAGAGGAGAACAAAAGCCAACGTTAGTGACACTCACTTTTGTCACTAACATTGGAAGATGGCATCACTACTATGTTAAGAGCCATGTTAACTTAGTTAATGTGAGTTCCAACATAGAGAATTTGGCATTTGGAGCGTTAGTGACAAAGGTGAGTGTCACTAACGCTCTCGAAGGTAAATCACACCTACGTTAAGAGTCACGTTAGCTATGCTAATGTGGACTCTAACGTAGGAACAAAGGGCACTAAGCAACATTAATGGAAAAAGTGATTCCCATTAACGTTCGCGAAGGGGTATAAGCCAACATTATTGGAAAAAGTGAGTCCCAATAACATTGGCCAAATTTTGAGAAAGCAACGTTAGTGGTCACGTTAATATCACTAACGTTGGATTTAACGTGGATATATGAGGTTGGAACGTTAGTGGAAAAAGTGAATGCCACTAACGTTCTCGAACCCACAATGGCACTCAACGTTAAATCTTACTAAATACCCAAGCCTAATTCATATTTCTCTGTAAGTTGGGCCCACTAAAGATAAGAATTGCTTCAACTCAAGATCCAGAACCCACATCCAAGACTTGAAGAACTCACTAGAAGATCAAGAGGAGTAGTATGTATAGGAGTAGTTTTGAACTAGAGAGAAGCTTAGCACTTTTGGAAACTACTCTCTATAGATTTACTTTTCTGCACTTTTAGCATGGATTCTTCTTTTCTGCCATTTTTCATTTCTAGAGCTATGAACAACTAAACCCCTTTCATTGGGTTAGGGAGCTCTGTTGTAATTTGATGGATCAATTATAGTTTTCATTCTTCTTCTTCTTTCTTTTCTCTTGATCTTACTAGAAAGCTTCCGATCTTAATTCAATTGGTTAGTTGTCTTGGAAAAGAAACTCTCCATAATTGGATCTCCTTTGAGCCTTGAAAAAGGGATGAGGAGATCATGCTAGAAATGCTTTCTCATGTTGGACCAAATTAGGGTCTGGACGGATATAGTGACATGTAATCCTCCCAACACTTTGATTTGGAAATGCATGTGGTATAATCAATGACCACTCTTCATCTCTTCCCATGAGCAATTAAATCAAGGAATTGGGAAATTGTTCAAGCTTAGAGAGATTGGATTGCCAAGGAATTGGGGTCCAATCACTTAAGATTGCCAAGGAGATCAATGAATGCATTGATTGAGGAAGAGATGAGAATGAATTTGATCCGGAGAATACAACATCTCCTGAACCCAATGATTTCCCCATTTCTGATCTTACCCATTCTCTTTACTTTCTGCCATTTAATTTCATGCTCATTACCCCAAATCCCCCATTTAAGATTCTGCACTTTAATTTCTGTTATTTACTTTCCAGTTGTTTAAATTTCTGCATCTCAATCTAAATTCTGTTAAGCTCAACTAGCATATTCTTCTAACTAAAGTTGCCTAACCAATCAATCCTTGTGGGATTCGACCTCACTCTATTGTGAGTTTTACTTGACGACAATTCGGTATACTTGCCGAAGGGAAATTTGTTGAGAGACAACTTTTCATGCATCAGTACTCATCCTTGAATCTCCAAGGATCTTTGCTTCTCAATTGGTTGATAGAATTTCCAACCATCTTCACCAATCTTGGGTGAATTTCAACCCAAGATATGAGTCCCCATAGTTGGTCTTCACATAGCGAACCGGGATCCTATATCTTATCTTCACACCCATCCGTGAGTTGAGTTTCATGATTTCTCCGCACGGGTGGTTGACATAAGGGCGGTTGACACATAGAATTCTCTTTAGTCCACAAATTCTTCCTTCTAGACCCATACAAAGTGGTTCTTGTCCCATCATAATCCCTATATCTTAAAGCTTTGACCTTAGTGAGCTTTATATTGAATTTCCAACCACTACACAATTCTCTTTTTTCCTTTAAGTCCACAAAGTGCTCTAAGTTGTCCATCCGTTTCAATTAAACCATATTCAAATGAGAAAGTAAAACTTAGGGATAAGAATTTTACCCACTTGAATGTTATGTTGGATGGTGATTTGGGAAGGGCGACTGCCCTTCCCCATACTTAGACAATGCAAGACTTACTTCTTTATGCTCTTTTTTGGGTATTTCCACCTCTTGACAAATTTCTTCAATTTCAACCTTTTCCCTTTTATTACTTGACTTGGTGTTGTCTTCAAGAACTTCAGTTTCTTGCCCAATGGGAGGTGATTCAATTTTGGATAGGAATTCATTGATGAATAAATCCATCTCTTGATCAACCTCTTCATATTCTTCAATTTAAATATACACCATGCCAACTTTTTCCCCTTGGTAGATCTCTTTCGATTCATTCTCTTCTTCATTGTTCACCAAGGATATGGGAGGTTGTGCACACTCTTCCACGGTTTCAACTTCATGTCTACTAGGAAGAGATTCAATTGTAGATAAAAATTCCTCCATGATTGAATCTATTTCTTGATTAACCTTCTCGTATTCTTCGATCTTGATATGCTCCGGAGGTTGTTGAGATTCACATGGTAGTTCCGCATCTCTTAAATTTTGGACCACTTCCTCTTTTGTTTCAATAACCGTAGGCTTCTCCAATTGCTCCATTAATACTACCGATTCATCCTTTTTCACCAGATTATCCGATATCTCCTCCATGCTTTGCTCTTCCTTAGGCTTTCCACATGAGGCTACGGGGATAACTTGGGTATTCAAACATTGGTGGGTTAAAGCGTGCACCACCTTGGTCAAATTGGTTACAAACGCAAATGTATCTCGCTTCATGGCTTCTTGTCCTTGAAGTAACAAGGTGAGAGGATCGTCTATTGGGACTTGGGGTGAGTAGGAAGGTTCATTATGTTGGAGAGAGGGTTCATGGTAAGAAGGTGGTTCTTCTTGGTAAAATTGTAGAGATGGTGTGCATTGAGGTAGTTCTTGGTAGTAATCTTGATAGGGTTGTGGTGGTTCTAAAGGTTCTTGCTCATAATAGTCATAAGAATGTGATATGGGTGATTCGTCATATGGTGGATATGGATCATAGGAAGGTGCTTGGTATGGAGAGGCTTGTGAGTATGGTTGAGCATCATATTGAGGATAAGGTTCATAGGCATATGGTGGTGGTTGATTATCATAAAAAAAGTCACCACAGCCATTGAATTGGCATGCATTAGGATGAGAATTATACCTATTAGTGTCCAGAGGTTGTTGCCAATAAGAGTGATCAATTCCTTGAGGCTCCTCCCATCTTTGTTGGTTCCATCCATAATGAGTGTCATCATTGAAGTGCACATTTACTACAACACAATTAGGACCAAACTCATAGCCAAAGTGAGAATTCATGGTGGAAAAAACAAAATAAAACTAACAAAATCTAGTAAACAAACAAAATCAACCTATTCACAATATTCACATATGTACAATAACCAATAACATAACACCATTGCAAGTCCCCGGCAACGGCGCCATTTTGATGATTGAATTTTTGACGGTTTAGAATTTCACTAATGAAATCTCGTTGTAAAGTATAGTCTCTAAACCAACAATAATCCTTTCATACAAAAATTTGTTTGTCACAAGTACAAACCCCTAAAATCTATAAACCGAAGTATTTAAACCTCGGGTCGTCTCTCAAAGGACTTGCAGGGTAGTGTTCTTGTTATTGGTTATGAACTTGTTTATTTTGGGGTTTTAGATGAGAAATATGAAAAGTAAATGGAAATAAAATTTTATTAACAAAATGGTCTTGGCAAGGTTTGATGATCAAGGACCTATATCATTATCACTAATCACAATCATGATAGTAGCATGGATCAATCTCACTAAGTCATCCTCTAGCTAATAGAAAAGGAAAGTCAAGTGAGTTATATCAATCCAAGTCCATAAATCCTAGTTCACTAATTGAATTAATGAAGGCTAGAGTCAATGGCTATCAACTATCAATCACTTGGATATTAGTAACTCAAGAGTTCCTAAGTTATCTTCCCAAGCCAAGAACATAAAATTCTATTCTAACATTCTCCCAAACATTTCATCAAACACTTGGAAGGTACAAAAGAGAAATACGGTAAATCACAACAAGAAAGAAAACAAAGGATTAACAACAACAATCAAGGAAATCACAATTATCATGAATTACCTCAAATTGCATTATTGAAAGAAAATAAAAGAACAACACTAGATCCACAACAAAATGAAGAATAGCAAGAATTAAAGTACATAACTAGAAAGAGGAAGAATAAAAGAGTAAGAATTGATAGAGGAAAAGTAAATCAAAGCATGAATTAATCCTAGATCTAAGAAGAGAAATTAACCTAAAACTAATCCTAATTCTAGATAGAAGTGAGAGCTTCTCTCTCTAGAAACTAACTCTAAAACTAAACTAATGTGAATGAATGAACTCTATTGATTGAAAAGATCCCTTCCCCTTCAATCCTTGGTCCTTTTAATGCATTTTGGCGCCAAAGTTGGTTGCACTGGGCCCCATAGCTTCCCAGAAATTGCTGGGCACGAGTTTCATTAAAAACTCACGTGCGGCCTTCGGCGCAGATGCGCACAGTACGCGTACGCATCCCTAGTCGATATTACAATGTGCGCGCGAGCGCCTTGTGCGCGTGCGCGTCCTTGGACGAGATCAATTCTTTGACTTTTTGTGCTTCTCTCTACTTGCATGCTTCCTTCCTTGTTCCTTTGATCCATGCCTAGCCTATTTTAACCTGAGATCACTAGCAAACACATCAAGGCATCTTATGGAATCAAGGACGAATTAAAATTACCAAAGTAAAGGCTTAAAAAGCATGTTTTTACATTCAAGCACAAATACGGGAGAGATAACAAAACCATACTAATTCATTGGCTAAATGTGAGAAAATGTTATCAAAATACTCTAAATTCAACACAAGATAAACCCTAAAAACGAGGTTTATCAACATCTCCCGGTAAACACCCACAAGAGACACCCAAAGAGGGGTGTAGTTGTGGTACTTCCTAGGTTTCTCAAGAGGTTGGTCTTCTTTTTTCCTGGACTCTTTATCCTTGTTCCTAGGTGGGTAGGAGAATCCAGATTTTGAGGCTTCCCTTAATCGAGAGTTTTCCTCCATATTGATGCATTTTTCTGTCCGCTCTTGTACCTCATTCAGAGATGTTGGGTGTTTTTTAGATATAGAGTGGCTGAAGGGTCCTTCCCATAGACCATTGATTAGTCCCATAATTACTGTTTCTGTAGAGAGATTCTGTATGTCAAGGCATGCTTTATTGAATCTTTCCATATAATTGCAAAGGCTCTCCCGATCTCCTTGTTTAATCACTAGTAAGCTTGGTGCGTGCTTGGTTTTGTCTTTCTGAATGGAAAACCTGGCTAGGAACTTCTTGGCGAGGTCATCAAAGCTTGCAATCGAGCTTGGTGGCAAGCTATCGAACCACTTGATTGTCGTCTTGGTCAAGGTGGTCGGAAAAGCTTTGCAACGGACTACCTCTGAGGCATCCGTGAGGTACATCCAGCTCCTGAAGAGATGATGACTTGGGTCGGATGTGCCATCGTAGGGGGTCATGTCCAGAGCTTTGAAATCTTTTGCGACTTTAGCTTTCATGATTTCTTCGGTGAATGGGTCTTGGTCTTTATGGGAGGTATTGATGAGCGGAAAATTTATACGCTTTTTGGCACTGTTTTTAGTATGTTTTTAGTACATTTTAGTTCATTTTTAGTATGTTTTTATTAGTTTTTATTTAAAATTCACTTTTCTGGGCTTTACTATGAGTTTGTGTGTTTTTCTGTGATTTCAGGTAATTTCTGGCTGAAACTGAGGGACCTGAGCAAAAATCTGATTCAGAGGCTGAAAAAGGATTGCAGATGCTGTTGGATTCTGACCTCCATGCACTTGAAGTGTTTTTTCTGATACTACAGAAGCCCAATTAGCGCGCTCTCAATTGCGTTGGAAAGTAGACATCCTGGGCTTTCCAGTAATGTATAATAGTTCATACTTTACCCGAGATTTGATGGCCCAAACTGACGTTGCAAGTCAGCTTCAGAATTCCCGGCGTTTAACGCCGGAACTGGCACAAAAATTGGAGTTAAACGCCCAAACTGGCACAAAAGCTGGCGTTTAACTCCAG
>NC_029774.3:52454254-52454618 GCF_000817695.3 Arachis duranensis
GGAAGTGGATTTTTACGTCATTTACTCATTTCTGTATATCCTAGGTTACTAGTTCACTATAAATAGGATATTTTGACATTGTATCTTTACCGTATGACACATTACACATTTCTTATTGTATCTTCTACAGCATGAGCCTCTAAACCCCATGGTTGGGGGTAAGGAGCTCTGGTGTGTCTTGATGGATCAATGCAATCACTACTATTTTTCATTCAATCACGCTTGCTTCTATTCTAAGATATCACTTGTTCTTCAACTTGATGAATGTGATGATCCGTGACACTCATCATCATTCTCACCTGTGAACGTGTGCCTGACAACCACCTCCGTTCTACTTTAGATTGAGTGAATATCTCTTGGATTC
>NC_029774.3:52454735-52457226 GCF_000817695.3 Arachis duranensis
GATTCAAGGATTGAATGACTGTGACGAGATTCAAATTCCTGAGGGCTGGGCATTAGTGACAGATGCAAAAGAATCACTGGATTCTATTCCAACCTGATTGAGAACCGATAGATGATTAGCCGTGCTGTGACAGAGCGCGTTGAACATTTTCATTGAGAGGATGGGAGGTAGCCATTGACAACGGTGAAACCCTACATACAGCTTGCCATGGAAGGAGCCTTGCGTGCATGAAGAAGAAGACAGTAGGAAAGCAGAGATTCAAAAGATAGAGCATCTCCAAAACCTCAACCTGTTCTCCATTACTGCAAAACAAGTATGTATTTCATGTTCTTTTACTCTTCACAATTAAACCTGAGAATTATTGATATCCTGACTAAGAGTTACAAGATAACCATAGCTTGCTTCAAGCCGACAATCTCCGTGGGATCGACCCTTACTCACGTAAGGTATTACTTGGACGACCCAGTGCACTTGCTGGTTAGTTGTGCGGAATTGCAAGAGAGTGATTGCAATTTCGTGCACCAAGTTTTTGGTGCCGTTGCCGGGGACTATTCGAGTTTGGACAACTAACGGTGTATCTTGTTGCTTAGATTAGGACTGTTTTATTTTTGTTGGTTTAGAGTCTTTTATTTGAGTTTAGTTTCATATTTTAAGTTTGGTGTCAATTGCATGTTTTTGTTTTCTTTTAATTTTTCAAATTTGCATATTCTTAGTCCCTTCTTGATCTTTAAAAAATTCTAAGTTTGGTGTCTTCTTTGTGTTTTCCTTTAAATTTTCGAAAGTTTGGTGTCATTTTGTTGTTTTTCTCTTTCCCCATTTCAAAAATCAAATCTTTTTCAAAATAATTTTCAATCATATCTTTTTAATTGCTAATTCCAAAATCTTTTTAATTAATTAATTGATTTAGTTTTCAATTTGCTTTGATTTTATTTTCTTTTAGTTTTCAAAATTTTACTTTATTTTCTTTTCCATTTATTTTATTATTTTTGGTCAATTTTAATTAAAAATGAAAAAAATATATAATAATATCCACATCATCTCCCTTTCTCCATCATGGACCTAAGTGGAATTGAGCAGTCCAGAAGGACTCTGGGGTCATATGCTAACCCCATCACAGCTGCATATGGGAGTAGCATCTGTATACCTTCCATTAAAGCAAGCAGCTTTGAGCTAAACCCTCAACTCATTATCATGGTGCAGCAAAACTACCAGTATTCCGGTCTTCCACAGGAAGAACCTACTGAGTTTCTGGCACAGTTAGTACAAATTGCTGACACAGTACATGATAAAGAGGTGGATCAGGATGTCTACAGATTATTACTGTTTCCATTTGCTGTAAAAGATCAAGCTAAGAGGTGGTTAAATAACCAACCCACAGCAAGCATAAAAACATGGAGACAGTTATCAGACAAATTTCTGAATCAATTTTACTCTCCAAAAAGGATGACACAGCTAAGGCTGGACATCCAAGGCTTTAAACAAGAGGACAATGAATCTCTTTATAACGCCTGGGAGAGGTACAGAGGTATGCTAAGAAAATGCCCCTCTGAAATGTTTTCAGAGTGGGTACAGTTAGACATCTTCTATTATGGGCTCACAGAAAAAGCTCAGATGTCTTTAGACCACTCAGCTGGTGGATCTACACATGCAGAAGATGATTGAAGAGGCTCAAGAGCTCATAGATACAGTTGCTAGAAATCAACATTTATACTCAAGCAGTGAGTCCTCTATAAAAGAAGAAGATATGGCAGTAACTGCTGATCCTAACCCTCAAGAACAGATGGTTGAGCTTAATCAGCAATTACTCATGATGACAAAACAGTTAGCAGAATTTAAAGAAATGCTCCAAGAAACTAAAATTGCTAACAAGAATATGGAAGCACAATTAAATTAGACAAGACAGCAACTATCTAAATAGATAACAGAAGAATGCCAAGCTGTTAAATTAAGGAGTGGGAAAACATTGAATGTATCAACTCAAAGCAGCAGAAAGCTAAGAAAGGAACAACTGGCAGAAGATAACCAAATCACTGTTCAAAATCCCTCTGAGGACAGTAAGAGCCCAGAGAGGAATACTTTTGGCGTTCACACGCCAGAAAGGGGGGAAAGTTGGCGTTAAACGCCCATTCCCTGCCCAGTTCTGGCGTTCAAACGCCAGCAAGGGGGGAAGTTGGCGTTAAACACCCATTCCTCACCCAATCCTGGTTCAAATGCCAATGAGGAATCAGACACCTGAGAGTGCTGATAGTAACCCCTCTAAGAAGGCTTCTCCAACCACTTCTGTAGAAAATAAACCTGCAGCAACTAAGCTTGAAGAGTATAAAGCCAAGATGCCTTATCCTCAGAAACTCCGCCAAGCGGAATAGGATAAGCAATTTGCCCGCTTTGCAGACTATCTCAGGACTCTTGAAATAAAGATTCCGTTTGCAGAAGCACTTGAGCAAATACCTTCTTATGCTAAGTTCATGAAAGAGATCTTAAGTCATAAGAA
>NC_029774.3:52457345-52461121 GCF_000817695.3 Arachis duranensis
TTGGAGCAAGTATCAATCTAATACCCGCGTCCACTATCAGAAAGCTTGGTCTGACTGAAGAAGTCAAACCAACCCGGATATGCTTTCAACTTGTTGATGGCTCCATTAAACACCCATCAGGCATAATTGAGGACATGATTATCAAGGTTGGGCCATTCGCCTTCCCAACTGACTTTGTAGTGCTGGAAATGGAGGAGTACAAGAGTGCAGCTCTCATCCTAGGAAGACCCTTCCTAGCAACTGGACGAACTCTCATTGATGTACAAAAAGGGGGAAGTGACCCTGAGAGTCAATGAGGATGAGTTCAAGTTGAATGCTGTCAAAGCTATGCAGCATCCAGACACATCAAATGACTGCATGAGCGCTGATATTATTGACTCTTTAGTGGAAGAGATCAATATGACTGAGAGTCTCAAATCAGAGCTAGAGGATATCTTTAAAGATGTTCAGCCTGACCTAGAGGAACCAGAGGAAATAAGAGAACCTCTGAAAATTCCTCAGGAAGAGGATAAGCCTCATAAACCCGAGCTCAAGCCACTACCACCATCCCTGAAGTACACATTTCTGGGAGAAGGTGACACTTTTCCAGTGATTATAAGCTCTGCTTTAAACTCATAGGAAGAGGAAGCACTAATTCAAGTGCTAAGGACACATAAGACAGCTCTTGGGTGGTCCATAAGTGATATTAAAGGCATTAGCCCAACAAGATGCATGCACAAGATCCTATTAGAAGATAATGCCAAGCCAGTGGTTCAACCACAGAGGCGGCTAAATCCAGCCATGAAGGAGGTGGTGCAGAAAGAGGTCACTAAGTTACTAGAGGCTGGGATTATTTATCCTATTTCTGATAGCCCCTGGGTGAGCCCTATCCAAATTGTCCCCAAGAAGGGAGGCATGACAGTGGTTCATAATGAAAAAAATGAACTGGTTCCCACAAGAACAGTTACAGGATGGCGTATGTGTATTGACTACAGAAGGCTCAATACAGCCACCAGAAAGGATCATTTTCCTTTACCATTCATAGACCAGATGCTAGAGAGACTAGCAGGTCATGAATATTATTGCTTTTTGGATGGCTATTCAGGTTACAACCAAATTGCAGTAGATCCTCAGGACCAAGAGAAAACAGCATTTACATGTCCTTCTGGAGTATTTGCCTAAGAAGGATGCCTTTTGGTCTGTGTAATGCACCTGCAGCCTTTCAGAGGTGCATGCTCTCTATCTTCTCAGATATGGTAGAGAAATTTCTGGAAGTCTTCATGGATGACTTTTCAGTATTTGGAGACTCATTCAACTCCTGCCTTAACCATCTAGCACTTGTTCTGAAAAGATTCCAAGAGACCAACCTAGTTTTAAACTGGGAAAAATGTCACTTCATGGTGACTGAGGGGATTGTCCTTAGGCATAAAATTTCAAGCAAAGGAATAGAGGTGGATCAAGTAAAGGTAGAGGTAATTGAAAAATTACCACCACCTGCCAATGTTAAGGCAATCAGAAGCTTTCTGGGACATGCAGGATTCTACAGAAGGTTTATAAAGGATTTTTCAAAAATTGCAAAACCTCTGAGTAACCTGCTAGCTACTGACACACCATTTGTGTTTGACACACAGTGTCTACAGGCATTTGAGACCCTGAAAGCCAAGCTGGTCACAGCACCAGTCATCTCTGCACCAGACTGGACATTACCATTTGAACTAATGTGTGATGCCAGTGACCATGCCATTGGTGCAGTGTTGGGACAGAGGCATAACAAGCTTCTGTACATCATTTATTATGCTAGCCGTGTTCTAAATGATGCACAGAAGAATTACACAACCACAGAAAAAGAGTTACTTGCAGTGGTTTATGCCATTGACAAGTTTAGATCTTACTTAGTGGGGTCAAAAGTGATTGTGTACACTGACCATGCTGCTCTTAAATACTTACTCACAAAGCAGGATTCAAAACCTAGGCTCATAAGGTGGGTATTGCTTCTGCAAGAGTTTGATATAGAAATAAGAGACAGAAAAGGGACAGAAAACCAGGTAGCTGATCATCTATCCCGAATTGAACCAGTAGCTGGGGCGTCCCTCCCTTCTACTGAGATCTCTGAAACCTTTCCAGATGAGCAACTCTTTGCCATCCAGGAAGAACGATGGTTTACAGATATTGCAAATTATAAAGCTGTGAGGTTCATACCACAGGAGTACAGCAGGGTGCAAAGAAAAAAATTAATTTCATATGCCAAGTACTACCTATGGGATGAGCCATATCTCTTTAAGAGATGTGCAGACGGAATAATCCGCAGATGTGTACCTAGAGAGGAAGCACAAAGGATCCTTTGGCATTGCCATAGATTGCAGTATGGGGGACATTTTGGAGGTGAGCGAACAGCCACTAAGGTCCTCCAATGCGGATTCTACTGGCCTACTATCTATAGGGATGCCCGGGAGTTTGTGCGTAACTGTGACAGTTGCCAAAGAGCTGGTAACTTGCCTCATGGTTACGCCATGCCTCAACAAGGGATCCTAGAGATTGAATTGTTTGATGTATGGGAATTGACTTCATGGGTCCCTTCCCACCATCATACTCAAACACTTATATTCTAGTGGCAGTAGACTATGTGTCTAAATGGGTAGAAGCAATTGCCACAATGTGTCTAAATGGGTAGAAGAAATTGCCACACCCAATACTGATACCAAGACCGTACTGAAATTCTTACAGAAACACATCTTCAGCAGGTTTGGTGTTCCCAGAGTACTAATCAGTGATGGGGCACTCATTTCTGCAATAAACAGCTGTACTCTGCTATGATCCGATATGGAATTACCCACAAAGTGGCAACTCCATATCACCCACAGACAAATGGGCAAGCTGAAGTCTCTAATAGAGAGCTAAAAAGAATCCTGGAACGGACTGTTATTGCCCGTAGAAAGGATTGGGCAAAGAGCTTGGATGATGCTCTGTCGGCATACAGAACAGCCTTCAAGACTCCTATAGGAACCTCTCCATACCAACTTGTGTATGGGAAGGCTTGTCATCTGCCCGTGGAACTGGAGCATAAAGCCTACTGGGCAACCAGAATCCTAAACATGGATGCTAAGTTAGCTGGTGAAAAAAGATTGCTCCAGCTAAATGAGCTAGAGGAGTTCAGACTCAATGCCTTTGAAAATGCAAAAATTTATAAGGAAAAGGCAAAGAAGTGGCATGACAAGAAGTGTCATCCAGAGTCTTTGAGCCAGGAAAAAAAGTTCTACTCTTTAACTCTAGGCTCAGACTATTCCCAGGAAAACTTAAATCCCAGTGAAGGGGTCCGTATGTGATTACAGGGGTCTCACCATATGGATATGTTGAGCTTCAGGATATTAATTCTGACAAAAAGTTCATTGTTAATGGACAGAGGATCAAACATTACCTTGAAAGTAATTTTGAGCAGAAATGCTCAAAACTGAGGCTTGAAAGAGTCTCGGTAAAGGTCTAGCTAAAGACAATAAAGAAGCGCTTGCTGGGAGGTAACCCAGTCATTAGCAGATTAATTGTTTTATAAAAGTTTGATATACATTCTTCAAAGGTTGATCATCGAAATTGAAGGAATTCACAGAGTTACAGAAGGATTCAATGCAAAAAGCAGAGAAAAGGAGCTTGCTGGCAAAAAAAATGCCAGTAATGGGTACTCTGGGCGTTAAACGCCAGAATGGATACCATTCTGGGCGTTTAACGCCAGTAAAGGCACCATTTTGGGCGTTAAACGCCAGAATGGGCACCATTCTGGGCGTTTAACGCCAGAATTGCAGCAT
>NC_029774.3:52461817-52462776 GCF_000817695.3 Arachis duranensis
TGGTCAGAGGAAAAGTTATCTACTTCCATCTGGACAAAATAAGAGAGGTCTTCAAAATGCCTCAACTGCAAGATGATCCTGAATCCTTTAATAGGAGAATGGTGAGAGCAGATAAGGGGTTGGATCAAGTTCTAGAGGACATATGCCTCCCTAGAACTAAGTGGACAACCAATTCAAAAGGTGTCCCAAACCAACTCAAGAGGGGAGATCTCAAACCAGTTGCAAGAGGTTGGCTAGACTTCATTGGGCATTCCATATTGCCCACTAGCAACCGTTCTGAGGTCACTATCAAGAGAGCAGTGATGATTCATTGCATTATGCTGGAAAAAGAAGTGAAAATTCATCATCTGATTGCTTGTGAGATTTACACAATTGCAAACAAGAACTCCACTGAAGCCAAACTGGCTTACCCAAGCTTGATCTCCTTGCTCTGTAAAGAGGCTGGGGTAAAGATGGGAGTAGATGAATTCATACCCATTGAACATCCAATCACCAAGAAGTCAATGGAAGGACAAATGCAAGATAATTCTATCAAAAGGAGGGCGCAGGAGTTCCTCCCTAAACTCCCTGAAATTGACTACTGGACCCGCCTAGAAGCATCTGTTGCCAAGCTGCAAGAAGCTATGGAACAAAATAAGGAAGAACAGCAGAATCAAAACTACATGCTCTGCAAATTGCTGAAGGAACAAGAGAAGCAGGGGCGTCACTTTTTGTTTTCTGAATGAATGCTTGAACAGTGCATATGTCTTTTGAATTTGTTGATTAAAGAATGTTAAACTTGTTGGCTCTTGAAAGAATGATGGAAAAGGAGAAATGTTATTGAGGATCTGAAAAATCATCAAATTGATTCTTGAAGCAAGAAAAAAAGCAGTGAATTCAAAAAAAACGAAAAAAAAAGAAAAAAGAGAGAGAGATAAAAAGTGATCCAAGGCAAAAAGAGTGTGCTTAAGAACCCTGGA
>NC_029774.3:52463052-52463691 GCF_000817695.3 Arachis duranensis
AAAGGATAAAGTGAGATGCCAAAACTGTTCAAAGGCAAAAAGCTACTAGTCCCGCTCATCTAATTGGAGCTAAGTTTCATTGATATTTTGGAGTCTATAGTATATTCTCTTCTTTTTATCCTATTTGATTTTCAGTTGCTTGGGGACAAGCAACAATTTAAGTTTGGTGTTGTGATGAACGGATAATTTATACGCTTTTTGGCACTGTTTTTAGTATGTTTTTAGTACATTTTAGTTAATTTTTAGTATGTTTTTATTAGTTTTTATTTAAAATTCACTTTTCTGGGCTTTACTATGAGTTTGTGTGTTTTTCTGTGATTTCAGGTAATTTCTGGCTGAAATTGAGGGACCTGAGCAAAACTCTGATTCAGAGGCTGAAAAAGGACTGCAGATGCTGTTGGATTCTGACCTCCATGCACTCGAAGGACTACAGAAGCTCAATTAGCACGCTCTCAATTGCGTTGGAAAGTAGACATCCTGGGCTTTCCAGAAATATATAATAGTCCATACTTTGCCCGAGATTTGATGGCCCAAACTATCGTTGCAAATCAGCTTCAGAATTCCCGGCGTTTAACGCCGGAACTAGCACAAAAATTGGAGTTAAACGCCCAAACTGGCACAAAAGCTGGCGTTTAACTC
>NC_029774.3:52463827-52473609 GCF_000817695.3 Arachis duranensis
TGTATATCCTAGGTTACTAGTTCACTATAAATAGGATATTTTGACATTGTATCTTTACTGTATGACACATTACACATTTCTTATTGTATCTTCTACAGCATGAGCCTCTAAACCCCATGGTTGGGGGTGAGGAACTCTGGTGTGTCTTGATGGATTAATGCAATCACTACTGTTTTTCATTCAATCACGCTTGCTTCTATTCTAAGATATCACTTGTTCTTCAACTTGATGAATGTGATGTTCCATGACACTCATCATCATTCTCACCTATGAACGTGTGCCTGACAACCACCTCCGTTCTACTTTAGATTGAGTGAATATCTCTTGGATTCCTTAATCAGAATCTTCGTGGTATAAGCTAGAATTGATGGCGGCATTTAAGAGAATCCGGAAGGTCTAAACCTTGTCTCTGGTATTCTGAGTAGGATTCAATGATTAAATGACTGTGACGAGCTTCAAACTCCTAAGGGCTGGGCGTTAGTGACAAACGCAAAAGAATCACTGGATTCTATTCCAACCTGATTGAGAACCGACAGATGATTAGCCGTGCTGTGACAGAGCGCATTGAACATTTTCACTGAGATGATGGGAGGTAGCCATTGACAACGGTAAAACCCTACATACAGCTTGCCATGGAACGAGCCTTGCGTGCATGAAAAAGAAGACAGTAGAAAAGCAGAGATTCAGAAGATAGAGCATCTCCAAAACCTCAACCTGTTCTCCATTACTGCAAAACAAGTATTTATTTCATGTTCTTTTACTCTTCACAATTAAACCTGAGAATTATTGATATCCTGACTAAGAGTTACAAGATAACCATAGCTTGCTTCAAGCCGACAATCTCCGTGGGATCGACCCTTACTCATGTAAGGTATTACTTGGACGACCCGGTGCACTTGCTGGTTAGTTGTGCGGAATTGCAAGAGAGTGATTGCAATTTCGTGCACCAGGTATCTTCGTGATTGGGCCAAGCAGTTTTATTTTTAAGGTTGGCATCGAGTTTGAGGAGCTTATCTTCCAGCTCTCGATGCCTTCTTGTTTCTCTGCGAAGGTTTCACTCGGCCTCCAGCTACCGGTCGGCTTCTTGTTCAAGTTATTTAAGGCGATTCTGTTGTTTACGGATAGCTTCTAAGATTTCTGTGTTTGGGGGTTGCTTGTCCTCCCCGTTTCAAAGTGTGTCCTTGGATGTAGTGTCCGTGTTCTTATTTGGTGTTCTGTCTACCAAGCCAAAGTTAAGATCGTTGTCATGGTTGTCCGCCATGATGATGGGATGACTTCTAGGTTCTCTGGCAACGGCGCCAATGTTCCGAGGGTTACCTAAAACTGAAGGTCGATCTCGGACAAGATCTTTTGATGTGGTCGGAACTGTTGCGTCCGACTTGCTGAGTGCGGAGATGTTGTTGATCTTTGGTCACCGGAGAGTGGTGGTACCTGCAAGAGACTCCGATGCTTTAGTTAGCACGTGCTTTAGGCAGGTTTTTTGTGTAGAATCAGAGTATGAGTTATACCTGGGTACTCCAGTGTATTTATAGTAGTGTTGAGTGACCTCCCTTGAGATAAGTTTGTTATCTTATCTTATCTTTGGTGAGATTATTTATCTTGTGGCCAGCCACCTTTGAGGTGGGCTGTGTCCTTCTGTCCTGGGTCTGTTTGGGCCTCTATGGTGATTTTGGCCGAGCTCTTTGGGAAGAGGCTGGTGAAAACAACCTTACAAGAGGTCGGCCGCTTTATCCTCGTCCAACCCGGACAGTACAGCTCAGTCCAAGGTATGAACACACCTATAGTTCTCTTTTACTATATTGCATAGCAACCATGCTTCCCATCTTATGTCCACTAGGTGATGTGAGCCCAAATTCAAGGTGTGTCATTGATTGACGTGTAAGTTTTATATATCATTTGGTCCATTAAGTTTCCTTGCACATCAATCAATGTCCATTCATTATCTAATTCACAATTGCTTGATTTTTGGCTTGAATGCTTTCATGCTTCTTTATGACTTGTTTGATGGTCTTAACTTACAGTTTTTCTTTGAAGCATCTCAAGCACACTAGAATGAGTAAAGTGCATGTTCCTTTTGTGTAACTGTGACATAGCTTTTTATATTAGTGTGTGTTCAAAACCGCGCAAAACTTAGAATGCACACTTACTTTTATCCATGTCATACTAATTCACTCACTTCTTTCTAGTGATTATTACCTCATTATAACAATATATGCTTCCTTGCTTGTGCATTAACTTGTTTTCCTATCTGGTTTTCTATTTTTCATGGAGGATGCACCATAAGCAACAAGGGAAGAGGAAGAAAGAACACGCAGCACCGGTTGATCTACCAACTGAAGGTAGCAATCCGGAAAGTCGCCGTACCCCTTGCTCATCTTTGAATGCACCGAGGACGGTGCAAACTTTTAAGTGTGGGGAGGTCGTCCAACCAATCGGCATTTTTGGGTGACAAATTTCTAATCCCAGCACTTTTGCATTACATTTTTAGGTCTTTTAGGATTTTTAGTTGCATTTTCTTATTTTGCATACATATATAATAAGCTTAGTTAAAATGATGAAATTTTCCAAGGATTTTTTCTATAGGGCATTATAATTGATTTGAGTGAAAACTTTTCATAGAACTTGCTTAAATTATACATTATGGAACATGGTTTTTGAGCTAAGAACACGTAAGCATGTGAGTTTTGAGCCTAATTGTGTGGTTATATCATATAACCACTATTTTCCTTCTTGTGTATGCATAATTCTCTTTCTATGATTGTAATCTTTGATTTGTTTGATTCTTTATGTCCATTATTCCATGTATACATGCATTTATATGATTGAGGCCATTGTTTTATTAGCTCACTTACCCAAATAGCCTACTTTTTATCTTCCATTGTTAGCCAATTTTGAGCCTATACTTAACCCAATTATTCTTAATTTTAGCACATTACAAGCCTTAAGTGAAAAACAATAAATGTCCATTGTTTGGATCTTTAATTAGCTTAGGCGAGTGAGAGTGCTTATCATTTAAAAGTGGGAGAGTTGGGAACATTGGTTGGGATAAAAAAGTGCTTTCGTATTTTTGTCAAAATTTTGGGAATCATGCATTAAATGTGTAAACCGTATGCATTAACATCCTTGTATATATTTTAGTTTGAAAAAAAATTGAGAAAAACAAAAGAAAAAATTTATAAAAAAAAGAAAAAAATATAGAAAAAGAAGAAAAATAAATACAATAAAAAGCGGACAAAATGCCCCCAAAGTAAAGTTCAATAAAATCAATGCATATGTGTGGTGATCAAAAAGAGAATGCATGAGTGTGTGAAAAAGTGAGAATTATTGACAGTTAGGTTAGTTTTGAAATTGTATAGGTTGTTATATAGGTTAGGAGGGAAGTTTAAGTTAATCAAAGATTCAAATTCTAGTCCACTTAACCATATACAATCTTACCTTAACTCTAGCCCCATTACCACCTTTGGGAAAGTCCTCATGATATTTGTATACATGCATGAAATAATTGTTGATTGTTAGATGAAAAGCAAATCGTAGAAAGCATGATTAGGGGAGAATTGAGTGAATAAACCTATATACTTGAGTGACTAGAGCGGATACACATCCGTTGAGGGTTTAATTGCTCAATTACATGTTTTCACCATGATCATCCCTTTTCTTGCAAGTTTGTAAAATCTTTCAATAACTCAATTCAATTGTGGGTTTGATTTGATTGCTATTGCTTTAACCCCTATGCTTATATATGTTTTCTTGGGAATTGATTTGTTTTGACCAAGTAATTGCATGCATTTATATAGTTGTATTTGGATAGTTGGCATTAAATAAATATTCATACCCCTTGTTTCCTTCTTTATTTTAGCATGAGGATATGCTTGGTTTAAGTGTGGGGAGGTTGATAAACCCCATTTTTAGGGTTTATTTTGTGCTTAATTTAGGGGATTTTATCAACTTTTCTCACATTAATTCAACGAAATGGCATGGTTTCATGATTTTCTCCTAATTTGTGCTTAAGAGTGAAAACATGCATTTTAGGCCTTTAATTGGTTAATTTTAATTCACCTTTGATCCCACTAGATGCCTTGATGTGTTCGTTAGTGAATTTAGGTTGAAAAGGCTAGGAATGGAGCAAAGGAGTGAAGAAAAAAGCATGCAAAGTGGAGAATTCATGGAAATTCAAGGATTTGGAGTACATACATCGACGCGCACGCGTAACAGACGCGCACTCATGGAGATGAAGTCGCATGGCGACGCGTACGCGTGACAGACGCATACGCGTGAGAAGGAAAATGCCAAGCGACGCGTACGCGTGACCATGCGTACGCATCGCAGCTCACACGTGACCTCATTAAAGTGAAAACACTAGGGCAATTTCTGAGCTTCCCAAGCTCAAATCCAACTGGTCCCAGAGACTATTTCATGTAAAATTCAAGATGGGTCAAGGGGGGAGCACGTAGAGTAGTTATGATGAGCCTTTAGTTAGTTTTCTAGAGAGAGAAACTCCCTCTTCTCTCTAGAATTAGGTTAAGATTAGGTAAAATTCTCTTAGATCTAGGTTTAATTTCTTGTTTTCATCTTGTTCCCTTTACAATTCCTTGTTTCTACACTTTCATTCTCTTAATTTATAGTGTTAATTTTTCTTTTATGTCATTTTTATGTTTATGAATACTCTTGTTGTATTTGGCTTTCCCTTTAATGCAATTGATGTTTCTTTTATGTTCTTATTGTTAATTGCTTTTTTTATCATTGATTCCTTGCGTTGGGTAGTTGTAGATTTTATTATTTCTTGTCATTTGACCATGCTTTATGTTTATGCCCGCTAGGTGTTTGATAAAATGCTTGGTTGGATTTTAGTGTAGATTTTTGTGTTCTTGCCTTGGGATGGTAACTTGGGTGACCTTGATTTGCTAATATCCAAGTGGTTGATAATTAGTGTCCATTGACACTAACTCTCACTAAGTCCATTAGTGGGTGGCTAGGACTTAAGGATTGGGATTGATAAAGCTCATTTGACTTTCCTTCACTTGTTAGAGGATGGCTTAATGGGATTGATCCTTGCAATTATCATGTTGTGGTTAGTGATAGGATAGAGATCCTTAACCATCAACCCTTGCCAAGATCTTTTTACCATTTGAGTTTCATTTACTTTCTTGTCATTTATATTTCTTGTCTCTTATTCCAAAACCCCAAAAATATACTTCCCATAGCCAATAACAAGAATACTTCCCTACAATTCCTTTAGAGACGACCCGAGGTTTAAATACTTCGGTTATTATTATTGGGGTTTGTTCTTGTGACAAACAAATTAAATTCTGATTGAGGATTGTTTATTGGTTTAGAACTATACTTGCAACGCAACTATTTTTGTGAAATTCTTTACCGACGAAAAACCCTCACATCAGTCATGTCTCAGCTGGGAAAGCTCATGGTGCTAAGTATCCTATGCTGCCCTCATCTGATCAAGTGTGGAAGTAAGATGCTCCCAACGGTTATCTTGCGTCATCCTCATCTGCTCCATGGATGAAGTGAGCTACTACCAAAGGCTATCATGTGTGATCCTCATCTGCTCAATAGAGGAAGCGAGCTACTGCCATAAGTACTCCTGAGGCAGAAAGTAATGTCCCTAAGGTAATGGAGGATGGTCCTGTTGAGCTTCCTCCTCAGATGGATCTTCTCTGGGGACCTTATGATATTCCTTAAAATGCTCCATAGTCTTTTTAGTGATAGGTCTCTCCACTGGAATAGGAAAATCAATGTCCACCTTCACTTTAGCTGCTTCACAGAGGCGGTAAACAAGATGTGGAAATCCCATCCTAGCATTTTTAGAGGGATTAACGGAAATAGTGTAGATTTGCTCGGCAATGATGTCTGATACCTCCACTTTCGTTCCCTTCATAATTTAGTGTATCATAATGACCTGGTCCACAGTGCATTCGAACCGGTTGCTAGTAAGCATGATAGATCTCCAGATAAAATCTAGCTATTCTCTGGCTACAGGGACAAGATCAGTACTCTAAAGTTGATACGGTCTTCTTTCAAAACCTAATCTCCATTGAGCCCCCGGAATGCATATATCAACAAGCACTTGTTCCAGCTACTTGTTTCTGTCCACCCTCTCATTGTAACCATCAATCACCATATGATTAGGGGGTGGCAAATGGAGGGTTCGCAGGATATTCCTTGGACTGAAGTCAAGGACTTTTTCTCTTACAATGCTTTGATAGTTCTTTTCATTAACTCCAATAACATCCTTGTATGAGACCCAGAGGTTGCCATAAAATTCTTGAACCATCAATTGTCAGACCTTAGTGTACGAGTTGCACAGAAATTGCCATCTTCGCTTTTGAATCTAAAATTGAATTTCTGGATATTCATCCGGTTGAAGTGCAAATTTCACTTCCGGAGACACGACCCTCTTGTAAGTAACCTCATAAAAGTGCTCCTCATGTAGCTTGGAGCGGAATATATATGAACTATAAGAACTGGTGGCCAGCTCTTTGCCTTTCCTCTTTCTTGAGGACTCAATGGTTTTTGGTTCCATGGAAAAAATAGAAAAATCACAAGCGAAGCGACAACAATAAACTTGAACCTTTGCTCATCCTCAAGCAAACTAAAATAGAACAAAGAGGAGTGTAAGTGTGGAAAGGTGACTGGGTAGTAGCAAGGAGGATGAATGTAAAGAGAATTAATATAAAGGATGGGGTGAATTGTTTAGAGTGGGAATTTAATAGGTTGGTAGGTATGTATATAGGGAATGGAAGGAAGGGTCACGGGTGGTTATTGGGAAGGAAAGAGAAGAAATTGGGATCAGGAAGGGAAGTCACGGTTGGGGTAGGGGGGTAAGGGAATGGTGAAGTGGCTTTGTTGTGTGTAATGGATTGGGAGGAGGGTATATATATAAAGGGGAGCCAAAAACTTGGTGCGGAATTTATAACCCACAAACTAATCGGCAAGTGCACTGGGTCGTACCAAGTAATACCTCAGGTGAGTGAGGGTCGATCCCACGAGGATTGATGGATCAAGCAATAATGATTGAGTGATTGGCTTAGTCAGACAAGCAGAAATGGTATTTTGAGAATCAATTGCATTAAACAGTAAATTTAGAAAATTAGAAAACAAACAGTAAATTGATGTGAAGAATATGGGAGAAGACTGTTAAGGTTTCAGAGATGTTTATTTTCCAGATTAACATTTCTTACCAACTATTTTAATCATGCAAGATTCAATTCATGGCAAACTATATGTGACTAAACCCTAAATCCTTAGTAATTTAGTCTCCTCTAACCTAGTTAACTGCCAATTCCTTGGTCGCTTAATTTTAATAAGGTGAAATTCAGTTCTAGTTTATTAGCCATAGAAACCCTAATTATCCAAATATAAGAGGATTATATGTCACATATCCCATTAAGTCTAGATAATTAGAAATTTAGGAGGAATTGTTTTTAAGCTGGTATTTAAGTAAATTACTTTTCCAAGGTTTACAAGAACTCAAATAGAATAAGGGTTATTCTTTCGATCTACCCAAATCCTTAAGATAAAGAACGAAAATAAATTTTTGAAATTTAAATCAAAACATTAATTAAAATAGAAGAGTAACAGTATCAATCCATACAATAAACAGAGCACCTAACCTTAACAATGGAGGTTTAGTTACTCATGACTCAGAGAGAAAACTAGGATTCAGAAAAACTGTAAAGTGTGAAATGAGGTGCGTAAAAGAAAAGAGTGGCCAAAGGGCTGAAACTTTTCCCTTTTATATTTAATCCTAATTAATGTAAAATATATTTTCTAAAACTAAATAATATCTTTTCCTATTTGTAATTAACATAAAAGTTTTGATAAAAAATTTAATAAAATCTACATGCAATCCCTTGAGAAAACGTGGGGACCATTGTTTTCCTTTGAATTGGCGCCTAACTTCAAGATATTGAAGTTAGGCGTGGCCTTGGCAGCACGCTTTGGATTTTAATTGCTTCATCCAGCGCCTAACATGGGATTCTCCAGGTTACGCGCCAATATGGCCGTACAGGTTGGAGAAAAAGTGTATACTATTATATATTGTTGGAAAGCGCTAGAAGTTAGCTTCCCAATGCCGCTAAAATCACGTCAATTGGACCTCTGTAGCTCAAGTTATTTTTGTTGGAGTGCAAGGAGGTCAGGATTGACAGTATCGTTCACTTTCTTTTCTTCTTTCTAAACAAAACCTTGTCAAATTCATCCGGATGCTACCTGAAATAAACAAAATTGCACCCAACTCAAGGTAGCATTCATAATGGCTTAAAAGTATTTTAGTCCAAATTAAACTTACAAATTCAAATGCAAATTCACTAGAAAAATATAGGAAAGATGCTCATGCATCAGACCACATCTGATCCATACAAGAATCGCATTTACGGGCTGGGATCATTCTTCACCTACAACTTCTGTACCTCCTCATTGAGACCTTCATTCGCCTTTGCCACCAGCCAGCCCGTCGATCCTGAGGATGGCGTCAATTTGAGGGAGCAGGTGATGGAGCTCACCCAGAGCCTTCACTAACAAGCACAACAACTGCAGCAGTCGGAGGAGAGGTATCAAGTGATCCTCACATATGTGTCAATCATAGATACCCTCAGGCTGGAGTGGAGGCGAGAGTTGGAATAATTTCAGCGGATGGAGCAACAGATGGTGGTATACCAATATTAGATGTGCGCCAGTGGCAGCATCACTACTGGTGGCAGCGGTCCTGCTAGCTAGTGGCAATGGTGCTGCTAGAGGGGCACCGACATCACCGCCTAGTCCGCCGCCTCAACAGGACTAGCTGGTGGATGAAAATTACGACGACGATGACTATCAAGATATTTAGTTATTAGAGTTTTGTTGTAGACTGTTTAATTGTATTTTGTTTATTTTACTTTTCTTTTTATTGTACACTTGATATTTAATTTATCATATTTGGTTCCTATTATTTAAAATTTGACAACTAATTGTGCAAAAAACAAAAAACAAAAAAAAAAGATTAGTAATTGTGCATACATTTTTCTTAAAAAAATGAATTTACAACGAGGGAAATATCCGATAGTAATTAGGCGAAAATGAAATAATGGAGGGCCAAAGTTACTGGCGAAAAATTTTCGTCGGTAATTAAATAGCTTTTAGGTAAAGAATTCGTCATAGAATCCAATAGTAACTACCGGCGGTTTGAAAAATCCAACAATAATTTTTTACTGGCGAAGGTATACTATTGGAATGGTTTCGACGGAAAATTCGCCGGTAAATCCGATGGTACTTAATATTTTTCTTGAAGTGTTGTACCACATTCTTCAAAAGTTCTATCTGCACTTCACTTCGGCAGTTCCATCTCAATCCCATTCTAGCAATTCGACCTCGTTCTCTCTGTGCCTTGTTTTGACAATTTTATCTGTCTTATTCTAACAATTTTGTCTATATCCCAAATTTTAGCAATTTTTTCACCCAAATTCTCATAATTTTTTAATCCAACTATTTTCTTTTTTTTAATAAGTTGCAAATTCATATCGCCACCTGTATTTAAAAGGGTTAAAATATTAGAAATATTAGAATATTTAAATATTAATTGAATTGATCTCAATTAATATTTTTTTAATAATAAGATACTAAATATTTATTATTTGATTGTTCTTTTATTTATTCATCACTTATAAAAAGTGATATTTTATTTTATATCTTAAGTACATTTATCTAATTATTAAATTTATTATTCTTTAAGTTATTATAATGAATTCTAACATTTAAAAGAATTGAACCAAGTAAATTTGTATTATTTTTTT
>NC_029774.3:52474079-52492488 GCF_000817695.3 Arachis duranensis
ATATTAATTATTTTTAATTATTTTTAGTTATAAAAATTAAATAAAAAATATATTAATGATTAATATATCACATAAATATATTTTAAAGAGAGATTATTAACGTAATAAAGACTAATTAGTCTTACATTATTATTAAAGACTAAAGATCATAGATATTTTTTTAATTGAAGACTTTAAAGTCCTCCGAAAAAATTATAAAAAACCAGAATGAATATTCAACCAAACTTTTTTATATAATAAGTGATTTTTCGTGTAATGTTTTTTTTTTTAAATACTATTCTTATTTTGTATATAATCCTATTTCTATTTTCTAACGTTCATTATTCAACTTGTATAATTTAGCTTCGTATAACTAAACACTATTATTACCTTTGAAGAGACAATTCTAAATTAAAAATTACGTGAGGGATAGTTTTGATTCTGACTCTAAACATTATGGATTAAAATAATGCTTACCTTTTTTGATTATTAGTTAACATAATTATATTTAGTTTTTGTGTCATCACTCCTTTATTCCCTTAAACTATTTTCTTAGTTTTATATTTTCAACTTTTTTTCCTATTTCTTATTTAGTAGTCATTTTTTCTTTATCAAAAGATAAATTTCAAATTTTTTTTAATTTTTTATATAACTTTTTATGACTCTATATATTTTTTAATTTTATTGTTTCTCTTTTTAAGATTTACAATTGTAAATTTTAATTCAAACAAGTATAGTTTATATATTAATTTAATTTTATATTCTCTTTATAACTTATATATTTTATTTTATTCTCAATATATTCATTCTTATTACTTTTTTTATCTTTTGTTCTATTATTATGTACTTATATGGCATATAAATTTTTAATGTAAATTGATCAATTTATTAATTTAGAATATATTTTTTATTTTAAAAATAATAATAAAAAATAGTTTAATTACAATACATAATTAAACATATGCATAAAATCTTTCATCTGACATTATATCAAAATTAAATTAAAAAATATGTAACAAATTTAATTATTTACAAAAAAATTATAAATTAAATTTTTATTATTTTATATAAAAATACTTTTCATCTACATGTTTAATTTTTATTATAAATACTAGTGTATCATTAGGCACTAATATGCCAATTAATTTAGTCTTTTATTATTAAATATATATAAAAATAAATAAAAAATAAAATTAATTAGGATAACAAATTATCTATAATTTAACTAAAATAATTGAAGTTCAAGTTTTAAAAATAAAAAAATATTTTTTATAAATTATATATAATGAATAGTATTTTAAGAATATAATTCACTAACTCTTTTTAATTTTTATATTTCTATTATATTTTTAGTATAATTAATAATATTTCACCAAAATTTATGTATATATATTTTTGTCCCAACCCCATTGTTACAATTTTTTGGGTCCATCACTGGGCGAGGGTTATACCATCGAATTATTTTTTATTGTAAATCTGACGATAATATAGTTATTAATGAATGAAAAAATAGACAAAAGTACACCCAAATTTTCACACGGTGGACAAATATACTCTTCAATTTTTTAATGAGTCATTTGCATACATAAATATAAAACTCCGTTGTCAATTCTACCCTTTCATGGTCTAAGTAATTTTTCCGGTGATGGTAAAGGCCAGGTGGCACAGTATTGTGTGATGTGACCAATTTAAAATGACACAGTGAAAAATAGAAATATTACATTATGAAATTTGTTGAATTTTTTTTTTAAAAAAAAGTTTTACAAGTCTCTTCATTATCTTCGTTTTCATATTTTAGTATTGAATGAAAATATGCCCTAACAAAGAGTAAGCATAGCAAATTTCTGAGCACTTCGCAGTTACGTTTGTTGCAATTCGTCGGTTGCGTTACATTCTGAAGGCAAAAGTGGTAGGGCAAGAAGCGTGGAAGTCCACACACAGGCTTGTGCGAAGGAGGAGAGTTCAGAATTAGACGCAATCAAAAGGTAATGCTTCCTTCCTTCACATGTATCTGTGTTATGATATGAAAATGCATCAATTTAGTTATTCTATAGTTTGATATAGGATTTTTCAATAAACAGATGGCAAATTATATAACTTCTGTGTATCATCACAAGGAAAAATTTAAGAGAAACATGAATGAGGTTCTGAAATATGTTACAGGGGAGGTTGCTATGATTCCTAGAATGAATGTGGAAACCCTGAATACATTTTTTATGATGGGGTTATTTAAGAATTTGGGGTATGTCTCGTTCAAATATTTTTACTGGGCTGAGAATGAGGTATCGAATGGTTTGCATTTAATTAGGCTTGACAGTGATGTAGTCCGAATGTATGAATTTGGTATTGAAAATGAAAGAATATGCCATGTTTATTGGGATCATATTGTTGATTTACCTGAGGAAGTTAAAGTGGTAGACGTTGTAGATGATGAGCCATGCCCAACTCCAGATACCGTGGAAAAACCTACACCACAAAAAACCCCAAGAAGAAGAAGTAAGATGGCAATCTATAAAAAGTCTACCCCGAAAAAGAAGTTGTATGTTAAGAAGGCCAATAAGAAAAACAAAACCAACCAAAGTTGCAATGAAACTCAGAACCCAGCATCTCTTAATCCTTCTCCTACAACCCAACCAATGTCACAATTCAAAATTCCAAATGTCAACCGAAACACGACCCAACATCAAAGTGAAGTAGAAGTCCTACCTCCTAATGGTTCACAACAAGAAGGTCAGAATGAAGTGTCCACCCAACAATCTAAAAATAGTCAAAAGAACAAAAGAGCATCATATAAGAGGCCAGTACCGATTGGTCAAAGCTTTATTCAAGAAGGAAGGAATGGGGTTTGATTGTGATGACTCCGACCTTGACTACTATCAGTACGAATCTGAAGATTTACACAGTCCAATGTCATTTGACTGTGAAGATGATTATGATAGTGAACAGGGTGTGTGGCCTCAGAAAAATCCAACAGCACCATTTGGCCAAGTTCATCTGGAACTTAGGATGGAGTTTGCTACCATGGATGAGTTTAAGAGATCCGTGAGAAAGTACAATATTCAAATAGGAAGAAGCATCAAGTTCAGCACGATTGAGCCTACCAAATGTAAGGTCATTTGTTGGGATGAGAATTGTCCCAGGAACATTTACTGCACGTGGATCAGCACGTCTATCCTAGAAGACATAATAACAAGTTTGCGGATAGGGTGTGGGTTACTGAGATGCTAGAAGAAAAGATTAGAGACAAAAGGAAAATCACCTGTGTGGAGGCCGAAACTTGGTTTAAGAAGGAGTTTAATGTAGCAATTAATTATAAGAAGATCTAGAGAACCATGAAAAAGGCAAGGGAAAATGTAGAAGGATCAGAGAGAGAATAATATGCTAAGTTGAGAGATTATCTTAACCAAATACTACTGTCAAATCCTGGCTCAATAGTGCACTTGGATGCCATTTCAATGCCTGAGACAATAAATGCTGCAAGTCCTTCTTTGAGAGAAAGGTTCCAACAATTTATGCCCACACAAGGCCTGACCTGACAACCCATGAGTGGCCCAAGACCCTCACCATTAGCCCCTAGATGAGTGGCCCAAATACAAGTAGTCCAAGTACAAAAGGTGGTCCAACTGCTAAAAGTGGTCCTAAGCAAAAAAGTGATCCTAAGCCAAAAAATGACCCTAAACCAAAAAATATTCCAAGTGCAAAAGTGGTAAAGGGTGGCTCAGGTGCAAAGGGTGTGACCAGTACACAATCAATAGGTGAAAGAAAATCAGCAATGAAACTGGAATAATGGCTGCAACTCAAAAATAGTTGCTTTGGACAAAGGAGTGTTTTGGCTTTGGTGTTCTCATTTGGACCTGCAAATTTCTGTTTAGAAAATTGTTTTTATCATTTAGGGATATGTTTATGGTATTGTAATTTAGACAAGTACTTCTATGGTTTGGATTTAGCCGAATAATATTTTGATGTAGACCTCTGTTTTGATGCCTATAGGCATAGACATGTTTACTATTTTGCAAGTTGAAATTGTAGTTTGCTGTTTAATCCTCTGGTTTCATGACTTGTGTTTTAGTTTGTTGTTAATGACAGATTATCATAGTTATGCTTATTTATTGTTCATAATGAATTAGATCTTCAGTTTGTTTTGTTGCACAGGATTTGTACTAGAAATAAAATTGAACCAACCATTTGTATTAATAACCTTGAAACAACCATTTGTATTTAAATACTGATGGAAATGAAAGTGACAACACAGCCTTCTACTTAGAGAGAATTACAACTACTGATGAAGTGTGTTAATAAACAAACACAGAATACATATACTTATCCCTAAGCATACATACTGCATCCATTTTCTAATGCTCTTCAACTCTTGATTAATCCCATGAATTGTCTGCAACATCTTCTTCATTTCTTCTTCTACCTTCCAGTTGCTTTTTTCTGCAGATCTCCATTTTCTTTCTTCACTCTGCTCCTGAATTCTGCAATCTCTTCTAGCATCAACAACTTCATCAGCCCAAATGAAATATTCACACCTTAATTCAACCTTCTGTAGCATAAATCCAACGATAATTTTAACCATTTCGCAAAAAATTCACAGCATTTGTCATCATAAAGAAAATCAGAATTCACATACCTCCCATAACGGACAAAAAAGAAACAATCTTCCAGGGTTCCATTCTGTAGCAGACTTAAGCACCACTCCGTCAAGTCTATGAAGGCACTTGCCATTGTTGTAGTCGAACTTCTTCTTCTTCCTATTATTTTGGCGCAGACGACGAGTCACCGTAACCACTGGCACAACTATGAGGTATATTCTTCCTTCGTTGAGAGTGTGACATTTTCGTACATTAGAGTTTACAAACTCCTATTACGACAGACAGGACGAAGATGTACAGAGAAAAATGAAGAGAGTGAAGAAAGAATTTTTTTTCCACCCTGTTTTAGGGTTCTTATGGTTTAAAGGAATTAGAGAAGGAAGAGGATGAACAATGGTTTTATTATTCTCTTGTAATATTTCTATTTTTCACTGTGTCACCTCAAATTGGCCACATCACATAATACCGTGCCACCTGACTTCTACCACTGCCAAAAAAATTACTCAGGTTACAGAAGAATAAAATTGATAACAGAATTTTATATTCATGTGTGTAATGACTTATTAAAAAATTAAGAAGTATATCTGTCCACCATGTAAAAATTCGAGTATACTTTTATCTATTTTTTAATAAATTATTTTTATTATTCTATCAATAAATTTAACAATATTTAACATTTTTTATAGTGTAAAAAACGAGTTTATCTCGGAGATTACTTTAGAGTTTAGTCTTTGTACGTACCTAAAATAAAATCGTGTCCATTCAAAGTTATCCCTGCAAATAAGAAAATATTCATCTAAGCTACTATTACTTAATTATTACAAGTTTGTGGAATAAAATCTATTTTAATTAAAGTAAATTTTTGGTGTATGTTCACCTTGGTTAGCGGTCTCATAGTGTGGCTGGCTACCGAACCTCCATTATTCAACAAAGATTAAAAATAGTAAAAAATTTGTCAACCAAAATGGAATGAAAGTCAGACAAAAATAAGGAGTTTAATGAAAAGTAAAAGGTTTTTGTTGTCCTTTACAAATATAAACCTACGGGTTAGTTCTCTAATTAATGACGGATAAAAGAGAGAAATTATTAAGAATATAAAAAAAGATATGAAAGAAGGACGACTACTTTCACTTTGTTCCCGGAATGGCTTCTAAAGACAAATTAAACCACCACTTGGGGAACTTTCCAAAGTCGTAAAGTTAAAATGTATTTAATTTGGTATAAAGGCGTTTCCAAAGTGGAACGTGGGGTTTAGGGTTTCTGAGGGGCTTTTAACAATAAACTAACAATTTTCTTTTGGAGTGAACTATTTTGTCATCCGAAAAGATTTAGTTTTTGATAAAATGAATCACAAAAGAAAAAAGATGACATTTTGGTAAAAAAAATTATTTCTAGCTATTTGTCAAATTATATCAAATATATATATGGAGATATGTGAAAAAGCACTTTGGACTTGAATGTAGCAAGGGAGAACCGAAACACAATGAATTAGCTATATAGAAGTAAGTCTTAAAGTAGTTCATCAAATTAGTTGCTAATGAACCAAAATTAATATACTCGTATTATTGATAAATGTATCAAATTCCATCAAGTAATACTAAAATGAGTGAATATCGTTTCCACGACACTACAAAAAAATTAGTTTTAGCGACAAATTTTTAGTGGCAATAATATAATAGCCATTATTTTGTTTATTTAAGTTATGTTTTAGTGACAATTATATATTTGCCATTAATATTATATATTTTAGTGGCCATAATACTATTGCCGCTATTATTCTTAATAACATTAACTAAAAAAGCCTTGTATCAATATTCATTAAACTAAAACTCTCCTAAAACGCCAAAACGGCAAAACCCAACCAAATAGAGGAAGAGTGAGATCAGAGGAGTGGCGAGTGTCAGAAAAAGAGACATTCAAAGAGAAGAGAGAGTTCGTCACCGAAACCCTAAGCTCGCCGTAGCCGTCGTCGCCGCTACCGTAGTTCATTTACTTTTCACTATTGTCGTAAAGCTTATGGGATCGAGCTCCGCTAATGCATCATCTCCAGATTTGTAGCAACGCGGAATCCCCTGATATCAAAAGAAAGAGCCTTTTCCGTTAACACATCTCATTTGCGAACGACGCTGTTGCATTATCTGTCAGCATTCTATTGCAGGATAGGAAGCAATTGCGTGTTAGTCTTCTCAATTTGATTAGTTTAATGCATATTTTTGCGTACCAAAAATTTTTCTCTTAATTTTTTAATCCTTAATTTACAAACTTAGCATAATGTGAATAGCTTGTGTATATGAATTTGAAGTAAATTCTAAGAAAAGCGATAAATTCACAAGGTAGATTATTGTACAGATAGAGTGAGAAGGAGATGAACCCTAACCATAATCCTCAATCAAGCAATGGAGGAAGCATGATGCGATGCTGCACTCATTGAGTTTCTCACTTCGTTAATGGATTATACTCCTATGGTTCGTCTGTTTTCTGAGCTCCTTCATTAGAATTGTTTCCTAAATTTGATTGAACATTGGACCAATTCTTTCTTCTTCTTCTCAGATACCTGATGAATTGGTGAAGCATTACTTAGCCAAGAGTGGGTTTTCAGTCTCTCGATCTTCGATTATTATTGTCTTTTTCTTTTACAGATTTGTTCCTTTTTTATTGATGTGTGAGTTTAACTTTGATGTTTTAACATTGTCAACTAATCAGAGGTAGGAATTGCCATATTAGAGTTGATTATAGAGAACAATGGTTTAATTTAATATTTGGTTATAGGCTCAAATTAGGATAGTGAATCAGAGGTAGGATTGTCCTATAGCTAGAGGCAGAGGTAGACCCAAGAACAAATTCTTCCAAGACACAACAGAGGTAGCAATAGAACATCAGTTTAACAAGACAAAAGTCCTTCAAGAACCACCTATTTCTTTCTCTGTAATGCAGTCCTTCAATAATCCATTCTCTGCTCTCTTGGCTGTGTTGTTCGATGACGACGCTCCTCTTAGGAGAGTTTGCAGCACCGGTGATCTTCATGTACGCACCATATATTAGCTTTCTTTCGTTCGTTCATTCTTTTATTTTCTTACCCTTGGCATGCAACGTTTGTTTTCTTGGTACAGGGGACTCATGGCAGCATCATGCATAACAATAATGAAGTATGTTTCTTAAATTAATAAATTGGCAGTAAGGTTTGCTTAATATTTATATTTGTGTTATGCTTAATATTTTTTTGAGTATTATATGTTTAGTCATCAATTTGGTTTGTGGAGACTCAACTTTCAATGTTCAAATTTGGTACTGGTCAAGTCTTGCTGAGATTCTTAATTCCCTTTAGTAAAATTGCAGAATTTTCTTAGATCAAAGATCTATGATTTTCTGCATTCACGAGTCCTTTAGTGATGTTGGTACTTGGAATCATCTATTTGATTTATTTTTTTCTTTCCCTTTGCTCATGAACTTGGGGATGAGTATGGAATAATATTAAGGTTAGAATGGATAAGAGAGTGCTGCATTTTTTATTCTTATTTTTTGGTTCTTTGTTACTATTTCTGATTTTGTCATTGCTTTGATGGAAAATTCTCCAACTCTTTATGTTATTATCCAAGTCAATTCCAGATGATGTCTCAACTGTGTTGATAGCAAAATCTGAGAGAACATGCCATTGTTAGAGCTGGCATAGTATGCTTCATGGTTGTAAATTTTGACTCGTTTGAAGCCTTTTCATATTCAATAAGTTTCTCATGGATAATTATAACAGTGGTAATGGTAATTAGATATAAAATCATTTATATGCTTCTTCTTACAAGTTAGTTTTTGGGACAAATGGTTGGTGCATGTGATGAATCATTTCTCTCGAAAACTTCAAACTATTGGCTGAAGTACTGAAGTATATGAATAATTTTATATCTAACGGTCACTTAGAGTAGCCTTGATGAAATAGAAGTCTGGATTCTAGTTAAAATTATGTGCTGTCACGTGATAAACAAGATTGAACTTATCTAGATCTTTGGGAAATGTCATTTTACTATAACATCTTACTTTCTAAAGGCCAAACATGCATGTGTATTCATTTTATTTAATGTGGAATTATGATTCCATTATTATAGGGGAAAGGATGTAAGTGTTGAGAACATGCATCAAGGTTTTACATGTGTTTGAGTCAACTTTTGGAATAATTGTTATTTGTTACAATATCTCATGCTGGTCTAATGGACTTGCCATTAACATCATTTTATTCTATCTCTGTGTCTCCTGTTAACTTTAATCAATACATTTATTCTGAAGCATTGTTCATCAAGTGGGTTGTACAACAAGAGCTGACCAAGAAGGATGCGCCGTTACATTTGTGACTGATAATGACCGGTCACTTCTAAAAGCAATTGTGAGTTTCTTTCCCATGATTTTTAATTTTTTACTTCCCCTTTTCAGCTTAGTTTCATAATTTCTTCCTGTCTTCCTTTTAAGATAGTATAGTTATGCAAGCTAATGCGTGATCTTAATACTAGTTACTTTTAGATGTTCCTAGTTGAATACCTTACTGATTCTTTACTCAAATTTTTTTTAATTCTTTGTATTCATATTTTCAATTTTCAATATATGTGTTATTGACTATCAATCAATACTTTGAATTGAACTTCAATCTGATCTGCTACTCAGAACTTCAATTCATGCTTGGTTCTCTACTCTGTTGTCTTGGTATGTTTTTTCTCTGCTGCTTGGAACTTCAATTCAGAACTTCTCTTTACTGTTATCTTTTTCCCCACACCACCAAATTTTGCAGGTATGATTTCTTAGTTTTGTTTTTGCTGTGTTTCACCACTAGCTGCACTGTTTGTGTTGATTCTCACAATTTCTTTTGAAGTAGAGCTCTCCTGGCTCAAGTTACCATGATCTCTTCTTTAAGGGTCTGCTTTGTTGGTTGTCATGATCCAATTTTCATGGTTTTATGATAGCTTTGGTAGAGTTCAATTCCTTCTGAATCTTGGAAACATCTAGAAAGATAAATGCATTATAATGTTCGCTAGATGAGACAGAAAGAGGCCACTGGCTCTCACTCATCAATGCACGCAGCATATTGGCCATTGAGATTTTGAATATTTCATTGAACTATTCTTATTCTTGAATGAATATGGTTAAATTTCAAATGGATAAACATTATATCAGTTCACTACTTTTTAGCTATGGAAATTTTGAAATGGAACCTATTTATTATTTGAGGCCTAATTATGTGAAGAGAAGAAAGCTTACATTTAGATTAAATTACATAAGCCGTTTATCTCACAATATACTCCAAAAGTTGATGTCAATGTCTATTTTTTAGCAAACTCTACTTTTTAAGATGAAGTATTTGTGCTTGTTTCAGTTGTTTGGGTGCCATGTCTCATGACATTCTCCCAAGAAATACACTATCATTGAAAACAAGGTGTCATCATTAACCATTTTGAATTGACATGATAGCAACACCAACTACCAACATGAGGAGACTGGAAAGACAAAGGCATAGCTACACTATAAAACAGGGTAGCAGAGAAGGAGACTCAAAAACTCTCCCAGAGAACCACAACTATCCTTTGCTATAATGTGACCATGTTAGTTAAGTGTCAGGCCATTGACGAGTTTCTTAAGATTCATATAATTGAGCAATTGGGAACTTTGCTTCATTCTCTCTGTTGTATTATTGTATTGCATCTGTGCTAGCCTCTATTTGTTTTCTTTTGATCATTAACTATGTGTTAATCATTGATGTAACATAGATTTGTAGTATTTGTGTTGTTTAAATTTGTATTATGCTTTATTACTTTTCAAGAGAATTTTGTGTATAAATATTTAATTAATTTAATGAAATATTTTATTTTGTAGTAATTAATTTTAGTATATTTATATTATGTATAATAATAATAATTAATGATAAAAATAATTTGAAATTTTAGAAAAATGATAGGTGGTTATTTCTAAAAGAGTGAGTATAATTAAAAAAAATCTTAAGATTTTAGCGACAATAATAATGGCAACTAAAAGTGAATAATATTACAATTTTAGAATTATTTTTAGTGGCTATATTTATTGCCAGTAAAATGGGTTTTGGCGGCAATAGTAATAGCCACTAAAAGTGAATAATATTGCAATATTAGAATTACTTTTGGTGGCCATATAAATTGCCAAAAAATGACCGTTAAAATTTTATATTTTTTGTAGCCATTAAAAAGGTCTTTACCGGCAAATGTTATAATTGCCACTAAAACCTTTTAGCGGCAAAGCATAAGACGGCTAATGTCTAATTGCCGGTAAATATATTAGCGGCTATTTTTATTGCCCCTAAAAACAAAATAAATGGCCGCTAAAAGTGATTTTTTTTGTAGTGCAAAGATTAACGAATTGAAGCAAGCAACGTTTAATTGAATTTCTCACTAGATTAATCAAACTTTGGCAAGAAGATTGTGGATCGTGAATTAGAAGTAAAAATAGTGGAGAACGGAATTGAGAGAACGAGACAAGGCTTAGAGATTTTAGAGAAGTAATCAAGGATAGAAAATGTGACGCGAGCCAAACGTCGGTTCAAAGTTTCTCAAAAAGAATTGCTTCATCAGTAGTATAGTTCCAAACTAACAAATGACTCGAATTAAAGTTTAATTTTGTTTCACACAAATGCAAAGCAATAAAAACCGAGAGTATTAAATCTCGGGTCGTCTCTTAAAGAAATTGCAGTGAGGTGCACATATTATCGGTTATGAGAAAACAGGGGGTTTGAAGACAAAAAGGCAAGAAATTAATTTGCAAAAAAGTAAAGATAACGACTAAAGGAAAAGTAAATGCTAAAAGACACTCCTGGCAAGGATTAAGAATCAAGGCTTCCTATCCAAGTCATTGACCACAAACATGGTAATTACCTAGAGTTAATCCTACTCCGTCATCTCCAACAATGGGAGAAAGACCAATAGACTTAGTCAGTCTTAATCCATAGGTCTTACTCGTCAATGGAAACAAGAACAACTAACAACCCTAAATCACCAATCAATGTTGGACATCAACAACTCTCGTGTCACTAATCACGATATGATAATTATAAGAGCGAACCCAATTAGTCAACCTCTAATAGTGAGATAAGTCAATCGGGGTCGATCAATCTCAATCCATAGGTCTTACTTGTTAATGGAAACGAGATTAATTAAAAATCTCTAAATTATCAATCAGTTCGGATATTAGTGACTCAAGGTCACCTCAATTACTCAATTCCAAGGCAAGAGTGCAAAAATCTACCCTAAAACTAAGAGAAGTATTTTCACAAACACTTGGAAGGCATAAAAGTAAAACATGATAAAATTTCAAGAATAATAAAATCTAAAACTACCAAATGCAAGATAACAATAACAATAACTCAAACAAGTATCAAGAAAGCATAAAATATCAAATTACATTAAGAAAACCAAAATTACAAGGGTTTATGAAACTAAAAGAAACAAAATAAAGAAATTAACAAGTAAAACTAAGAGAATTAAGATGCTAGAACAATAAAAAGTAAGAAAAACTAAATCAAAACAAGATCAAAACATAAATTTTGGGACTAAACTAAAAATCCTAAAATCCTAGAGAGAAGAGATAAAACATGGCACTAAAACTATCCTAATGCTCTCCCCTTGATTCTTCTTGAGTTTTGCTTGAAATACTTCAGAAATGAGTTAGAATTGGGCTTGAAAAGGCCTTGAAATCGCTAGCCATGTGTGAACCACCTGCCGTCAGTCATGCGTACGCATTTGTTAAGTGTACGCAAGTTAGGCGAAATGCCACTAAAAGATTATTGTTTATTTGTGACAGTTTTTTTCTTATTTGTGGAGGTTTATAACCCCCACCAAATGATTTGTGGGAGTTTCTAAAACCCCCAAAATTTGAGGTGCCACGAGGTCTTTTGTGGTGGTTTTTAAAAACCTCCACAATCTATTCAGTGGGGGGTTTTATGTGTGTTTAGTGGGGGGTTTTATATTGAACTTTTATGGCAGTTTTAAATCACTTTTGTGGCAGTTTAAAATCCTCACAAATTGATTTTTTAATTTAACATAAATTAACTATTTTGTGAGATTTTTAAACCACCACAAATCCTGTAATTATTTATTTTTTATTTCAAATCATTCATTGATCTCATCTCATTTACAAATTCTCAAATTCTCAAATTTATTTTTTAATATCAAAATTTAAAAAACTAAATCTTTTACAACACAATTCCTCAATATAAGACATAATTCTAAATATAAAAAATTCTCAACGTCAATAGTTCCAAAGATAATTGCATATGGTATTATTTTACATAACTATTACTGTTTTTCTTCAAAAAGTAAAATAAAATAACAACTTCAATATTTCAATATCATCTAAATTTTAATTACATAAAAATCTCAAAATAAAAATATGAATGCAATCCCAATAGACCTTGAAACTGAAGGAGAGAATGCATCCGGTGAACCTTGGAACTCATACCTGCACAATTATGCAAGCATTTTCAAAGTTTGCAACCCTAACTTTGCTCACAATTATACAAAATGATCAATTTAATTTATTATAACTTTTCTCACAATACATCAAGTCACCATTATAGAACTCCTACAGGTTAGTAAAGTGATTCAAGAAAGAAGAAAGAAGGTATTTAGAACAAAAAAAGAGGAAAACAAATAGCAAAAGTTTACTATATTATTTAGTTTAAGTGGATCTAACCAGTGTAATCAGGTATGATTCTTAGATTTACAACATTGTTTATGCGACAAAAAAAGATGAGTGGATTAATAATAACCATTTATCCTACAAGCAAGCAGTTACAAAGTAGGGCGTAAAAATTAAATAATTTCCTTCTATAAATAACTAGAAATCTAAGGAGTATGCCTATTCTTCCCGAAAAACAAAATAAGTAGTAACAACTTACTTGAACAAAGTCAAATTGGCCTATACCAGCAACAAAGTAGTTGTCAAATCGACCAAAATCAACATATCCCTGAATAGCTTTGGGCGTCAGCTAACAAGAATTATAAAACAAGAATTTCAAGTACTAAACAAGGATTATTCACCACAGTTGTATATAGTTATATCAGTTTATAACCGAATTGGAATTTAAAATTAAGCAAGGATCTATGACTATTGAAGGCTTTACCAAATAAGTGTCTGAGAATTGAAGAGTCTTACATATATTAACTTTTATGAGAAACATATCAAGGTAACAATAATGTGCATGCCTGAACCTATTATTAAAAAAAATTAAGAGATGAATCTTTAATATTTTTTCTTTTTTTCTACTAATGTTTTTTTAATTTGAATAGAACATCTAAGACAATTCCACTAACGGGATGGCTACTTGAATCAAACAATAGCTACATGTGTTAAATAATAGCTTAGTGTTCTATTAGATACATATTAATAGGCCATTTTAATTTTTTTAGCATCTTATTGAGTTGGTGTGTTAATTAGTTACAAGGAAAAAAGCAAATAGGAAAAAGTTCATTTGATAACATAAAAGACTTTGAAAACACAGCAAGATAAGTACTTCAAACTGAAAGCATATAAATATAGAGACTACTGTTTGTGATCTACTTTCGACGTCTTTGCAGAATTGAACCGCTAAGTTAGTATCTTGCTGCAATGCAAAGTGAGTAATTTAGAATTCTTAGGCTAGAAAGAAAACTGAACAAAGAAACAAAAGCATTCATTATATTATTGATATTCGATAACACCAACACATAGCAATGATAACAATAAGCCTTATCCCACTAGATGGGAGTCGGCTACATAGATCAAATGACACCATTGTACACAGTCTCAGTGTAGAACTAAAAGATAGTAAAATTAAAAGATATCTGGTGGTGTACATACTTGCACATCATACTCAAATAGGTATCCAATCCAGCTACTCTATCAAACTGATTAAATAACAACAACAAACCATGAATTGATCAACAATAATATAACAACTTAACGCTCATTGATTCTCCAAAGATGGATAAAATATCAAGAATTGGTACTCCATATTATAAAATCTATACCTCCTTAGACATTAGCACCATATTTGAATCAAATTTATAGACAAAGTTGACATTCATATTAACAATCCACAAACACAAAAACAAGATAACTAATCATTATAGCCAAATCAAAATCCTATAATGACCAATTTACCGTTACCAATATCCAATAAAATACAAATCTAATCGAAATGAAAAAGCGTTTGAGTGCATTAGAAGTGAATGATACAAAATCAACAATTATTAGCAGATACCACTTATTAGCAATGGATTTGGAAATAGAAGTGGATGAGTGTTGAGTGAAAGAGACTCTGATCCCATTACAGATACCACTTATTAACAGCTTCTTACTACTTCTTTGTTAAGTGTGTAGGAAGAGAAAAGCCTATTATTACTTTATGGGTTTTGTATGTAGGAAATAGAAATTATAGAAGATTGACTTCAACGACCTTAATTTGGTGTGTGTCAATGGAAATCTAAGGGCACGCACCTAACACCACCAATTAGACTGTTGCTCTTACACTAACTAGTGCCAAATGACACATCACAATAGTTAAAATAAAGATTCAACTTGTTAGATGTGGTTATTTGTTAACTATTTTCTACCTTCAACTTGTCATTCTTATCAATTAAAGAAAAGGATTCTAACAATTATATACATCAACCACTAGTTATTTGTAAAATTCACATTTTTTGCAGCATGGTAAGTTATAAAATTTTCAATGGTTTCCACTAAAAACTACATGAAAGGAACAAAGTCAGACCTGACCCCAGGCATGGACTTCTGTATCGGTCTTGCCTGCACCAACCAACAGTAGATCCTTCCTTTCAAGTTTTGTTGCTTTAATTAAAGCTTTTTCCACAGTCCATTGCATAGTTGGAAGAGATTGCTGATATTGCTAGCCTGAAAACATAACCATCACTCCATCGGGGATAACAAAGAAGTCATGTTTAAATTACATATTTTATACATTAGTATTAGAAAATTGCACCTTTTTATACAGCTCAAAACCCAGGAAATTAGGATTTGATTACTGCTATGATTACATCAAAGATCAAAACTTGATTAAGAAGTTTGGGACTTTCAACTTGTATTATTATGGGCATTTATATTTGAAATTATTGACATCAACTGAAATTGAACAATTATTCACAATGCTTGAGACACTATGTCCTTATATCTTACAACTAGTAAACGAAGCAATCATATTGGCAATGAGTAATGCAATAGTCATAGTAAAAAAAAGAGAAAATGAGAAAAACAAACATACACAAGCAAAGGCTACAAAAACAGAACAACAAATGAGATCCAAAAACACTAGATATAATGAAGAATAAACTATATACAAAGTATTTTAAAAATACTAGAGATAATAAAGAAAATAATGAAGAACCTAATGGAAGCTAATGTGGTTTGATCAACAAGCCAATCAAATCCTCAATTCCAGATTGTTGGATCTATCTCAAGCTCTTTGTACCTTAGTTTTTGCTTTGTACAAGGACCATATATAAGAAGATTATGCTCAGATTATACAAGTAGTGTTTCATATATTATATATTGTAAATGAAAAAATAGAAATTAACATATTAAGAACTGAAATCAAAGAGTAGCAGTATAGTGTAAACCAGTATAGTATATATTGCAACTTGCAAGGACCAATATACTCTGAAAAATAGGAAACTAATTTGTATCTTTAGGAACATATCAAAATGTCAATTAATAGGATAAGAGAACAATTAATTAATCAAGTAATTATAATTAACAATTTGAAAGAGAGATAGAGAATCATGATCATAGCAAACAATCAAATGCAAAATAATAAAGACGCAGAGAAACGTAAAGAGACAAATAAAATTCTTCAAAATAAAATGACATTTATTAAAAGAGAAGAGATATCAACAAACTAATAGCGAAGAAGTACCAGCGGCAGCTCAAAGCATAAATATGGAGGGAGAGAAAGTTGCATCGAAAAAAAAGCTTGGGAGCGAACAGATCTGAAAATGCGTTGACAGAGGAGGTGGCTCGATCCAGAAGTGTTCTACCACGGCAACGGCAACAGAAACGGTGGCAGCAAAAATAATGGCAGTGGTGATGAAAACGACGGCAGCAACAACAGCGGCAAAAACTCCACTGTGGCAGCAACAACAGCGGTGGAAACTCCACTGTGGCAGCAACAACAGTATACAAGAATAGATTTGAAAACACATTGATAGAAGAGGTGGCTTGATCCAGAAGCTCTCTATTGCAACGGACACGGCAGTGGTAACGGTGCTGGCAGCAAAAATGGCAGTGAGAAGGACAACAAAAATGGCGGTAGAAAACTTAAGGTCTCTCTCATAACTCAGTCTCACATTTTGAAAAATTGGAAAAATTAGGTTTTGTTCTAAAATTTAACTTTAATTAATTATTAATGGAGGTTTTTTAAATTGTCATAAATAAAATGTATTGTGGAAGTTTTTAGAAACCTTCACCAAAATACTCCCTTAAATAAATATTAATCTTGTAGTGTGCAAGTCACGCATACGCATGACCATGAAATGCTCCAAAACTTCATTTCTTCATGAATTTTTTACTTTGCATGTTTTTTTCACTTCAATCCAATCTTTACCTTTTAAGTTTGAAATCACTCAATAAACATATCAAGGCATCGAATGGAATTAAAATGAATTAAATTTAGCAATTTAAGAGCCTAAAAAAATGTTTTTAATCATCAAGCATAATTAGGAGAAGTTCACAAAACTATGCTATTTCAGTGATTAAATGCAAGATAAGTTGATAAACTCCACTCATTTCAATCCAAAATTTACCATAAATTTATGGTGTATCAATCTCTCTATACTTAAAACAATAGCACGTTCTCATGCTAAACATCAAGAAAGATAAGACCAAGGGGTTATTCAACACCCATTAAAAACAAACTATCTAAATCTATTTTAATCTAGTCGTATCTCACTATCTATATGCATCTACTTAGTCAAAACAATTCCATTCCCAACAAAGTATATAAACATAAGGGCTAAGGCAAAGTAGCAATGAATGTAATCCCCATAAATCGAATTGAGTTCTAAAAGAATATTATAGTTTGCAAGATAAGAAATAATAAACGGTAGAAATATAAAATTAAGCAATCGAACCCCTCACCAGATGTGTATACGCTCTAATCGCTCAAGTGTATAGGGTTGATTCACTCAATTTTCTTCTATTCTTGCTTTTCAAGACTTGTTTTTCATCTAACAATCAACAAATATTTGGTGTATGCATACAAATATGATGAAAACGTTTCTGAAGGTTGTAACGGGGCTAGAATTTGAATATTTAATTAACTTGAACTCCCACCTAACATATAACAACCTATTCAACTCTAATGCAAAATCTAGCTACTCATTATTCACTTTTTTTTCAACACACTCATGCATTCTTTTCAATCACAACACATAAGTATTATTATTATTACCTTCCTTTAAGACATTTTTGTCCCCTTTTTATTCTTTTTCTTTCTTTTCTTTTTTATTTTTTCTTATATAAATTTTTTTCCAAAGTGAAATATATATACAAGTGTCAATGCGTATGGTTTACACAATTAATACATTAGTATGTACCTACTTTTCAAGATTTTTAATGAAAATACAGAACACACTTTTATCAATCAATATTTCCAAATTTTTCCACACTTAGATATTACACACTCTCATTAGCCTAAGCTAATCAAATATCCAAATTAAGGACATTTATTGTTTTCACTTAAGGCTAGTAATGTGCTGAAATTAAGAACAAAAAGAGAATTAATAAGGCTCAAAGTTGCATAACAAATGTATATGAAAGGGTAAGATTTATATGGGTAAGTG
>NC_029774.3:52492635-52516031 GCF_000817695.3 Arachis duranensis
AAAAATAGTGTTAATATAATGCAGCCACACATTAAGGCTCAAAACTCACATAGTAGTGTGTTCTTAGCTCTAAATGTTCCATAATGGTTTTCTTGCAAGTTTAATAAAAGATTTTTGAACTCAAATTAATGGAAATGCCCTATGAAGAATTTTTCTTCGAAATTTCATTATTTGACTAAGCTTATTCTATATATATATATGGATTGGATGAAAAAATAAAAAATCCTAAGTTCATTTACTAACAAACCAAATTATCATGTATATAGAAAATTAAACTAGGTGTAATTATTACATTATCCAATCACAATCAACAACAAAAGACTAAAAGCATATATACAAGCTGACATAAAAGAAAGGAAAAATGCATGTAAAACTAAAATAGAAATCTAAATTATGTACAAACAAAAATAGAAAGTGCAATAAACTAAAAAGGTGTTCAAAATAACAAATAATATATTCAAATGTCTAAAAAGAATACAAAAAATTTAAAATAAAAGTGTTCGGAATGAAAAATTTATTACCCAAAATGCCAATTTGGTCAAACGACCTTCCTAAACTTAAAATCTCGCACCGTCCTTGGTGCTCATAAAATCATGCAGAGTGAAAGCAGTTATCATCATCTCCACCTTTAGCTGGTGAAACCCGATCCTCCTCTTTGCTATGCTCTGAGGGAGTGTCAGACTCCTCTATCGTCTTGTCCCAATCCTAGTGTTGGCGCTTGATGTTCTCATAGTGTCGCTTGAAGTGGCGCTCCAAACGAGCTATGTCCTCAATGAGCTAGTGGACCAAATGATAAATTAGCTTTGATGATGATGATGGTGCTGCTGGTGTTGATGGCTGCTTTGCTGGTGCTAAGGGTCATGCCTTCGAAGCAGATGCTACCTGACATCTGCCTCTGTAATGGTTGGTCTCTCATCAGTGGTCAGCCAGACAACCCCGACCTCTGTAGCTAGCTGAATAATCAAACACGAGAAGGCCAGGTTGCCAATGTAGTGAGCCTGCCCCATGTACTTTCTGATGAGCCTTGGAAAGTACAGCTGCTTACCTTCCGGAATACACCAGATCAAGATCGCCATGTCAGCAATAATGTTGGTCTTGTGGGTGCTTGGTATCATATAATTAGCTAAGATCTGCTGCCGAATCCGAGCCTCAATGGTTAGAGCATGGACTGAGATAGCTTTGGGTGCCATCTTGTCTTCTCCATAGATCCATGAACTCCCAGGCCTGGCAATTATTTCCATCACCTTATCCAAGTCAAACGTCATCATCTTTCTTTCACCCTCTGCCTCTTCAAAAGTATATTTCCCATTGGGCCTAAGCAGAAAGTGGAGGGTATGTTCTATCACCTCCTGAGTAACTGAGACCTTCTTACCTTATAGGTGAACTGCATCGAGGGCCCCAATGTAGTAATTGGCATAAAACTCCTAGACCCACGATGCGTTCACAGTCACAAGAACCCTATCTAGGAACCCCCAGCCTCGCTAAACAATCCGATCCACAGTAAACTTTTGTAGCTCAGCAGAAATCTGGAGCTTCCTTTCAACATGCAGATTCCTACTCTAAAAATCTGGGAACTTCAGCTCCAAGTAAAGTTTGGTGAACTTATACGGATCAGTGGGAGGTGTGCACTGATTAACTCGATCTCTCTTACTGATTCGTCTCTTAGAGAGTGGCTCATCCGCTATTTCAGCGGTCTGTTGAGTTCCTTTCCTCTTACTCGAGCTAGTGGCCTTTGCTTTATCATGTCCTTACCTCTCAGTCATCCTGAAAAAGGTTAAAGAAAATAGGTATATGAAATGTATTTTCAAGGAACACAAAGCAAAATGATATAACATGCAGGCAAGAAGTAAGGAACTGAGGGAAATAACATCATAATGGTAAAGTGAACGGAGAAAGTAGAATTAATTAGAATTATATATGAAATTCAAAATAAGGGTAAACAGAGATTTCATTCAAATCAATCAAAGTCAAGCCAAGTTAGTTAACTTGCCTGTTTATCAAAAAAGAAAGTAAGAAAACATTATTTCTATGCACAAAGAAAAAGAAAGGTATTAGTTGAAAAACAAAAGTTAAATGTTATATACATAGCAAGCAAGGTTTTTAGTTTAGAAAAAAATTTCAAAAAGTGTCAAACAGGCAAACACACATTCAACTTTACACAATATGCATTATGCTAAAATTAGTGATTCAAAGGTACATGTAGAGCACATATTCAACAATTAAGGTTGAGCACATCATTGAAGCATAAAAATATCAAGTGGTGATGAAATAATCAAGAACAATGTTAAACAAAGCAAACATAGCACTTTAAACACCAAAATGCCTTCCAATAATAAATTCGCAAGATTGATGTAAGAAACAGAAAATTCATGCCCCATGTAACTTAAGTCAGTTAAGCATGATGAAACTGAATGAAACTAGTTACATAGGTTAAAATACTTTAACCTTGTGAATATAGGAAGAAGAAACTTCAATCAAGAAAAACATCCAAGTTTTGGCCAATTTTGAAATCAATTCAATCCATTCAATGCATATGAATAAATCAAAATGAAAACAAGCAAAGAATTATAAGGTATTGACCAAATTTGGCAGTAAAGCTCCTTTGAGGCAAAATTTCCTTGAAAATCATTGGAATATCATGCCTTATTGACACAGAAATTCATCAATAAGGCCTTGCATTACTAATTGATGGACATGTAGATCAGTGAAATAAAATAGCAGGAAATCTCAATAACCAGTAATAAAAAGTAAATCTAAATAAGCTCAGCACCGTTTGAATAGTTGCACAAAAATTCAGCAGCAATCACAGAAGAATATAACATTTCACTCAATCAAACAATATTTCCCATATGAGCTCAACATTAAATTAGTTATCAATTCATCGAAATCAAACAAACAAATACAATTGAGTGAATCAAAAAATTCACAATTCAATCAAGAAAACGGTAAAACCATAATCATTTAATTAATCACATATTAGTCCAAACATAATTAGTAGAAAATTCCAGACCTAGAATCCATTACAAACTAAGTCCAACCTATCTAACAACCTAGAAATCAACTAAAACATGCATTTTAATTAATCTAACTGACCAAAATTAAACTAACTACCAAAACTAAAATAAACAGAAGAAAAAATTAAAGAAAGTACACTAAAGAACTTGGGAATTTAGTATCGAGATAGAGAAAAGGGGGAGGAAAGGAGATTTTCGAGTAGCAGTGGCCGCTATCAAAGATGGTTGTTGGAGATGCACCAGCGGCAACTGGTGTAGGTGGCAGTGGGTTGCGGATGAGGAAAGAAGAAAAATGAAAGAAAGAACAACAAGAAGAATAAGAAATGGGAGAAGGAAAGGAGAAGCGGGGTTGACGGTGGCTGTTGTGGTTGCCAGCGGTGGGTGCTGGTCAACGAAAATGAAGGTGGTGGATAATAGAGATTGGTGACGGAGGTTAGGGTGCTTGAGAAAGTGAAGAAGATGAAGTGAAAGGGGGTTATGCGTGTGCAAATTAGGGATGCATAAGTTGAACACCATTTTGGTTCTAGAAAGGGGGTCATGCATACGCGGAAGGGATGCATACGCATGATTAGGAATCTTTTTTAAGAGTGCGTGCACACACAGCACACGCACAATGCATGTTTAGGTTGGATAGGGTGTCATGCGTACACATCATTCATGCGTACGCATGATTTTCTAAACTTTTGGAAATCATGCGCATGCATGCCTCATGTGTACGCATGATCTGGTGCTCTGGTTTTTTCATTAAACAAGTTAAACTACCAATTAAACTAAACAAACCTAACTGAAATTGGAAATTCAACTTACTCATTAATATATAGAAAATAGAACATGGAAAGAATTTACCATGATGGGGTGTCTACCACCTAGAACCTTTAGTTAAAGTCCTTAAGGTGGCTTATGCTTGAACTCATCTTGAAACTTCCACCAATGCTTGGATTTCCAATATGCTCTAGAATCTCTAGTTAAGTGCATCAAGCTTTGATGAAGTTCCGAACAAGCTAGGAGCTCCCAAAATTGATCCTCTTGTATGTTGAGATCCCAAATCTTGTTCCTACACCCGTCTTCTAGTTGATCATCATGGTTCCATCTGGATGAAAATGTCACAGAATTCTCATTCAAACACCAACTTATTCTCATAGAACCATTCAATTTAGCACTCTTCCAACCATAGGACTTAAACCTTAAGAATTCAACCTTAATGATCTGTGATCTGTGTTTCCAACCACTACACAACTCCCTCTTACTCTTCAATCCACAAAAAGCTCTAAGTTGACCATCCATCTCTAGTAAACCGTATTCATGTAGAATAAGAAAGCTAAGGGACATGAGTTTTACCCACTTGAATGATATAACGGATGATGGTCACTAAGGAAGAGATGTTTCCAATGGTCTTGACAAAGCAATTTTCATTCCCTTTCTACCTTCTTGAAGGACTTCCACCTCCCGACAAGATTCCTCATATTTAGTTTCTTCCTCACCAACTTCTTCTACCTCTTCTCCATTACTCAGGTTATATCTCAGAGGTTGCGTAAAGTCTATGTCAACATCCATTTCAAATTCAATGGAGGAAGGTTTATCAAACTCATAAAGGTCATTAGTTGGTGTGAAACCATCGTCAACAATGGGACTTGTTGCTTGATCAACTTCTTCCAATTCTTCACTATTTACAATATGCCTTAGGGGTTGCACATTATCCTCCTCAACATCAATTTCAGGCTCAATGGACGAAGACTTGACAACTTTTACAAAATCATCAATGTCACTAGTTGGTGTGGAAGTTTCTTCAACCTTGGAATCCACCTTGCGCTCAACTTCTCCTAAATCTTCAACCATTTCTTCATCTTCAATGATCTCAAGTTCCTCCACTTGTTGTAATACATGTGTGCATTCCCTGCTCTCCTATTAAAATTCTAAACTCTCTTTCATACTACGATCTTTGATTACTTTTCCACATTCGTCAACGGGGGTGCTTTGCTTGTATGAGTTGTGAGGCTAAGTTGGTTACGGCTTTGGCTAAGATAGCTATGATAGCGTCTTGACGCTCAATTATTTATTGCTTTTCCCTTCTTGCCTCACTTTGCTCTTGAAAAAATGAAATGAGAGTGTCATCCATCGGGGTTCGTGGTGGAAAGGAGGGGTTCATTGTGTTGAGCTTCTTCTTGCTCCTTAAGAAATATGATTGCGTTAAGCCGATCCATCACTTTTATGAGATGATCCCTTAGCTCTTGTTACTCTTGGTTACTATAATTGAGATCATTTTGCTCTAGGATCAATGGTTGTGGGTATTCTTCCATGGAGGTTTGTAGTGTAGAAGATGGTCGATTGCGTTGGAGGTAACTATCATCAATGGGAGGTGGTTCATAAGAATGAGAATATTGAGGTGGTGCATATAAAATTTGTGGTTTTTGGGAGTATTAGTATTGGAATGGTGGTAATTCTAGGTATGTTCGTATGGCTCCAATGGTTGTTCTTGAGGCGCAAATGGTTGGTGATATGGTGGTGGATTAGGATTATATGGAAGTGTTTAGTGGTATTATAAGGCTTGTGAGTGTGATGGTTGATGGCTATGTTGAGGAGGGGGTTCATAGAAATATGGTGGTAGAGCTTAATAATCACAAGGAGGTCCACCATATCCATTATATTGGTATGCATCATGGGTCGGATTATGAAATAGTATGCTGGAGGAGGTTGTTGCCATGAAGATTGTCCATATGCTTGAGGCTGCTCCCAGCTTTGATTTTCCAATCCTTGATGCAATCCCTCATTGAAAATTTTATTTTCTACAACATAGTTAGAACCAAACTCAAAGCCAAAATGATGAGAATTCATAGGGAAAAGAAGAAATAAAAACAAAAAGGTATCAAGAAACAAATAAAAACACACTTCTAACAACTAACAAAAAATAAGAAATAACTAAAAAGCAAACTTCACATATTCACATATTAACAATAGCCAATAACAAGCACACATTGCAATTCTCCAGCAACGGCTCCAAAACTTGATGCAGGCTAAACGTTGGGTCAGAATTTTTCAAAAAGAATTGCTTCATTAGTAGTATAGTTCCAAACCAACAAATAACCTGAATCAAAGTTTAATTTTGTTTGTCACGAATGCAAACCAATAAAAACTGAGAGTATTAGTTATCATTTCGTCTCTCAATGAAATTGCAGTGAGGTGCACGTATCATCGCTTATGAGAAAATAGGGGTTTCGAAGACAAAAAGGCAAGAAATTAAATTGCAAGAAAATAAAGATAACGACTAAAGGAAACATAAATGCTAAAAGACACTCCTAGAAATGATTGAAAATCAAGGCTTCCTATCCTAGTCATTGACCATAAACATGGTGATTACCTAGAGTTAATCCAACTTCGTTATCTCCAACATCGGGAGAAAGTCAAATAGGCAAAGTCAGTCTTAATTCATAGGTCTTACTCGTCAATGAAAATAAGAACAACTAACAACCCAAAATCACCAATTAATATTGGACATCAATGACTCTCGTGTCACTAATCACGACATGATAATTACAAGAGCAAACCTAATTAGTCAACCTCTAATAGTGAGATAAGTCAAACAGGCTTAATCAATCTCAATCCATACGTCTTACTCGTTAATGGAAACGAGATTAATTAAAATCTTTAAATTATCAATCAATTCAGACATTAGTGATTCAAGGTCACTTCAATTACTCAATTGCAAGCGAAGAGTTCAAAAATCTACCCTAAAACTAAGAGAAGCATTTTCACAAACACTTGGAAGGCATAAAAATAAAATATGATAAAATTACAAGAATAATAAAATCTAAAACCACCAAATGCAAGATAACAATAACAATAACTCAAACAAGCATCAAGAAAGCATAAAATATCAAATTGAATTAAAGAAAACCAAAATTAACAAGGGTTCATGAAACTAAAAGCAACAAAATAGAGAAATTAACAAGTAAAAATAGAGAATTAAGATGCTAGAACTATGGTTCTAAAACCTGGACCAGACTGGCCGGTCAGACCAGTCCAACTGCAAATCGGTGGCTTCTACGGTTTGGTTAAATATAAAAAACCGCCAGAATCAAAACCGTTCTCAAACTACTGAACCGGCCGAGAACTGGTCGCTCGACCGGAATCAGGACTCGGCCGGTTTTGAAAAACGGCATCGTTTTTTCATTTTGTTAGAAAATGAAATGGCTAGGTTCTCCTTAGCATCAATCCCTCGAGCCATTCTACAATCTTTCTCCCTAAACAACAACCTTAGGTTACAAGTCACCCACCACCACAGGGAGTGAACTTCAGCGCTGTTGTTCATTGATCTCAAGCACCACCATGTTTTTGTTCGATCGTCCGCGCTTCTTCCTCATTCAGAAATTGGTGCATCTTCCTCGAGCTTGCGGTTAGTCACTGCCTCGTTGGTCTTCGTCTGCTCAACTGCTCTTCTGCTGCCGTCTGTTGTGCTCAGCGACAACCGTGTTGGTCTGGTCGTCCTGGTCGAAGAATACAACCCTTCTCCTCATTCATGAAGCGCATCTTCTTCCTCGAGCTCGTTGTTCGCCATTTGCTCTTAGTTTGATGAATCACGCTTTTATAGTCGTCCGTTGTCCTGCTCGTCACTTGGTCTCCGTCTCCATCATACTTCTGCACCTCTTCTCACACTACTCAGAATGAAGGCAATGGCTTCAATTTTTTTTAAATGATCATTCTCTATTCTTACATGGTTTCTTAGTTCTCTGTTCTGCTGGTGCCTTTTAATTTGATGAGCTTTTGTTTATTCATTATGATCGAATATTTGAAAATAGGTGTTTATAATTGAATTATGGAATTATGGGTAGGGAGTTATGGAATTTGAAAATAGCAAATAGGTGTTTGAAATTGTGGGTGCCTTTCTTGTTATGAAGTTTGATGATATTGTTGTTCGTCATACTTTGCAGGTGATTATGATTTTGTTTTTAGGCTCTATTCAGTACTTTGTTATGCTGGTGTTTTATGGGTCGTGATTATTTTCTGATTTCAATATCATTGTTGAAATTATTGATGAAAATGGCTTTGTTATGCTGCTGTTGTTTCTAAATTCCAATTCCCCGTATGCATGCAGTTTATATTCCTTTCTTTTGTTAAAATCCCCTTGAAGTTCATCATTTATATTCGATACTAAGAATAGAAAATGTGATTACTATAGTTTGACTTGAGAAATAGCTAATAGTTGTTTGGACTACCAGTGATAAAGGAGCAACATCTGTTGAAATTAGTATTTTTGCACTTGTTCAATTTGCATAACAGTATTCTTTTTGTATTAAAATTATTGATAAAATTACATTGACTTTCACATCATTTAAATTTTTTATCTATCTACTCTGAAGTAACAATATATGCCAAAATATAGCATACTTTCTGGTGCCAATGAACATTACTAGGCAAAGATAGAAGTGTGATAATCTTTTTATCTTTTAGTATGTGTTTTCTAGCTTAGCAATTGCATTATCCGTTGATTTTAATATGAACTTGCTGCTACTGTTTATACTTTATAGTAATGCTATTTGATATCTTATGATACTTTCATTCTAACCGACAAATCTTCTTGTAGTATAATGAAGCTTAATTGTGATATATGGCTCAATTAGCTCAAATAATTTTAATTCTTCTCTTAAGAATTAATTCCCTGGCCTTACAAAATTGATTCTTTGAGCTTACAAAATTGATTCTTAAGAATTAATTTCAATTCTTCTGGTATGGAGAATTGATTCTTTGAGCTTACAAAATTGACCTAAATTTTGTAAGCAAAAGAATCAATTTTTGCACTTACGGAATGGATTATGGGAATCAATTCCATTCTTTCATTGGAATTACCTATTTTGAATAAAAAGTAGGAGAATCAATTTATTAGAAAACCCTAGTGTCTATTATTTGGTCTATTTTTTGCCATGCTCTATGTTTTAAAAGCATTGAGGCTAGTGTTTTTCAAAGCCTTTATTTTTGAAAATATTCCAAACATGTTTTTTATGAAATCTTTATACTTTTAAAATATTTTAACAACTATATTAGAGAGATACTTAAACTGTGATTTTTAACATGTTTTATCTGCTCTTAAACCACTTAAATATTCCATAATTTAACTACTAGTCAGAACATTATGTTTAAGATATTTTAGAGAGATGATTGAATGCCTCTCATATAAGTTCAGATAATTCTTTAATACTCATATAAGTCAAACAAGTGAATCATCATATTTGTTGACTCTACACAACATTGTGGAGCAACAGTTGAAACTTTAGATGCTTGTCAAAAAGGTCTACTGCTATACTCTTCTCCTATTTGTGTTCCTTGTGGCTCTTGTTGTGTGTATGCATGATAGATGCGTACGTATGACTCCCTTTGATTGCTCCCATCACGTTGCACGGCTAGATTTCTGTGTGCAACGTGAAGTGCTATCGTGCGTATGCATGTGTGATATGCCAAAAGTCACCAGTTGTACGCATGACTATCCCAACCCCTCATCAAGTATATAGAACCTGGCGACACAGACTACATACTCAGTGATATTCACGAAGGATATTACAGCCACCACGTCGAGGCAAAACCCTAGCCCAAAAATTCATCTGTGCCGGGTACTTCTGGCCCACTATCATGAAGTTGAGGCATTGGCCACCATCATGACCACTCAATGCCAAAAGTTCTTCTGGAGGCAAGTCATAACTTATTTCGGAATCCTCGAGATTGTAATCTCAAATAATGGAACTAGGTTTGTGGACAAACGATTCAAGGAGTTCCTAGAAGGACTTGGCATCTCACAACAATTAAGCTCAGTAGAATATCTGCAAAACAATGACCAAGTGGAAGCAGCCAACAAGATCATTATAAAGGGCCTAAAGAAATGTCTAGATAAAGCCAAAGGTCTATGTTTCACTGAGCTTGGGTCCGTCCTTTGGTCATTGATGAGTCCATATTTTACGATATATTTTGGTTTGATTTGAATGGATTCTATCACATAAATCCACATTTATTCATCTAAATAGCATGCTTTTGAGATTTCTTCCTAAATTGTGCTTAATTGTGAAAATATGATTTTTAGGCCTTAAAATAGCTAAAATTAATTCACTTTAATCTTATTTGGTGTCTTGATGTATTTGTTGAGTGATTTCAGGTTTCCAAGGCAAGTATGGAATGGAAGAAGTGAAGAGAAAAGCATGAAAAAGGGAGAAATCATGAAGAAAATGAAGTTTGGAAGCTGCTGCAAAGGTGCGTACACACAGTGATGCGTGCGTACACACAACGGTGACTTCGTGCAAGGATGCGTACGCACCAAATGTCGTGCGTGTGCACGATGGGAATTCTGCGCAACTGTGCATACACACAGTAGGTCATGTGTACGCACGAGTCCATATTCGTGAGGTCATTAATGCAAATCGCTGGGGACAAATTCTGAGCCTCCAAAACCCAGTCCAACTCATTTTCTGAAGCTATTTAAGACCAAAGTGAAGAGGAATGAAGGGGGGCAATTAGGTTTAACTTTTATCATGTTTTAGTGTAGTTCTCTAGAGAGAGAAGCTCCTCCCTCTCTCTAGAATTAGGATTTCTCTAGTTTAATTTCTTATAATTTCTACTTTTAATTCTTGTTTTTATTTACCTTTCCTTGTCATTTATTGTTTTTGCACCTTTATCTTCTTCATCTCTCTTGTCATTTTCTCTTTTATGTCATTTTCCATTTTTATGAACACTTTGTTACTTTTATTTTCAATTAATGCACTTTATGTTTTCATGTCATTTATTGCTTTCTTTACTTGTTATTGTCATTTTCTTGCTTTTGGTAGTTAGCTTTTATTTTCTATGCAATTTAATATTATTTTATTTTCATGCACACCAAGTGTTTGATAAAATGTTTGGCTTAGTTTTTACTTAGTTTTTCTACACTCTTGGCTTGAAATTGTTGACTTTGGTGTCCTTTGAGTTATTTATGTCCATTCTTGTTTGATATATTAGAGTAGTTAGTTAATTTGGTTTCTCTTGACTCTATGTGACCCCTAGTGTTGACATAGGACTTAGGGATTGAAATTAACTATGCCTATTTGACTTATCTTCGATGTAAGGTTGACTAAGTAGGATTAACTCTTCATAATCATCATATATTGTGGTCAATGACTAGGATAGGTAGCCTTAGTTCTCAATTATTTGCCAAGAGGTTTCTTGCATTTAAAGTTTTATTGCTTTGACTTTTACTTGCTTTCATTCAATTTCTTGCATGTTTAGTTTTCACATTCTTGGTTGAGAAATTAGATGTTTGGGTGGAATTGAGTTGTGGATGTCCATTCCGCATTGTGTGAGAATTGTTAATTGGTTTGGTTTCCATTGATGCTAGTCTTTCACTAAGTTAATTAGTGAGTTGACTAGGACTTATGGATTGAGATCAATTACACTCTTTTGACTAATTCTCAAGGAGGATTGACTAGTTTGGATTGATTCCACACAATTTTCATGTTTGTGGTCCACAACTACGATAGGAAACCTAAACTCCCCAATTCTCACCAAGAGCCCTTTTAGCATTTAATTTCCATTTTCATTACGTTTACTTGCTTTCCTTTGATTTCTTGCATGATCATTTAAATTCTTGCGATTTACATTTCTTGCTTTCTTGCTTTCCCAATCCCCCAATTCCTCTCATAACAAATGATAAACACTTAATTGCAACTCCTAGGAAAGACGACCCGAGGTTTAATTACTCTCGGTTAATTAGAATTTGTAAACATTTGACATTGAGAATTCATTGTTGGTTTGGACTATGCTCCCAATGAATTGACTCTTGTTTTGATCGATTCTAAACCGTACGAAAATTCTCTTATCAAATTTGGCGCCATTTTCGGGGAGTTTCAATGGTGTATGTTTTTGGCTATTGTGCATATGTGAATATGTAAATAGCTTGCTCTTTGGTTCTCTTTTGTTTTTGTTGATGGTTAGAATTGGGATCTCGGAGGACATTGGACATTCTAGCATTGGTGGGGAAGTCAAGCACAAGCCACCATAGCAAAGGCTCTCCCATTTGTCTAACTTAAAGACATTAAATAAAAGTGTTTGGTAACATTGCTCCTACTCTTCTCTTTTTTTATATATTTTAGTTTATTGCATGTTTGTTTGGTTGGTTAGCTTAGAATTAGTTTAATTTTGATATTTGTAAGTTAAGTTTGGTTTGGATCATGAATTTATGGGTTCTTGAACTAAGGCTTGGTACCATAGAATTTTGAAGAAAAATTTTTGGGAAAAACAGGGTGTGCGCACGCACACAACAACGAAAATTCACCTTCTGTGCGTACGCGCCCACCTGTGCGTACGCACACAAGCCTTTATGCCCACTGCTCGCAGTGCCAGCACACCTTGTGCCCACGCATTTCCTTGTTTTCTGTGACCTGTGTGTCTGCACGTACCTCTGCGTACGCATGCATGCCGTTTTTCGCACTTTTTGTGTGAGCGCGCAAGCTTGTGCATCCGCACGCCAACTTGCAACCACTCTACTGGGAGCGTTGGCACAGCCTGTGCATATGAACCCCTTCCCCTTATGATCTTATGCGCGCGCACAAACCTGTGTGCGCACGCACAAATGATCTGACCTAAAAAAAAGTGGTTCGTGCGTGCGCATGCACGTGTCTTGACACCCTCTCTGCCAGCAGCGCTCGCACGCCCTGTGCGTCTGAACGCCCCTAGTTTTTGCTGGTGTGCATACGCACACTTTTCTCTGCGTACACACGAGTCGCCTCTTGCACGTTAATAAGAAAGAGTACCATGTTTTGCCATTCTCTTTCTTCTCTATTCTTTATTCTCTTTTCTTCTTCCTTCTTCTTCTTTCTTCTTTCTTTTTCTTCTTTCTTTCTTCTCTTCTCCAGCGAAGCTCCGCCGCCGTGACCCTCGCAGTGGATAACATAAGTGCCACTGTTACCTATCTTTTTCTTTCCATCCTTCAACTTTTCAATTTTCTTGTTTTAATTTTCTTTGTTATGTTTATTTGCTTGCTTAATTTCTGTTTTCTTTATTTAATTTTGGTATTTATGCTTGAGTTTTACTTTATTGTTTGTTTGTTGCATTGCAAGTGTTCAGTTTTTTATTTGTGGGTTGTTGATACTTGAATTTTGACTTGAATTTGTTGAATATGTGCTCTGCATACTATGTGTTTGACATAATGCCTGAATGAACTTTTTGTTTAATTCAAATGTTGTCATGACCATATGTGTTAGACTATATCCTTGTTTGGCATTCTAATCAAGAATTGTGCACTTTTGAATGATGATGATGTTATTTGGGATTGAATCTTCAATAATGTACTTGTTTAATGCTTTGAGTTGCTAATACCAAATTGATTTAGAAATTGACTTTTTTGTCTCTTATTTGGTACAATTTTTAACAAGTACATATTGAATTTAGTGAATTGAATGGAATTGCTTGTTCATCAGGGTTTTTAAGTCAATATAATCACATCACAAGGTATTTGCTCCTTGTTAATGCTTTGCATATGTTTGAGTTGACTTGACTTGATTCTAATCAAGACTTGTCACTTTTTGTAGCAAGCACCTTCTCATGTGATTATTTGATTGTTCTTAAGGATGAATAAGTAGTTTCTCTTCATCATTGCATTGGTTATTGTTTGTTGTCCTATTTTATGTCAATTTTGCTCTTTCACTTGCACAACTTCAATATCCAATAACTCCTACATTCAATTCACTCTTGTTGGTAGTTGCCTAAGTTTCTTGTCCTTAATTGATGCTCATCTATTGCTTGCATCTTAGGCCATTTAATTAAGGAAATCATGCTTACTTTTTTATTGTGTGGATACCACTTTAACCGGCCGTTGTGTGTATTCCACACCACTATGCAAACTTTCTCAACTAGATGCTTATTTACTCTCCCCTTTACCTTTTTGTGCTACTTGCCTATGAGTCCTAATTATACTTTATTCATTCTTTTCGAGGATGAGACATAAAGGCAAGGATCCGGGAGAAGAGGAGGACACCAAGGATGGAGATGCTAAGAATGCGTTGGACATTGGCGGTTTCCACACAACCCAAGCCCATGCATCCACCAACCGAGGGTGGAGGAGCTCTTAGAGACATTCTCCCCAGATCGTGTTTGTGCACGGAGGACCGTGCAACACTTAAGTGTGGAGGAGGATTCGTCATTTTGGGGCGTAAACTTTCTTTCTGAACACTTTGCACTTTGTTTTCGGTTCTTTTTATTATTATATTTCTTGTAGAAATTTAAAGTGCTTTTTAATTGTTGCATTGCATTTTTTCTTTTGGTATATATATATATCTTAGTTCATTTCTAGTTATTGCATTTTGTATTATGCATTTTTGTGTGTTATATAGTTTATAAATAGAAGTTGTGATTGGATGATGTGAATAGTATAGCACCTAGTTCAATTTTGTCCTAATTGTTCATGTTAATTTTTGCTTGTTGAAAATTAGGAAAAGAACTAGAAAATTTTGAAAACTTTGCATCCATCACACCATACACACATATAGGAATAAATTTTGGTGACAAACAACAAGAATTTTCAAGAATTTTATTTCAAGGGCATACTATTGAATTGATTTAAAAATTATTTTCAAACTTGCTTGAATGATTTTTCATGGAACATAGAAGAGTAAAGAACAAATACCTTGTGAGTTTTTACACATTTTAACCACTAATTTTGTTCATTGTGTGTTATATCTCTTCTATGATTGTAATCTTGGTTTTGCTTGATTCTTTATTTCCTATGATTGATGTTTTGAATTGCATTCAACATGATTGAGGTCATCTTTGATAAAAGCTTACTTTACCCATATAGCCTACCCTTTGCATCTACCATTGTTAACCCCTTTGAGCTTTGTTTACCCCACTATTCTTGATTTTAGCACATCACAACCCTAAGCGAAAAATTATGAATTACCTTGGATTGCATCCTTGGTTAGCTTAGGTTGAAGGAGTGTGTTACATTTAAGTGTGGGGGAATCTTTTGGGAAACTTTAGTAGTAAAAGAAAATGTTCAACTTGGGTATTTACTGAAAATTTTGGAAAATGAGAACATTCATGTATGAACCACTAAACCATATGCAATTCTTAAAAAAAAAAAAAACTCTCCATCATAAAAAGGGTACGAAAGACATCCTAAAGTGAAAAGAAATGAATAAAGAATTGCATATGTGATGTTTTGTAAGAAAAGCATACATGAATGTGTATAAAAAGTATGATGGGAAGTTAGGTTGCATTTTGTGTTTTATTTGGTTAATATAGGTTGAGTGAGAACTTAAACTAATCAAGGATTCAATCATTTTAGTCCACTTAGCCATATCTATCCCACCTTAACTCTAACCCCATTACAACCCTAATAAGTCCTCATGATAAATGCATTCATGAATCACTTGTTTGTTGACTGTTAGATGAAAAGCAATTCCTTGAAAGCATTACTAGAGGAGACTTGAGTGATTTGAACCTAAACACCAAGTGATTAGAGTGTACATACACATAGTGAGGGTTCAATTACTCAACTCTATGTTTCCATGCTTCTTATCATGTATTCTTGCAAGTTGCTTCATTTTTGATGTCTTAAATCAATTCTTTAGATTTTGCTTGCATTGAATTAATTCTTTGCTTGGCCCTATTTGTCTATATTTTCTTGGGAATTTAATTGTTTGTTTTCACCAATTTCATATAGACGCTATAGATAGATATATAGTTATAGATAGTACATACATAGTTGCATGCATGTAGTTAGTTGCATTTAATAAATCACTTACCCCTTCATTCATCCTTTGATTGGTTTAGCATGAGAACATGCTATTGTTTAAGTGTGGGGGAATTGATGAGTCCATATTTTACGATATATTTTGGTTTGATTTAAGTGGATTCCATCATATAAACCCGTATTTATTTGTCTAAATAGCATGCTTTTGAGATTTCTTCCTAAATTGTGCTTAATTGTGAAAACATGCTTTTTAGGCCTTAAAATACCTAAAATTAATTCACTTTAATCCCATTTGGAGCCTTGATGTATTTGTTGAGTGATTTCAGGTTTTTAAGGCAAGTATGAGATGGAAGAAATAAAGAGAAAAGCATGAAAAAAGGGAGAAATCATGAAGAAAATAAAGTTTGGAAGCTGCTGCAAAGGTGCGTACGCACAATGATGCGTGTATATGCACAACGGTGGCTTCATGCAAGTATGCGTACGCAGCAAATGTCGTGCGTACGCACGATGGGAATTCTGTGCAACTGTGCGTACGCACAGTAGGTCGTGCGAACACAAGAGTGCATATGCGTGAGGTCAATAATGCAAATCGTTGGGGGCGAATTCTGAGCCTCCAAAACCCAGTCCAACTCATTTTTTGAAGCTATTTGAGGCTAAAGTGAAGAGGAATGAAGGGGGGCAAGTAGGTTTAGCTTTTATCATGTTTTAGTATAGTTCTCTAGAGAGAGAAGTTCCCCCCTCTCTCTAGAATTAGGGTTTCTCTAATTTAATTTCTTGTAATTTCTACTTTTAATTCTTGTTTTTATTTACCTTTCCTTGTCATTTATTGTTTTTGCACCTTTATCTTCTTCATCTCTCTTGTCATTTTCTCTTTTATGTCATTTTCCATTTTTATGAACACTTTGTTACTTTTATTTTCAATTAATGCACTTTATGTTTTCATGTCATTTATTGCTTTCTTTACTTGTTATTGTCATTTTCTTGCTTTGGGTAGTTAGCTTTTATTTTCTATGCAATTTAATATTATTTTATTTTCATGCACACCAAGTGTTTAATAAAAATGCTTGGCTTAGTTTTTACTTAGTTTTTCTACACTCTTGGCTTAAAATTGTTGACTTTGGTGTCCCTTAAGTCATTGATGTCCATTCTTGTTTGATATATTAGAGTAGTTAGTTAATTTGGTTTCCCTTGACTCTATGTGACCCCTAGTGTTGACATAGGACTTAGGGATTGAAATTAACTATGCCTATTTGACTTATCTTCGATGTAAGGTTGACTAAGTATGATTAACTCTTCATAATCATCATATGTTTGTGGTCAATGACTAGGATAGGTAACCTTAGTTCTCAACTACTTGCCAAGAGGTTTCTTGTATTTGAAGTTTTATTGCTTTGACTTTTACTTGCTTTCATTCAATTTCTTGCATGTTTAGTTTTCACACTCTTGGATGAGAAATTGGATGTTTGGGTGGAATTGAGTTGTGGATGTCCATTCCGTATTGTGTGAGAATAGTTGATCGGTTTGGTTTCCATTGACGCTAGTCTTTCACTAAGTTAATTAGTGAGTTGACTAGGACTTATGGATTGAGATCAATTACACTCCTTTGACTAATTCTCAAAGAGGATTGACTAGTTTGGATTGATTCCACACAATTGCCATGTTTGTGGTCCACAACTAGGATAGGAAACCTAAACTCCCCAATTCTCACCAAGAGCCCTTTTTAGCATTTAATTTCCATTACCTTTACTTGCTTTCCTTTAATTTCTTGCATGATCATTTAAATTCTTGTGATTTACATTTCTTGCTTTCTTGCTTTTCCAATCCCCCATTTCCTCTCATAGCCAATGATAAACACTTAATTGCAACTCCTAGGGAAGACGACCTGAGGTTTAATTACTCTCGGTTAATCAGAATTTGTAAACATTTGATATTGAGAATTCATTGTTGGTTTGGACTATGCTACCAATGAATTGACTCTTGTTTTGCTCGATTCTAAACCGTACCAAAATTCTCTTATCAGTCATACCAAACATCCCCTCACACCTCAACCGGAGAAATATTCTTTCAACTGAGGAACGGTCTAGAGGCCATCATCTCAGTAGAGGTTGGGGACCCAGCCTGAGGAGAACTGTGGAAGGATATGACAAGGATGCCAATTGAGATCTCACGGACGAAGTCAAGAGAATAGCTCATCTACGAGAGCTAGCCCTAAAACAAAGGATAAGCCTGTGGTACAACCGCGGCTTGGTAAAATGAGAATTCAAACAAGGAGACCTCGTCCTATGACGCAACGACATCGATCTCCCCACCCCGGGAGAAGGAAAGTTCACACCCAATTGGAAAGCCCCTACCGAATCAAGTATGTAATCGAAAAAGGAGCCTACAAGCTAGAACAACTTAACGGGACCGAGATACCAAGGTCATGGAACACTGTGAACCTATGGCTCTACTTCTCATGAGGAAACCTGACCGATTCGGTAACTTTGCTATATTTCCTTAAGTGTTTGCATTTTTTCAGTATTACTTTTATTTCTTTCCAGTTATAATGTGTTCTTGTTACTTCGGGTACTCTTTCCTACCCAAACAATAATAGGAGGTTTTAACGAGGCCCAACATTAATAAAAGTATTTTTTACTTCCTATCAAAAATGACACAAACTACGCGGCTACGTCAGGGCCCGATCACCATCAAGGGTAGCACAAAACAAATATCCACAAAATAAAACAAGTACTCAAAAAGGTCCACCAAGAGGTCCACTATTCATGTGTGAAAAAATGGCCTACCAAAAGGCCACTGAAACAGTTTCAAAAGGTCAAAAAAATACCATGCAAACTTCAAAAAGAAAGTCGTCGAAAAGCTATGCATATAAAATGCTGAATGGATAGCTTACAAACATCAAAAGGAAATTGTTCAAGAGCAATTCAAATAAATTCCAAATAAATGGCTTACACACTTAAAAATAAAAAAAGAACTAATCAAAGATCAACTATCTGCCCATCCTGCATGGTCCAGAAGGTCCCCATAACAGATACGTCCACCTTCGGGGCCAGCATACAAACCTAGCCTTCATGGTCTCCTCAGTAGCTGAGATAGTATCTTGAAGCAGGCCCTCCTTGTCCTTTTTTAGCTGAGCGACCTCAGCCATCAACAACCCCGCCTCAGTAAGGGTAGCAACGGCTTTTGACTCAACATCCGCAGCCCGTTTTCACTCTCGAGCCAGTTGAGAGAAAAGTAAAGTCTCCAAAATGGAAAGAAGGAGAATCTCAGAGCTAGCATCCTCCACATCTTTTACAACTTTGGCCCGTGCAGTCATCGTGGCCTCCAGCTGCTCTTTCAGCTTCCTGACATCTGCCTGAGACTGGCGAAGCTTGCCGTAAGAGAGCCCCACTTCAGTCAGCATCGGCTCCGCCTTTCAAACAATGATAGCTGAATGCATAAGGGCGTAGTACACGGACTTTCTCTTCTACGTTCTTCCCACTACTCCCCCTTTATCATCCCCTTCCGCTTCTTGATAATCTCAGAAGCCTGGACCACCACGGCCTCCTCATCAACCTCGATGTAGGATACCTCAGTCAAAATCATCTCATGAGAAGCAGTTCAGGAATTTGACTGGGGTTGGGACCGAGGTGTCGATGGTAAGGCTCCGCCACCCTTACTCCCAGAGTCTTGGGTCATAACAGCTGATAAACCACTATTTTATGGTTTATCTTGTACTTAATTGAGTGGATTTTATCAACTCTTCACCTACTTATTCATATTATTTCCATGGTTTTACATTTGCCTTCCTAATTATGTGCTTTGATTGAAAACATACTTCTTTGGCCTTAAGTTCCCTATCTTTAATCCTCTCTTATTACCATTAGATGCCTTGATATGTGTGTTAAGTGTTTTCAGATATTATAGGGCATGAATGGCTCAGAGGATGGAAAGGAAAAATGCAAAAATGGAAGGTAAGCATAAAACGGAGTTTGTGAAGAAACTGGAGCGACGCGACCGCATGGACGACGCGGCCGCATGCCAGGCGAAGAAGAAGCGACGCGGCCGCATGAATGATGCGACTGCGTGCCTAAAGAAGAATGCCTATGACGCGGCCGCATGACTGACGCGACCGCGCGACAAGGAAGACTCCAATTGACGCGATCGCGTGACCCACGTGGACGCGTGACAGAAGCCACGCACCAGAAATTGCAGAAAATGCTCATAGCGGATTCTGAAGCCCTTTTTGGCCCAAATCCAAGTTCAGAAGGCATAGACCAGAGGTTATAAAGTGGGGGAATGCATCCATCCAGATAATGCTTTCATAATTCACTTTCCATGATTTAGATTTAGTTTTGAGAGAGGTTCTCTCCTCTCTCTCTTTAGGATTAGGATTTAGTTTTAGGATTTTATTTGCTTCAAGGATTATCTTTTTACCAGGTTCATTGTTCTTTTGCTTGACAGTTATCTCTTATTTTCATATACCATTAATGCTTGCTTGTATTAGTTATGTTGCCTATTTGGCTTATGCTACATTCATGTTATGATTTTCTTATTTAAATATTTCAGTTCAATATTGCTCTTTTTATTCATGCTATTGATTATTCCCAATCTGAAGATATTCTTATTCCGGTAGATTTAATTTCCTTCCCTTTTGGTCATAACCAATAATAAGAACATACCTCCCTGCAATTGCTTGAGAAGACGACCCGAGGTTTAAATACTTCAGTTATCAATTTATTTATGGGTTTGTTACTTGTGACAACCAAAACGTTTGTAAGAAAGGTTGATTGCTTGGTTTGGAAACTATACTTGCAACGAGAATTTATTATAACTTCTCAACCAACAATCATCCGTTCTTCAAAATGGCGCCGTTGCCGGGAAATTACAAACGTGTGCCTTATTATTGGTTATTGTAAATATTTTTCAAAAAAAAATATTTTTTTTCTTTTACTTGTTTATTTGTTTTCTCTTTTCCCTCTTATTTCTGATATCTATTATGAATTCTCACCCCTCTCGCTTTGAGTTTGGTTCTAACTTTGTTGAAGGAAATAGAAACCACATCAGGAATATGCATCAAGGTCAGACCAATCAAGGATGGATGGAGTCAAGAGGATCTAATCAACCCTTTAGGCAACAACACCCTCCAAGATATCATGGACAACGACCATTCTACAATGCATACCCAGCTGAAAGATTTGGTGGACCGCCTAGTAGCTACCAACAAGCCCCACGCTGTGCTCAGAGACCATCCTCTCGACATAACTTCGATCCACCACACTCACAAGCTTCTTTTCACCATTCACTACCACATGATCCTTATCCACCCCAACACCAATCCAATTACTCCCAAGAATCACCACTCCCCCATACACCATGCCCATATCCATCAAAGCCAGAATCACAGGTTCGCCTCGAAGAATCAATGAACCAATTTAATTCAACCCTTCATCAACTGGAGCAAGCAATAAATCAACTAACTTCCAGACGTTCAGCTACTCAACAGACCCCCATGGCTTCATGTGGAGAATTTAATGAAGAATGTATTGTGAAGAAGACACAAGAGACTCCAGTGGACATCATAGAGCATAACTTCGTACTGGAACAAGTAGAGGACGCTGTCATTGTAGAAGAAGAAGAGTTGGTTGAAGATTTAGGAGATGCTGAACCTCCTAGGGAATACAGAGTCATGAAAAACCCCGTCAAGGATGTTACAACTGACGCTAAAGAGGATGTTGCACATCCTCCAATGCGGATATCTTATGAAGAACTGGACGGAGTAACTCAAGACGCATGTTTCTTTGATGATGATAGTCACCAGTCAAGTCCTCCTAGTGATGAACTTGCAGCCGCGAGTGAATTCTCTGAGACAGAAGAATCTTCCCCAAGTGAATACGAAGATGATGCAGAGGTCGACTTTTCTCAACCTCCTAATTATGACTCAAGTGATGAGGAAGACATGGAAGACTTTGACTAGGACATGGCTGGAATGGAAAAGGTTTGCAAGGAAGTGGAGGAATTCACTGAAGACCACAAGAGAGTAGATCTTGCAGAACCACTGAAAACACTGATCCCAAGGCCATTCCCACCCAATACAGACTTCAAGTGGGCAAAATTCTTGACTCTTATCTTTATTTTTCCACTTGAATATGGTTTACTTGAAACAGATGGCCATCTTAGAGCTCTTTGCAGCTTTAAGAGCAAAAGGGAAATGGCTCGTACTCAGAGCTGGTGCACAAGGTTCAATAAGGTTCCACGCTTCAACTCGAAGTGCAAGGATTGGTATCATGCTCAATTGAATGGATCACGGAGAACGTTTGGTCACCATGGTGAGAATTTACTTTTTAAACTGCTCGGATGGAATCATGTAGATCAAGACGGAGGCGGATTTAAAAGCAAAGCTTGGGATCATGGATCCTATCCTGACATTTGTCATCTCGGGAGCCTGAAAATTTGTTTGAAGCTGCTCAGAAGCTTCACATACTTTGATTGGGACCCCGGAGGATATTGGCATTCCAAGAACTGGTGGAGATTTCTGGACGAATTCAAGCACAAGCCACCATAACAGGAAGCTCATCAAATGTCCAACTTAAGGACTTTAACTAAAAGTGCTAGGTGGGAGACAACCCACCATGGTATTATCGTTTCTTTTTCATTTTTATCTAGTTTTATTTGTTTTTGAGTTTTATTTTATTGTATTGAACCTGGAATTTTGCATAACATTCATATTAGCATTGTATTCTGCATACTGCATTAATAAAAAAAAGCACGCACGCGACGCAACAGTGTCACTGACGCGTCCGCGTCACATGTGCGTTGTGAAGAAGAGAAATCGAACAGAGAGTCACGCGGCCGCGTGCCCTGATTTTCGACGTACAAAGGGTGCACAACGAATTATTGTGCGAGAGTGGTGCTAGATTGGTGCTGGACGCACAATCTCTATCACGCGACCGCGTCGCCGACGTATCCGAGTCATTCCCTTCTCAATCCCACTCACGCGATCGCAAGCCTCACGCGATCGCGTCACCCCAAATTTGGCAAAAATAAAAATTCGAACAGAGTTGTGCGAGCGCGAGGCTTGTAACACCCTACCATACAGAGTCTTATGCTTAAGTCATAATTCAGAGATAGCAAGGTATTACGACCTCTAAAATAAAAATTTAGTACGTATAGTAGTATGAATGATTGATTATAACTAGGAGCCTTTGTAGAAAAAGGGGGTAAATAAAAATTGCATCTCGAAAGCGCAACACTCCGATCGATAACGTAACGAACAAGGATAATCAATGCGTGATTATAGATATACAAAGGAGTGTCAAAAACAGGAATATCAAGACTCAAGATCCGGCTGCGAAGATAACCGGTCCGAGCGTAGCAATATATACATATGATAAAAATAAGGAAAACCCCAAAGGAAACCCAAAGGGACACAAATACATAAAACCTATTCTCCAAAATCTCCCATAAAAGGAGTCATCACAGTTTGTATTATTTAATGGAGATAAAAGTATCTAAGCAAAACATATAAACCAAAACATAGCCCCGAGAACAAAGGATCTTCGCAAATATAGAAGTCTCCAGCATGCCTCAGCGGGAAACCTCACGTCCTGCATCTGAAAACCACAAAACCCGCATGGGTGAGAACCAGAGGTCCCCAGTATGGTAACAGCTTCCACATATATAATACATAATAATAGAGGAAAGCC
>NC_029774.3:52516511-52519033 GCF_000817695.3 Arachis duranensis
GTCGCTAACCATTGGACTGTCCCTCTGTCACGCATCCCCAACTCGAGTTATACTCAACAAAAACTTGATCATAATCATGATCTATATCCATCACCTTCACTGGTGAATATTTACGGGGGCGAGCTCATCCGGGTCTTTCACAGTGCCCGGCCACACTTATGACATAGGGTCAACAGAGTATCAAGTCTCAACCTGGAGCACATGGTGGCTAGCCACTGCTACTACCAGGGAAACTCGTATCTCAGATAGTGGAAGTGCAAATCACAATTATCAATAATTCAGCATAAACATGCATGAATTCTCATCCATGGATCAACATCCATATCAGCCATCCGGCTCACAGTTCAGTCCAGAACCAGCCAATATTCATATCATACACAGCCATTCCGGCTCACGGTTAAATCCATAACCAGCCCATTGGCATCACGGTTAAATCCATAACCAGTCCATTGGCATCACGGTTAAATCCATAACCAGCCATCTCATTAACAAATACGGCCTTTCGGCCCATGGCATAACAAGCACTTCCACCACCATCCTCCGCATCTCACATAATCATGCTTGATCCTCAATGATCATTCATTTTCCCCTTGCTTCACTCGCAAGTTACCTCATTCACTAGCCTTTCTTCTCATAGCTAGACATATCATAATGATTTAAGATATAAGTGGTGAAATCGGAGGCTTAGAAGTATGAAATTTGGCTTTTAAAACTCAAAAATCAACTTTGGGGATAAAAACAGGGCCACGCGTACGCGCACTCCACGCGCACGCGTGGATGGCCTCAAAAACTTATCAACGCGCAAGCGTCATGCACGCTAACGCGTGGATTAAAAATTTGCCAATCGACGCGTACGCGTCAACCACGCGTACGCGTGGGTGTTCTCGTGCCCCAGGCACAACACTGGCACAGTTCTGGCATAACTCTCTGGAAAATGGCTGGGCATTGGGTGTAGCACAATCGGCGCGCCCGCGCACATCATGCGCACGCATGGATGGCGCTTTCTGGCGCTATCGGAATCACTATCTCATCATTTTAACCCACTTCACCCAAGTGGCTCAAACTCAAATATATTGACATATCATATACTCTTCCTCATGCCAATTCTCAACAACATCAATTCCACTAAATCATCATTGTACACAATCAATATCACACTCACCATCAACATGGTTCAACCCACAATTCAACCATAACCAATCATCATGCATATATCACAACATGCATATTTCTCATACATCATACCATCAAGGCATCATTAATCATCATCACATATATGACCACATCATATATATCAACAATTCAACAACATCAATAATTCAATGCCTATCTTAGGGCCTCTAGCCTAAGTATTTCCTACCACATTACATATTAGATACGGGAAACCGAAACCATACCTTAGCCGATTTCCCAAGCTCAACCGGAGCACTTCCAAAGCCCAAAATCTCAACATTTTTGCTCATAAAACTCGAAAATAAGGCTGGAAATTCGAAGAGCAAAACGTGGCTTACCTCAAGATTAATTGTATGGATTTTTTAGAGCTTTCCGTGGTGAACGTGTGGCCGTAAACGGAGCGGCAATTGGAGCTCTAGATCAAAAGTTATGGTGGTTTGAAGATCAACCAAGGGAGAGAACTTGAGAGAGTGTTCTTCCCTCCATGGCCTCTCCTTTTCAGCGTGAATTGAGTGTTGTGAGGAGAGAGAATGCTGAAAACTAGGGTTTTGGTTTAGTTATATTGGGCCAAGGGCCCACTTTGGGTCCAGTTGGCCCGGTTTGGCCCGTTCGGTCCAATCTTGGTCCGAATTCTATAAAATTGGTACCAAAATTCTCGTCTCAATCTCCTCTATCACATTTAGCCATAAAAAATTACATTTAGGACTTTCTAGAATAAATTCTCATTTATAGGCTAATTAGCCGTTAATTAACCGGGTTTTACATTCTACCCACCTAATTGGGAATTTTGCCCACAAAATTCAAATGCAATTACCTGAGAATAAATGCGGATAATCCGTTCGCATCTCTGACTCAAGTTCCCAGGTGTGTTCCTCAACACCGCCTCGACTCCATGCCACTTTGACTAATGAAACCTCTTTTCCACGCAACCGTTTGATACTAGTATCATCGATTCTGACCGGAGCCACTGGAAGCGTCAAATCTTCCCTTAACTGAACCGACTCAGGTTCTAACACATGGCTAGCATCAGGAGTGTACTTCCAAAGCTGCGACACGTGAAACACGTCGTGCAAATTCGAAAGATGAGGTGGTAGAGCCATTCAATACGCCACCGGTCCAATCCTCTCCAGGATCTGAAATGGACCAATGTGTCGAGGATTCAACTTCTTTGCCTTAATCGCCCTACCTACTCCTGTAGTCGGAGTAACCTTAAGGAAAACATGATCTCCTTCCTCAAATTCTAAGGGCTTTCGCCTTTGATCGGTGTAACTCTTTTGACGACTCTGCGCCGTAAGCATCCTATCACGGATTTTCTTGACTTGTTCAGTAGTCTCAGCTATCATTTCCGG
>NC_029774.3:52519356-52521322 GCF_000817695.3 Arachis duranensis
CTTGAAGTGAAACGAGGATCTCTATCAGAGATTATAGTAGCAGGTACACCTTGAAGTCTCACAATCTTCTTTATGTATAATCGTGCTAACTCCTCAAGGGTGTAAGTCATCCGAATGGGCAAAAAGTGAGCTGACTTCGTCAGTCGGTCCACAATCACCCAAATAGCATCAAAACCAGCCCTAGTCCTTGGCAATCCAGACAAAAGGTCCATTGCAATACTTTCCCACTTCCATTGCGGAATCTCTAAAGGTTGCAACATCCCGGAAGGTCTTTGATGTTCAATCTTTACCTTTCGACAAGTTAAGCACTTTGAAACATATTCCGCCATATCATTCTTCATACCTGGCCACCAGAACATTGCCTTTAAATCATGGTACATCTTAGTACTTCCTAAAACATCGCCTTTAAATCATGGTACATCTTAGTACTTCCCGGGTGAATGGAGAATCCACTTTTGTGTGCCTCCTTTAAAATATCTTGTCTCAAAGTGCCAACATCCGGCACAATGATCCTACCCTTGAATCTCCATAACCCATCTTTTTCTTCCGACACTCTCCACTGTTTTCTTTGCTCAATGGTCGGTAACACCTTCCATAAAGCTTCATCATTCTGATGAGCCTTTAGGAGTTCGGACTTAAAGTCACTTGAGATTTCTAATCTGCTCAAACACAAAGTTCCGGATACTTCTCGAGCACCAATTTTCAGACTCTCGAATCCCTTGAGCAACTTCTCCTCTTGCAGCATCATCCAAGCCGCATATAACAACTTCCGACTTAATGCATCCACCACTACGTTCGCCTTTCCTGGATGGTAATTCAACTTAAAGTCGTAGTCTTTCAATAATTCCATCCACCTTCTCTGCCTCCAGTCCTTCAACAATTCCATCCACCTTCTTTGCCTCATATTAAGCTCTTTTTGATCAAAGAGGTACTTCAAGCTCTTATGATCAGAGAAAACTTGGAACTTAACCCCATAGAGGTAATGCCTCCACACCTTCAAGGCAAACACAACCGCAGCGAGTTCCAAATCGTGCGTAGGGTAATTAACTTCATGAGGTCTCAACTGTCGTGAGGCATACGCCACCACATTATGATGCTGCATCAGCACCCACCCTAGACCCTTCAACAAGGCATCACAATACACTTCAAATGGCTCATTCGGCTCGGGTAACTAACTTCATGAGGTCTCAACTGCCGTAAGGCATACGCCACCACATTATGATGCTGCATCAGCACGCACCCTAGACCCTTCAATGAGGCATCACAATACACTTCAAATGGCTCATTCGGCTCGGGTAACACTAACACAGGTGCAGTGGTCAACTTTTTCTTCAATGTCTGAAAGCTCTCCTCGCACTCAGGAGTCCAAACAAACGGAGTGTCTTTGCGGGTTAACTTTGTCATTGGCAAAGCTATCTGTGAAAAGCCCTTGATAAACCTTCGGTAATAGCCAGCTAAACCCCTTATCTCCGTCACGGTGGTTGGTTGCTTCCAATCCATCATAGCCTCCACCTTAGTTGGATCTACAGCTATTCCCTTCTTACTCACCACGTGACCCAAAAACTTCACCTCACTCTTCCAAAACTCACACTTCGATAGTTTTGCATAGAGTTTCGTCTCCTTTAGAATCTGCAACACGGTCCTCAAGTGTTCCGCATGCTCTTCTTCAGTCTTGGAGTAAATCAGTATGTCATCAATGAAGACAACAACGAATTTATCCAAAAAACGGACGGAAAACTCTATTCATGTAATCCATGAACACTGCAAGAGCGTTCGTCAACCCGAAAGACATTACAGTGTACTCGTAGTGACCATAACGAGTCCTGAAAGCGGTCTTAGGGATATCCTCACCCCTCACCCTTATCTAGTGATAACGGGATCGCAAATCGATCTTGGAGAAAACCCCAGCTCCTTGTAACTGATCCATGAGATCATCAATTCTCGGCAATGGGTACTTATTCTTTAT
>NC_029774.3:52521957-52523620 GCF_000817695.3 Arachis duranensis
GATCCCTCAGCTCCTACAGCTGAAGTGGTGAACACCCGACCAGTATGTTGTGCTTTCCCAGCACCTTGTTTCTGCCTCTCAGGACAATTTGCGGCTTTATGCCCCGCCTTTTCACAAGTGTAGCACAAACCCCATCCGGCCTTGCATGGTGCTCCCGGATGGTGACTCCCACATCTAGTACAAGCTTGATCATTCTGAGGCTGCTTCCCAAACTTCTTCCCTTGGGAGTTGTTGTTGTTGTTGGGCCTCCTAAAAGAGCTTCCTCTCTTGAAAGACGGACCACTAGGTGCAAAGCTCTTCCCTCGGTTCTGTGGGAATGATCCCTTTTGACTCCCTTTCTCAGCGGTTGCCCTCTTCACACACTCTTCAGCAACCCTACACTTGTTGGAGAAAGTCCTAATCTCCATTGGTCCCACTGAACTAAAAATATCACTCCGGAGTCCTCCTTCATACTTAACACACTTCCATTCCTCATATTCCACCGGAGTACCTTGGCACATACGAGAGAACCTGAACAGCTCCTCAAACTTGTCAGTATACTCTGATATGGACATAGTACCCTGCTTCAGCTGTAACAATTCAAGTTCCTTAGCTGTCCTAGCAGAAGTCGGAAAGTACTTCTTATAGTACTCCTCTTGGAAGACATTCCAAGTGATATAGTCATCACCCTGCTGCAGAAGACGTCGGGTACCTTGCCACCAATGCGACGCTTCACCTGTGAGCATATAGGTAGCAAACTCGACACGCTGTCTTTCAGGTACCACTTGTGCTTGCAGTGCTCGCTCTATAGCCTGAAACCATGTATCAGCCTCAGTCGGACTAGTAGTTCCCTTGAACTTAAGCGGATTAACCTTCAAAAAGTTTGCCAGCGTCATCGGGCCCTGAACTCCACCTCCATCATTACCATAGTTGTTCATCTGTTGACCAAAAACCTCAGCAGTGGCTTGCATAGCAGCAGCCATGTGCTCCAACGCAGTCATAAAGTTCACCGGGTCATTAGGGTTATTCTCCGACGCACGAGCATTCGTACGACCTCTCACACTACCTCTACCGCGTCCACGAGGCGCCATCTGGTTCCTATACACACCAAACAATCGATATTAAGTTGATCAGTCTCAATATCGGAAGTCTAGTGCTTCAAAGTCCCAAATGCATGCTCATGAATGTTTATGCCAATTATATCAAGCAGATATACTAATAGCACATAACACACACACATACAGAGAATGCACAGAAGCATAGTCAGTCCATCCCTCAGGCTCTACAGGAACAAACTGCTCTGATACCATAATGTAACATCCTACCATACAGAGTCTTATGCTTAAGTCATAATTCAGAGATGGCAAGGTATTACGACCTCTAAAATAAAAATTTAGTACGTACAGTAGTATGAATGATTGATTATAACTAGGAGCCTTTGTAGAAAAAGGGGGTAAATAAAAATCGCATCTCGAAAGCGCAACACTCCGATCGATAACGTAACGAACAAGGATAATCAATGCGTGATTATAGATATACAAAGGAGTGTCAAAAACAGGAATATCAAGACTCAAGATCCGGCTGCGAAGATAACCGGTCCGAGCATAGCAATATATACATATGATAAAAAATAAGGAAAACCCCAAAGGGACACAAATACAGAAAACCTATTCTCCAAAATCTC
>NC_029774.3:52524224-52529394 GCF_000817695.3 Arachis duranensis
CCGGGTCTTTCACAGTGCCTGGCCACACTAATGACATAGGGTCAACAGAGTATCAAGTCTCAACCTGGAGCACGTGGTGGCTAGCCACTGCTACTACCAGGGAAATTCGTATCTCAGATAGTGGAAGTGCAAATCACAATTATCAATAATTCAGCATAAACATGCATGAATTCTCATCCATGGATCAACATCCATATCAGCCATCCGGCTCACAGTTTAGTCCAGAACCAGCCAATATTCATATCATACACAGCCATTCTGGCTCACGGTTAAATCTATAACCAGCCCATTGGCATCACGGTTAAATCCATAACCAGCCCATTGGCATCACGGTTAAATCCATAACCAGCCATCTCATTAACAAATACGGCCTTTCGGCCCATGGCATAACAAGCACTTCCACCACCATCCTCCGCATCTCACATAATCATGCTTGATCCTCAATGATCATTCATTTTCCCCTTGCTTCACTCGCAAGTTACCATATTCACTAGCCTTTCTTCTCATAGCTAGACATATCATAATGATTTAAGATATAAGTGGTGAAATCGGAGGCTTAGAAGTATGAAATTTGGCTTTTAAAACTCAAAAATCAACTTTGGAGATGAAAACAGGGCCACGCGTACGCGCACTCCACGCGCACGCGTGGATGGCCTCAAAAACTTATCGACGTGCAAGTGTCATGCACGCTAACGCGTGGATTAAAAATTTGCCAATCGACGCGTACGTGTCAACCACACGTACGCGTGGGTGTTCTCGTGCCCCAAGCACAACACTGGCACAGTTCTGGCATAACTCTCTGGAAAATGGCTGGGCATTGGGTGCAGCACAATCGGCGCGCCCGCGCACATCACGCGCACGCATGGATGGCGCTTTCTGGAAGATCGGCGCATACGCGCCAAGTGCGCCTACACGCAAGGGGTTATTCTGCTAAAAATTTTCTAAGTTAAAAGCTGCAGAATTCATAGATTCAAACCCCTATCTTCCAATGGACATAACTTCCTCATTTTAAATCATTTTTCATCTGTTCTTCGAACGGCATGGACATCCCGGATCCAATTTCATTTCTAAACAGATTTGGCGCAAAACAGAGATCTGTAGTCCAAGTTATGTCCCATCAAAGTATGCCCAAAAACCATGTTTTTCATACAAAACCACAAGGTGCCATTTTCAAAACAAGTCATTTTCAACTCTTTTCAAAATCAATCAGACATGCCAATTTCATCCCTTTTCTTTGAAATCAATCAAAATATATCAAATTCAACATCAAGCCTCCTCAACTCACACATTGAGACTTCACCACAAATTATCAAAATCACTATCTCATCATTTTAACCCACTTCACCCAAGTGGCTCAAACTCAAATATATTGACATATCATATACTCTTCCTCATGCCAATTCTCAACAACATCAATTCCACTAAATCATCATTGTACACAATCAATATCACACTCACCATCAACATGGTTCAACCCACAATTCAACCATAATCAATCATCATGCATATATCACAACATGCATATTTCTCATACATCATACCATCAAGGCATCATTAATCATCATCACATATATGACCACATCATATATATCAACAATTCAAAAACATCAACAATTCAATGCCTATCTTAGGGCCTCTAGCCTAAGTATTTCCTACCACATTACATATTAGATACGGGAAACCGAAACCATACCTTAGCCGATTTCCCAAGCTCAACCGGAGCACTTCCAAATCACTTATCCACAAGCTCTCAAGGCCTCAACGCCTCCAAGAACAGATTTTTTACCACCAAATCCCTTTTTCAAGCTTTTCAAAATCACCAATCAAGCTCCAATATTCACATATACACAACCTAAGCCACAATCATCATACCCATACACAACATCTCAATACCCAAACATCATAGAATCAACAAATTACACTAGGATTGAGAATCTTACCACACCCAAGGTCCAAGGAGACAAGATTAACCTTCTCCTTCAAGAGAGTTGGGTCCTATAACATCAAAGAGCCCAAAATCTCAACATTTTTGCTCATAAAACTCGAAAACAATGCTGGAATTTCGAAGAGCAAAACGTGGCTTACCTCAAGATTAATTGTATGGGTTTTGTAGAGCTCTCCGCGGTGAACGCGTGGCCACAAACGGAGCGGCAATCGGAGCTCTAGATCAAAAGTTATGGTGGTTTGAAGATCAACCAAGGGAGAGAACTTGAGAGAGTGTTCTTTCCTCCATGGCCTCTCCTTTTCAGCGTGAATTGAGTGTTGTAAGGAGAGAAAATGCTGAAAACTAGGGTTTTGGTTTAGTTATGTTGGGCCAAGGGCCCACTTTGGGTCCGGTTGGCCCGGTTTGGCTCGTTCGGTCCAATCTTGGTCCGAATTCTATAAAATTGGTACCGAAATTCTCGTCTCAATCTCCTCTATCACATTTAGCCACAAAAATCACATTTTGGGCTTTCTAGAATAAATTCTCATTTATAGGCTAATTAGCCGTTAATTAACCGGGTTTTACAAGGCTGCCTTCGCGCCAGTAGCATAACCTGAGTCACGCGTCCGCGTGACCGACGCGACCGCGTCGATTAATTTAAGTGCCAGTCGCGCGACCGCGTCCCCCACGCGTCCGCGTTGCTTGCGCCGCACAACTTTTTCAACGTGGCCAAATATCTTATCTTCTCTTCCCTATACCTAATTCTTTTCTTCCTTTCTTATTTCTTTTCTTCCTTCTTCTTCCTTTTCTTACTTTCTTCTTCTCATCTTTTTCACCTCCATTCTATTTTGTTTAATTTATTTGCATACTTTCTTCCATTGCATTTTAATCTTGTGCATCTTTTTATTTCTTTTCTAAATTTATTAATTTTTCCATTGGTGTTACTTGTTCATATTCAACTGTTGTGTCTTTTCTAGTATTATTTTGGTACTCAGTGACTTGTTTTACACTGTTGGATAATATTATTTAAGTCAATGCTATTCTTTTATGATATTTGTATTAATTTTGCATTGACATGAATTTATATTATCTTGCACTCTCTTTTCCATTATTGCAAATTTTTGCACTCTTGCTTTACCATGTACTTCTACTGTTTTCTCACTTGCAGGTTGTAGCTACCATGTAATTGAGACCCTTATTATCTGGCATTAACACCCATATTTTATTTATTTTCTATCTTTATTTTTGGGTTATTTTTCTTCTTTTCCCTCTTCTTTCAGGATGGCCACCACGAAGGAAGAGGAAAAGCTTCTTAATGGGAAGACAAACAAGTCCACCTGCACAATCTCTGGAGAAAGGCATCAGTTGGAGCAGCCATCCACTTGTACATCTTAGCATGCACCGAGGACGGTGCAATCTTTAAGTATGGGGAGGTCGACACCGATCTCCATCGGTTAGTACTTTCTTGTCTCAACACCAATGTTTAAATTTTCTTTGTAGCTAGTTTTTGCATTTGCATATTTATTTGATTTTGTGCATATTTTACCACTTGGTTGAAGAAATATTTTCTTTTTCAAGAAATTTTTATAGTATTTCATAATTTAAATTGAAAAATTTGTGTTAAACTTGTTTTGAAGTTGTATTTGGAATATGGTTTTTGAGCCAAAGAACACACAACCTGTGAGATTTTGAGCTTATTTATATGGTTACATTATTTAACCATAAATTTTTATTCTTGTGTGTTTTCTTCTCTATAATTGTAAACTTTGCTTTGTTCCATTCTATATATCCAATATTTAATATATTTACATGCTTGCATATGATTGAGGCCATTGTTTGATTCTAGCTCACTTATCCCAAAATTAGCCTACCTTTTACATCACCCTTGTTAGCCCCCTTGAGCCTTTAATTCCCTCTTATTCTATAAACCACAACAGTAGCCTTAAGCAGAAAAACAAATTTAAAATCCCAAATTGAATCCTTGGTTAGCTTAAGATAGAAATTGTGTAATTGTTTAAGTGTGGGAAACCTATTGGGAACATGGATGATAAAAACAAAGGGTAGGAAGCTGAAAAGAATGAAATAATTCAAAATAAAAAATTTTTGGGAAGCATGCTTATGTGAAATCAAAATATAATTGAATTACCATGTGCATTAAAAAAATTTAATTCAGTATTTGAATAAAGGGGATACAAAAGAATTCCCCAAATGCAAAATAAAGCAATACACATGGGACAAAATTAAAACTAATACATGAGCATGTAACATCAAAAGTGGGAAAAATATGGGAGAACAGGTAAAGAAGCTTTGCTTTACAAAGTATGTATGTTAAGTGAGATCTTAGACTAATCAAGGATTCACTTAATTAGCTCACTTAGCCTTATATATATATCCCTACCTTTACCTCAGCCCCATTACAACCCTAAAAAGACCTCATGATGTTTGCATTAGTATACTAATTATTTGTTGATTGGTTAGATGAAGAACAAAGTTTTAGAAAGCATGATTAGAGAAGAGTAGAGAGATTGACCCTAGACACTTGAGAGACTAGAGTGATATACATTACCAGTGAGGGTTCAATGCTTGATTCTATGTTCCCTTCTTTTATGAGCCATCTTCTTACAAGTTTACTTGCTTTTTATTGTATGATTTGAATTAGTGAAATTTAATTTATATTTGTCTTGAAGAACTTATTTACTCTTAACCAAGTAAGTAAAAGCAATTAGCATGCAGTTGCATTCATAGGTTGCATTGCATACATTCTACCATCCCTCTTCACCCCTTTTATAGCTTCTCTTGAGCTTAGTGATGAGCGGATAATTTATACGCTTTTTGGCATTGTTTTTAGGTAGTTTTTAGTAAGTTCAAGCTACTTTTAGGGATGTTTTCATTTGTTTTTATGTTAAATTCACATTTCTGGACTTTACTATGAGTTTGTGTATTTTTCTGTGATTTTAGGTAAATTCTGGCTGAAATTGAGGGACTTGAGCAAAACTCTGAAGAAGGCTGACAAAAGGACTGCTGATGCTGTTGGAATCTGACCTCCCTGCACTCGAAATGAATTTTCTGGAGCTACAGAACTCCAATTGGCGCGCTCTCAACGGCGTTGGAAAGTAGACATCCAGAGCTTTCCAGCAATATATAATAATCCATACTTTATTCGAAGATTGACGACGTAACTTGGCGTTGAACGCCAAGTTCATGCTGCTGTCTGGAGTTAAACGCCAGAAAAACGTCATGATCCGG
>NC_029774.3:52532779-52533342 GCF_000817695.3 Arachis duranensis
AAGGATTAATGGATTTTATTCATAGCTTTAAGGCATGGTTACATACTAATGATCATGAAATAAAGACACAAAACATAGATAAACACAACATTAAAAACCGAAAATAGAAAGAAATAAAGAACAAGGAATGAATCCACCTGAGTGAGGGTGGCGACTTCTTGAAGGTCCAATGGTGCTTTTTGAGCTCCTCTATGTCTCTCCCTTGCTTCTGTTGAATGATTCCTAGTAATTTTGGTGTTTCTACCCTTAGTTGCTTCCAATATTTGTGTGGAGGATAACTTATTCCCTGAGGTATCTCAGGGATCTCTTGATTTGCAGCCACATGTTCTACCACTGAGCTATGACGGCTTATAGTCTTTCCATCTCCCAAGACTCAGAGGTGGAAGCTTTTGTCTTCCCTTTTGAGGTTTCTCTGGCCTTAGGTGCCATTAATGGTAATGGAAAAGCAAAAAAGCTATGCTTTTACCACACCAAACTTAAATATTGCTCGCCCTCGAGCAAGAGAAGAAAGAAGAGAGGAAGAAGAAGAAGAAGAAAATGGAGGTGAGTGAGGGGAGATGGAT
>NC_029774.3:52533499-52533762 GCF_000817695.3 Arachis duranensis
GGAAAGAGAGAGGGCGAGGTAGGTGGGGATCCTGTGAGGTCCACAGATCCTGAGATGATCCTGTGGGGTCCACAGGTCCTGAGGTGTCAAGGAATTCCATCCCTGCACCAAATAGGCATGTAAATTGTCTTGGCACACCATTCTGGCGTTTAAACGCCCATTGGTGCATGTTCTGGGCGTTTAACGCCCATGTAAAGCATGTTTCTGGCGTTGAACGCTAGTTTCATGCTTGTTACTGGCGTTCAGCGCCAGTTTTTCCTCTC
>NC_029774.3:52536202-52536564 GCF_000817695.3 Arachis duranensis
GCTTATATGAAAGAGAAGAAAACAAGAAAAGAAAGAGGAATCCTCTATGTCACAGTATAGAGATTCCCTTATGTTAGTAGAAGAAGAAAGGGGATAGAAGAATGGAGATGGAGATTCGGATTTTTGGATGAAGAGAGGTGAAGAGAAGTATTAGTAGTTAATTAATTAAATAGAATAAGAGAAGAGAAGAGAGATTTCGAAAATAATTTTTGAAAAAGAGGTTAGTAATTTTTATTTTGAAAATATTTTGAAAAAGATTTTTTTTGAAATTTTCGAAATTTCTAAAAAAAATGAAAAAGATATGATTTTTGAAAAAGATTTTGAAAAGATAAGATTTTTAAAATTGAAATTTTGACTTGACT
>NC_029774.3:52536693-52537542 GCF_000817695.3 Arachis duranensis
AAATAAGGAAAATATATTTTTTGATTTTTGAATTTTTAAAGAAAAACACGAAAATGACCCAAAACATGAAAATTTTGGATCAAGACACAAGATGCATGCAAGAATGCTATGAATGTCAAGATGAACACCAAGAACACTTTGAAGATCATGATGAACATCAAGAACATTTTTTTAAAAAATTTTTGATGCAAAGAAAACATGCAAGACACCGAACTTAGAAATCTTTAATGCATGGAAAATATGAATGCAAAAATGCACATGAAAAACAACAAAAGACACAAAACAAGAAATCATCAAGATCAAACAAGAGGACTTATCAAGAACAACTTGAAGATCATGAAGAACACTATGAATGCATGAGATTTTCGAAAAAAAAAAGCAAGAAAAATTTTAAAAGCATGCAATTGACACCAAACTTAAAAATTAACACAAGACTCAAACAAGAAACACAAAATATTTTTTTGGTTTTTATGATTTTCTAATTTTTTTTGTATTTTTATTGATTTTTTCGAAAATATTTTTGGAAAAACGAAAAATAAAAGAAAAATTTTTGAAAAAGATTTTTGAAAAGAAAATTACCTAATCTGAGCAACAAGATGAACCGTCAGTTGTCCATACTCGAACAATCCCCGACAACGGCGCCAAAAACTTGGTGGACGAAATTGTGATCAATAATAATTCCAGGTACTGTTAGAGAAGCTTTTTTTTTCACAACTCCGTTCAACTAACCAGCAAGTGTACTGGGTCGTCCAAGTAATAAACCTTACGTGAGTAAGGGTCGATCCCACAGAGATTGTTGGTATGAAGCAAGCTATGGTCACCTTGCAAATCTCAGTTAGGCAGATTAAA
>NC_029774.3:52539278-52543177 GCF_000817695.3 Arachis duranensis
ATTGAGTGGATTTTATCAACTCTTCACCCACTTATTCATACTATTTGCATGGTTTTACATTTGCCTTCCTAATTATGTGCTTTGATTGAAAACATGCTTCTTTGGCCTTAAGTTCCCTATCTTTAATCCTCTCTTATTACCATTAGATGCCTTGATATGTGTGTTAAGTGTTTTCAGATATTATAGGGCATGAATGGCTCAGAGGATGGAAAGGAAGAATGCAAAAATGGAAGGTAAGCATAAAACGGAGTTTGTGAAGAAACTGGAGCGACGCGACCGCATGGACGACGCGGCCGCATGCCAGGCGCGAAGAAGAAGCGACGCAGCCGCATGACTGACGCGACCGCGCGCCTAAAGAAGAACACCTATGACGCGGCCGCATGACAAACGTGACCGCGCGATAAGGAAGACTCCAATTGACGCGACCGCGTGACTCACGCGGACGCGTGACAGAGGCCACGCACCAGAAATTGTAGAAAATGCTCATGGCGGATTCTGAAGCTCTTTTTGGCCCAAATCCAAGTTCAGAAGGCATAGACCAGAGGTTATAAAGTGGGAGAATGCATCCATTCAGATCATGCTTTTCATAATTCAGTTTCCATGATTTAGGTTTTAGTTGGAGAGAGGTTCTCTCCTCTCTCTTTAGGATTAGGATTTAGGACTTCTCTTAATTTTAGGAGTGACTCTCGATCCCAAGTTCAATGTTCTTTTACTTTATATTTATTTCTTATTTTCAGATACTTTAATGCTTATATTAGTTATGTTGCCTATTTGGCTTATGCCACATTCATGATGATTTTCTTATTTAATGTTATTGGAGGTATTTCAGTTTAATATTGCCTTCTTTTATTTATGCCATTGATTATTCCCAATCTGAAGACATTTTCATTCCAGTAGAATTAATTTACTTTTTCCTTTTTGGTCTTGGTTAAGAAATCAGTAACTCAGGAGTTATCTTAGCTCAACATAATTGATAACTGCTATCTTTGCTAATTGAACTGAACTTCAATAATCCCCAACCTTTTCTTAGGAAATAAATAGGATTCGAAGGTCAAATTAATTAGTCCCTTGACTTTCCTTGGCTGTAGCAAAGGTTAACTAAGTGAAATTAAGATTCAACTTTCATTATTATTGATAAGAGTAACTAAGTCTGGACTTCCAATTTCTCATACCTTGCCAAAGGATTTGCTTTACAGTATTTATTTATTTTAATTGCCATTTAAATTATTTGCCATATTCATTCCTCATTCTTAAAATCCCCAATTTACAAACTTATAACCAATAATAAGAACATACCTCCCTGCAATTCCTTGAGAAGACGACCCGAGGTTTAAATACTTCGGTTATCAATTTATTTAGGGGTTTGTTACTTGTGACAACCAAAACTTTTGTACGAAGGAATTTCTGTTAGTCTAGAATCTATATCTACAACGCGACTATTTTTATAAAATTCTTTACTAGCAAAAATCCTAATGTCAACAGCCTTCAACTTCACAAGGGTAGTCAAATCGTCAGCCATCTCAACCCAAAAATAGGAAAAAAAATCATATTAAGTTTCGAACTCAGGAGACAACAAATATAAAAGCAAGAAGGAACATCAAAGACCTACCAACGTAAGTCTGGCACTCCACCGGATCACCCAAAACATCTAGGGGATTTAAGTGTTGGTCCCCAAAAATTTCCAACAAAACATCGGTAATGTGCTTATTTTCGAGAGATAAGCTCTCATAGGTTACCCGCATCAATTCCAACGCACTGGCTCCAAAATTCCAGTATGTGGCAAACCGATGTTACCCCGCAAGGTCAGCTAGAAAGGATGATGGCCCCGAGTAGAACACACCTTAAAATATTCCTCCTTAAAGTCATGAAAAGAGTTTTCAAACAATCCAAAGATTCCCAGATTGCGGAATGACATGTAACCTTTCTTATGCTTTCCTACCTTAGTCAAAAAGGTGCATAGAAAGGGGAAAAAAAGGAAAACCTCCACCTAAGTTAGAAGCTCCAAGTACTCGCAAAGCAGTTCAAAAGTTTGGATGGCTACCTAATTGTTGGGATGCAGCTGTGACGGTGGCACTGAACAACGATTAAGCAGCGCTTGAACAAACTCCAAAAAAGGAAGCCGCACCCCTAACCGGGTGAACATGGATTCATAGACCTATATCTAGTCAGCAACCCGGGGGAGAGTCGGGTTTATGTAGCAAACCCTCTCGTGCACCCTGTCGAGCGCAAGCTTGTACTGGCGTTCAGCCTCACCATCTCCGCAAACCGCGCCCTCGTCGCGAAGCTTTTGGAGGTCCTCCTCAATAACCCGGGACGGCGTCCCCCACACGTTAGAGGTCACCCAGTAGTAAGCATTGGGGACGCCACCAGTTGGGACAATAGGAGTCCTAGCGCCCTCGTTCCTCCGGCAAACCATACCTAAAAAAGGCGCACCACCGTTAGCCTACTCCCCCGGAAAAGAGAATCATGCAAATCCTTTCACTAACACGCCTAAAAGACTACAATACCTTCCCCATCTCTCTACCACTAATGCAATCACAAGCTACATCAAAACCAATGATATCCCCTCTGATTTCCTACCACTCCTACCTAGAAAAAACCTTCGAATAGACAAATGCAAAAGCAAGGCAATCAAAAAGGAAAACACAAGAAAACGGAATTAAAATACACATTAAAAGTTAGATGTCCTCCCTGCCAGGCTCATGGCCGCATAGCAAATATCAAAGGCTCCTTTAGCGATGAGATCGAGTCCACTCACTCTCTCACTCCAGGGACAACTGTTCTGGACCCGATCCTCAGGTACCTCATCGAAGTAGCATTCGACCCGGTACCCAGGTCTAGGCCTCCCTCCCATCCCAAACCGGCCCGATAATCAGACTCCTAATTAACATTTAAAATCAAATATTCCTCTTATCTTAACCAAATAAAATAAGATAAGATAACAAACTCCAACTATATATAGGGAGTTAAGGGCTCTTTCAAGTATGTTACACATTCTTAACCCTCATATATACCTCTTAAATCCATTTTAATTTGAGTGTTAGAATGTCTTTGTATTACCACCTCCCGCCACTTCGAAAATTCAATTGTGTCACCACTTTAACTGGTAAATCTCTAATCTATCCTACAACCCATACTAGTGATACAGAAATCAGTATAGTACACAATAAATTTTTCGCAAACAAAAAAGAAAGGGGGAGGGGGGAACTAGTTCAGTTTTCAAATTTTAGTGGATTATAGACTATTAACTTAATTTCTTCCAAACGTCTAGATTCCTCTATGTTCACATTGCTGTCCCCAACTTGTTTTCCAAAATCAAGACCAAACTCAAGGCACCATATGATGGGTGCATGCATATAATTATATCATGTCAAATTGGACAACTAATAATTTCATGTGAACTTTTGGTATTTATGCACATATAATTTGTCAAAAATATTTTCGGTAGCGTCTGTTTTTGGGTTGACTTCATCGGCTTTAACTGTAGTTGATGTTTGTTAAAAAACAATGCTCCAAGAATTTGAATCAAATTTGAAATGCATGTATTTAACAGCAATGGTCAACCCGAAAAACAAAAAATTAAATAAAAAAATCCGCTTGGAAAATCTAGTGCCTATCACTTTTCTTAAGACATGAATATTGCTAAATTTGAAGGAAAATAACAAGCTACTGCTAGTATTGTCTAAAGTCTTCAAACAGATTAAAAAAACAGTCATTAAGTAGATATATATTTGTAGTTATATATATAATTTAAAGTCATCAATATACTTTTTCATAAAATTACAGTCTTCTTCTATTAATAAAATATACGCTTCTTTTTTTCTGCATGATTAAAATAACATATTTTTATTCATTTTACTAAAATATCCATCAATAATTATTATAAATATCTATATAAA
>NC_029774.3:52543208-52584958 GCF_000817695.3 Arachis duranensis
ATTTATTTCATGACTAATGATAAAATATTTAAAATAAATAAATTTATTACAATTATTATTGTTGTTGTTTGAATAAACTAAATAATTATTACTAATTTATATATAGTACAATAAGAATTTTGATTGTTACCCCTGGCTTTACCGACGGTCAAAGCATCGGTAGTCACTTTTATCCACGACTAGGTCATTGATGAGAATATGGGTAAAGTCCTATTAACAAAATTTTTTCCATTTTACTTAAATCTAAATATCATCAGTAATATTAAAGAATATTAATGATACTTTGACTGTTGATAAAACAATATTGGCAAAATACAAAATAAAAAAAATTAATTATACCAATTCCAGAGCCCGCGATGATGATGATGATAATAATAATAATAATAATGATAATAATAATAATAATAATAATAATAAATTTTAGTTATTTAAATATTTTTTTAAGGTGTCAAATAGATACATAAACTATAAGCAATGAGATAAAGTTGTATATATTTACCAAGCATGAAATTCGTGATATCACAATTTACAAACATAATATCATCACTTCGACATCTGGTAAAGAAGTAAATAATTGGGACATCTGGTAAAGAAATAAATAATTGGATGTATTACAATAATATCCAGAGTTTTTTATGTTTAAAAAACTTTATTACAAAAATTAATTGTTTTTGTAACAATTTTATTTTTTTTTTGTTACAAAAATATTTTGTAACGAGATTTACTTCGACAATTCTGTAATAATTCTTTTGTAACAAATTTTTTATACAATTGCAACTTTTTTTTAGCAGTGCCCCCAGCAAATTGTAGTAGTTTATAACTGCTGAAAAATAATCAGCCACAATACTGAGTTTAGTGATTTCAACAACTAAAATCAATGCTAAACCGTTTAGCCGCATAGCATGGACCAGCAATTGTCATCAATGTGTCATCCAACATTTTGGAACAATTTTAAACCGCCGCTAAATTGCAGCTGAGACCTAGTTCAATTGGTTGAATAATATGCCTCTTAATATGCTGTATCCAGGTTGTGAAATCTAGGATTAAGGGTTGTCCAATCCATCCATCTAAAAAAAAAAAAACTACTGCTAAATCAGTTAAAAATGGTCAAAATATGTCAAAATTTTTGTAGCGAGTAAGTCCATTTATATATACTTTTATTTCTCTAGATAACCTTACATAAAATTTTCTTAGCTATATATATATCACTAGTCTATATTCCATCTAATTTACTAGTCTTGCTCAACTGATCTAATTTATTCTTAAATTATCAGATCAAAAATATTTGAGTAAGAGTTTGTCTATTGTTCTTTAATAATATTAGGTGAATAAATATTTTTGGTACAACCAAATTACTCCAATAATATATAAGCTTAACAAAAATCTCTCACATTGTTACTGATATGAAGTTACAAATTTGAGTTATAATTTGGTATCGCACGTTACAGTTCGGCTTTATGAGTTATAACGCGACCAATTAACGTGCCAGTCATAACCGCCGATCAAATAGTATAACAATTAAATACGTTATCAATCATTCCGATATTAATGCTCAAATCATAACTGATGAGAAACTCACCATACAAAAGCAAGGTACACTCTCCCCTTTTTCCACCATTCACACTCTCAAGTCACGTAAAAAGGAGAAAGCTTGGATTAGAAGGATCGGCCGTTCAGCCTCCGAAGTGATAGCTCGGCAGTTATCTGTCACAAGAAGCCGGCAGTTATCTGTCACAAGAAGCCGGCCCGCTCTGCAGGCAAGAACAATTGACGTCCACCGTGGGGCTCGAGAAAAATAGATCTTTCCTCTTTTGGTCCCCAAACCTTCACTTGCACCCATGGATGACGTAGCACCCCCTTCTCCATCCAAACTTCTTCGGATGGTAACCGAGTTACAATAGGAAAACCAGCGTATGGCAGAAGATAATTAGAGAATGGCTGCCCAAATAACCGAATTGAATAATTCCCGGATTGAAAACATCAACGCTCATCAACCGTAACTAGAGGATGATGAAAACCATTCCAACCCCTCTCACGTTTCCGAGACCATTCGAGTTGAGGTAGCCCAGCCCGAAGACGAGAATGAAGAGCCCGACGAGCCTGTGAGACCTTTCACACCAGAAGTGATGAACTTCGAACTACCACGAAGATTCATCCTACTACTGACCCTTACACCTTATGATGGGCTCGGAGACCCAAAAAGGTTCCTCGAGAAATTTCGATCAATAATGATCGTTAACGGTGCATCTGACACTGTTTTTTGCCATTGTTTTCCGAATTATTTAGATGGTCCTGCACTTGATTGGCTTTGTACTTTGCCTGTATGTTCTATCTCACAATTTCAACAGCTGGCCAAACTATTTGAAGACCATTTCGTTGGATCTAAAATTTATCTACTTGACTCAGATTATCTGAATACAATCAATCAGGGACAAAATGAGAGCCTGAAGGACTATATGACTCACTTTACGAAAGTCGCCATAAGCATACCAGACCTCCACCCCGAGGTCCATCTACATGCCCTCAAAAGTGGACTCCGACCTGGGAAGTCCAAGAAACCATCGCGGTTGCCAAACCGAAAACCCTTGCCGGGTCAAATTGATATCGAGGAGCTCACACAAGCTTGGAAGTCTGACAAAACGTACTACAGAGACGAAGATAAGGCGCACAATAGTAAGAAAAATTTTAAACTAACCCCTCGGTTTGATTCTTACACAGTTCAACACCAAGCGAGAAGACATAATCAAAGAGATCCTAAATTTAAAATTGATTAAGCCACCAAGGAAGGCCGGTACATATCAAGATACAAAGAACGTAGACAAGTCTAAATACTGCGCTTTCCACCAGAAGCATGGTCATACCACTGACAAATGTGTGGTGGCAAAAGAACTCTTGGAATGGCTAGCTCGGCAAGGCCACCTTGACAAGTACATTGGAGGTCACATCCAAAGACGTACCACACCTTCCACAGCCAATACTTCGTCCGAACAACAAAACCGAGGAAAGGAGAAGGCATCCTCAAGCCAATATGAACAACATCGAGGTATAATTAATTGTATTTCAAGAGGATACACCAGTGGAGGATCACCAAACTCGGCTAAAAAGCAATCTTTTCGGGCAATATACTCGGTAGATAGACCACAGCATGAACCTCAAATCGCGGCCCAATTTCTACAAATGACATTTACACACGGGGATTTTGATTCCAATATTCAGAATCTGAATGACCCTGTGGTTATCACTCTTCAATTAGGAGATTCATTGGTGAGGAAGGTACTCCTAGATCCCGGGAGTAGCGCAGACATTCTGTTTTATTCAACATTTCAAAAAATGAAGCTCAGTGACAATACCCTCCAACCAATGGGGGGAGACTTAGTTAGTTTCTCAGGTGAACGAGTCCCGATATTGGGATCAGTGTGGTTACAAACCACACTAGGTGATCATCCACTTTCCAAAACATGTGATATTCAGTATTTAATAGTCGATTGTTTCAGCCCCTATAACCTTATACTTGGCCGAACTTTTCTAAACAAGTTTGGCGCAATTGTATCTACCGTTCACCTCTGCGTTAAGTTTCCTCTGCAGGACGAACATGTTGTCACAATCCACGGAGATCATAAAGAAGCACGACAGTGCTACAACATCAGCATGAGGCCTCCAAGCCGTTCAAAACAACTTCAGGTCAACAATGTCCACCTCAGCGCTAATAGCTCGACATTAGCCGACCTAGACCCTAGAGCCGACTTTCTTGAAAGACCTATGCCAACAGGTGAGCTACAAAAAGTATATTTCAATAATGATCCTAATAAATTTACCTATATAGGTACAACAATAAGTACAGTGGAACAAAATGTGATAAAAGCCTTTCTACAAGAGCAAGCCGACCTCTTTGCATGGACACCTTCTGACATGCCCGGCATCGACCCATAAATTATCAGCCATAGATTGGCCATCAATCCTTCCGTACGACCGGTGCAGCAGAAAAAAGAGAAACCTCGAGGATGAAAAGAAGAAGGCATCATTAGAAGAAACTCAAAAGCTGATTAATGAGACTTCATTAGAGAAATCAGATTTACTTCCTGGCAGGCCAATGTTGTAATGGTAAGGAAACAAAACGGTAAGTGGCGCACATGCGTCGACTTTACTGACTTAAACAAAGCTTGCCCGAAAGATTCTTATCCTTTACCGTCCTTAGACTCTTTGGTAGATAACGCTTCTGGTTATGCCACCTTAAGTTTTATGGACGCCTATTTGGGTTATAATCAAATCCTTATGCACCCTTTTGATCAAAGTAAAACGGCATTTATCACTAAGTTCGGTAACTATTCATACCCTGGACCGAGCTATACGGTCCGGGTTGGACGGACACAAAGCGACTGACCTCTTTCTAGGTTGGTCATCACCGACCTCTTGGTGCACGAAATTGCAAATAACACTTTTCACAATTCGTACCACTAACCAGCAAGTGCACTAGGTCGTCCAAGTAATACCTTACGTGAGTAAGGGTCGATCCCACAAAGATTGTTGGCTTGAAGCAAGCTATGGTTATCTTGTAACTCTTAGTCAGGATATCAATTATAATTATCAGTTGACTTGCAAATGAACAAGAAAGCACGGATTAAATAATACTTATTATGCAGTAATGGAGAATATGTTGGAGTTTTGGAGATGCTTTGTCTTCTGAGTCTCTGCTTTCCTCTTGTCTTCTTCTTCACACACACAAGGTTATTCCTATGGCAAGCTTTGTGTTGGTGGATCACTGTTGTCAATGGCTACCATCCGTCCTCTCAGTGAAAATGGCTCAGGTTCGCTGTCACCGCACGGCTAATCATCTGTCGGTTCTCACTCATGCTGGAATAGGATCCATTGAGCCTCTTGCGTCTGTCACTACGCCCAACCCTTGTGAATTTGAAGCTTGTCACAGTCATTCAATCCCTGAATCCTACTCGGAATACCACATACAAGGTTTAGACTTTCCAGATTCTCAAGAATGCTGCCAATCGATTTTAGCTTATACCACGAAGATTCTGATTAAGGAATCCAAGAGATACTCATTCAATCAAAGGTAGAATAGAAGTGGTTGTCAGGCACACGTTCATAGGTTGAGAATGGTGATAAGTGCCACGAATCATCACCTTGTTCATATTGAAGTGCAAATGAATATCTTAGATAGAAACAAGCGTGTTTGAATAGAAAACAGAAATAATTGCATTAATTCATCGAGACACATCAGAGCTCCTCACCCCCAACAATAGAGTTTAGAGACTCATGCCATCAAAGAGTACAAAGTTTAGATCTAAAATGTCATGAGGTACAAAATAAATCTCTAAAAGTTGTTTAAATACTAAACTAGTAACCTAGGTTTACAGAAAATGAGTAAATTGAGATAGATAGTGCAGAAATCCACTTATGGAGCCCACTTGGTGTGTGCTGGGGCTGAGACTTGAGCTTTTCACATGCCAGGGCTGTTTCTGGAGTTAAACGTCAGGTTATAACCTATTTTTGGCGTTTAACACCAGAATGCAACATGGAACTGGCGTTAAACGCCAGTTTACGTCGTTTATCTTCGAGCAAAGTATGGACTAGTATATATTGCTTGAAAGCCCTGGATGTCTACTTTTCAACCCAATTGACGGTGTGCCAATTGGACTCCTGTAGCTCCAAAAAATCCATTTCGAGTGCAGAGAGGTCAGAATCCAACAACATCAGCAGTCCTTTTTTTAGCCTGAATCAGATTTTTGCTCAGCTCCCTCAATTTCAGCCAGAAAATACCTGAAATCATAGAAAAATACTCAAACTCATAATAAAGTCCAGAAATATTAATTTTGCCTAAAAACTAATAAAAATATACTGAAAACTAAGTAAAATATACTGAAAACTACATGAAATTATCCCCAAAAAGCGTATAAAATATCCGCTCATCACCTCTTCCCAAAGAGCTCGGCCAAATTGCCATAGAGGCCCAAGCAGGCCTAAATAGAAGGACGCAGCCAAATCTAAAGGTGGCTGGCCTAAAAGATAGGTGACCTTGCCCAAGATAAGAAAAGATAACTAACTTATCTCAAGAAGGGTCACTCCACACTACTATAAATACACTGGAGCCCCCAGGTATAACTCATACTTTGATTCTACATAAAAACCTGCCTAAAGCACGTGCTAACTTAAGCATTGGAGTCTCTTGCAGGTACTATCACCCTCTGGTGATCAAGGATCAGCAGTACTACTAGATCCAGCAAGTCGGACACAACAGCTCCGACCCCATCAGAAGATCTCATCTGAGATCGTCCTTCAGTTTCAGGTAACCCTCGGAACATTGGCACCATTTCCGGAGAACTTAGAAGTAATCCCATCATCATGGCAGACAACCTTGACAACGATCACTACTCTGGAGTGGAGGACAGAACGCCGCATAAGAACACGGATACCACACCAAAGGATACACCTCAATCCAAGGGAGACAATCAACCCCAAAACACAAAAATCTTAGATGTCATCCGTGAATAGTAGGATTGCCTCAAACAGCTCGAACAAGAGGTCGAACATCAACGAGAGGCCGAGAGAGATCTCTGGAGTGAGACAAGACAGCGTCAAGAGCTGGAGGACAGGCTTCTAAAGCTCGAAGCCGACCTCAAAACTAGGACCACCCGATTCAATAACGAAGATAGCCCACACAAAGATCAAGACCCATTCACAAAGGAAATCATGAAAGCTAAAGTCCCAAAAGACTTCAAATCTCCCGACATGACCCCGTATAACGGTACGTCTGATCCGAGCCATCATCTCAGCAATTTCAGAAGCAGAATGTATCTCACGGATGCCTCAGATGCAATCCCGTGCAAAGCCTTCTTGACCAAGACAATGATAAAGTGGTTCGACAGCTTGCTGCCAAGGTCGATAACAAGCTTTGACGACCTCACTAAGAAGTTCCTAGCCAGGTTCTCCATATAGAAGGACAAAACCAAACACGCTCCAAGCCTGCTAGGGATTAAACAAGGAGATCGAGAAAGCCTCCGTAGTTACATGGAAAGATTTAATAAAGCATGCCTGGACATAAAAAATCTTCCTACAGAAGCAGCGATTATAGGACTCATCAACGGTCTACGAGAATGGCACTTTAGCCATTCTATATCCGAAAAACACCTAACATCTCTGAATGAGGTACAAGAACGGGCAGAAAAATACATCAATATGGAGGAGAACTCCCGATCAGGAGAGACCTCAAAGACCGGACCCTCTGACATTAGGATTTTTGCTAGTAAATAATTTTATAAATTTGCGTTGTAAGTATAGATTCTAAACCAACAAGAATCCCTTCGTACAAACGTTTTGGTTGTCACAAGTAACAAACCCCTAAATAAATTGATAACCGAAGTATTTAAACATCGGGTCGTCTTCTCAAGGAATTGCAGGGTGGTATGTTCTTATTATTGGTTATGAGTTTGTAAATTGGGGTTTTGGAGTTTGGGCAATGGGCACATGTATATTTAAATGACAAGTAAAATAAATTAACAATAATAAAATCTCTTGGCAAGGTATAAGAGCTAGAAGTCCTATCCTAGTTATCCTTATCAATTGTGATGAGAATTAGATTTTTCTCCCACTTTGTTAACCTCTAACTATGAAGGTAAGTTAAGTGGATGAATTAATTCGAATCCTCAAGTCCCAGTCTTTCCTTGGGAAAAGTTGGAGTTATTGGATCTCGAATTAATTCTTGAAGAATTCTAATTTTCAATCAACAATGAGTTTGATAACTCAAGAGTCACCAATTATTTAACCAAAGCCAAAAGGAAAAATATCTAAATTAAATTAAAATCATTCATATAAATAAAACAATCATAAACTGAAATGCCTCAAATAACATTAATTAAGAAAATCAATCCAAACATAAAGAGTTCATAAACTAAATTGGGAAAATATATAAAAGGAATATTGAACCTGTGATTGAAGAAGATGAAATCCTAATCCTAATCCTAATCCTAAGAGAGAGGAGAGAACCTCTCTCTCTAAAAACTATATTCCCCACTTTATAGCCTCTAGTCTATGCCTTCTGGACTTGGATTTGGGCCAAAAAGGGCTTCAGAATTCGCTATGAGCATTTTCTGCAATTTCTGGTGCGTGGCCTCTGTCACGCGTCCACGTGAGTCACGCAGTCGCGTCAATTGGAGTTTTCCTTGTCGCGCGGTCGCGTTAATGATGCGGCCGCGTCGTAGGTGTTTTTCTTTAGGCACGCGGTCGCGTCAGTCATGCGGCCGCGTCGCTGTTTCTTCGCGCTTGGCATGCGGCCACGTCGTCCATGCGGTCGCGTCACTGCCAGTTTCTTCACAAACTCCGTTTTATGCTTTCCTTCCATTTTTGTATGTTTCCTTTCCATCCTTTAAGCCATTCCTGCCTTAGGAGATCTAGAACAACTCAACACACCAATTACGGCATCAAATGATAATAAAGGGTAATTAAAATAATTAATTTCAAAGCATAGAAAACATGTTTTTCACAAATATCACATAATAAGAAAGGGAAAGTAAAACTATGCAATATACATGAATAAGTGGGTGAAGGATTGAATAAATCACTCAAATTAAGTACATAATATATCATAAAATATGGGTTTGTCAACATCCCCACACTTAAACAATAGCATGTCCTCATGCTAAATCCAAGATAAAAAGTAAGGTTAAAGTGGTAGAATGTCATGCAATGCAATCTAATCTAAATGCAACTAACTAAATGAATGATGCATCATGCAATTCTAATTTGTTACTCACTTGTATATAAAGCTTACATATAGTTAAGTTAATTCACATTCTCAAGGAATATATTATATATATATATATAGCTAAACCTTAGATAATGATAAAGGGCTTTTACAATTGAGATGGGAGAGAAAAACATTTTATAAACTTGCAAGAAAATTAATAATTTAAGCAGAGATATATGTTAATGAGTTAGTGAACCCTCACTGGATTTTTGTGTTTACCTCTAGTCACTCAGTGTTTATTGGGTTAATCACTCTATTCCTCTTTTTATCCTTACTTTCTATAGCTTTGTTGTTTATCTAATCAATCAACAATTATAGAATACAGACATAAAAAAATCATAAGGTCTTTAATTAAGGTTGTAATGGGGCCAAGGTAAAGGTAAGGGTATATGTGTAAGGCTAAGTGAGCTAATTAAGTGAATCCTTGATTAGTCTAAGATCTCACCTAACATACATACTTTGTAAAGCTAAGCCTCTTTACCTATTTTCCCATATTTTTTCCACTTTTTGTATTACATGCTCATATTTTGTTCTTATACCATGTGCATCGCTTTTTGCATTTGGGGAATTCTTTTTGTATCCCTTTTTTTCAAATATTAAATTTTTTTTTACACATGGTAATTAATTTATTTTGACTTCACATGAGCATGTTTCCCAAATTATTTTCACATGACTTGATTAATTTAATTTCCTACTTTCTATCATTCCATGTTCCCATAAAATTTCCTACACTTAAATGTTACACAAAATCTATCTTAAGCTAACCAAGGATTCAATTGGGGATTTTTATTTTATTTTTCTACTTAAGGCTAGTAATGTGGTTATAAAACAGAAGGGATTAAAAGGCTCAAGTGGGCTAACAAGGGTGATGTAAAAGGTAGGCTTTATTTGGGATAAGTGAGTTAAAATCAAACAATGGCCTCAATCACTTTCTTAGCATGTATCTATATTCTATAATCGGACACATAGATTAAAACAAAGTAAAGAACACCAGAATAAATAAGAGGGCAAAACACACAGGAATAAAATATTATGGCTTAAATATAACCATACAACGAAGCTCAAAACTCACAGGCTGCGTGTTCTCTAACTCAAAAATCATATATCATTCATATATGTCATGCAGGTTTAGTTAAAAATTCCCATTATTCTCAATGTAAAACTTAAGGTGGCTTTAAAGTTCTAGTGTTTCTCCTTGATGAAATGTTGTTAACTAACTAACATGTAATGCTATATATACAAGGTGTGTAGATTGATTCTGTTAAGGTCTCTAGCTTACTTCCTTTTTATTTTCAATCAAGTCAACTATCATATACTAAAAAGGGTAAACTATACTAATTAATCCACTAAAAATATAACTAGTAAACTAATTTGCAAATCAAGCTAAAATATCCAAAATAGTATACATATAGCTCAAAGTGCAAAATGCAAAAAGTACAATAAAAAGCAAAAAGAGAAAAATATGCAAAAATACAGAAAATGAACAAATAAGAGAGAGTTTATAGTGGTTCACCAAAATAAACATATGCCAGAGATGGCAACCTCCCCACACTTAAATAATAGCATCGTCCCCGATGCTCACTCAAGCAGGGTGTGAAAGGGTGTCATCACTGTGAGGCTGGGTAGCTGGAGTCTCTGTGGTAGTGGTCTGAGGATCTGGCTGCTGTAGAGGAGAGGCTGTCTGAATAGGGATCTCAGGGTCTGCAGCCTAAATCTGAGGTGGGTCCTCCTGCTAGGGTGCAGTCTGCTCTGAGCCTGCCTGCGCAGCCTCTCTCTGTGGATAGGTCTCCTCCTCGTGCTCATCCGCCTCCTCCTCAGATGGCTCTGATGGTGTGTCAGGCTCGGAGGGGATGTCGCCGCCAGATCGTATCAACAGCTTCAGGTGCGCATAGCGTCGCCGCTCTCATACCGGTGCCGGTTGCAGCGCTCCATACTGTCCAGCTGCTGAAACAAGCGGTGCACTAGGTGATAAACTGGCTCTGAGGCAGGTGGAGGTGCAGTAGTGCTAGCAGGGGTAGCTGGGGTAGCTATGGAGGAAGAAGGACCAGCAGATGGTGTGGCTGTATCACCGGAAGATGAGAGGAATAGAAGTCTGTAGCCCAAAGCTAGAAAGTTCCTGCTGTGAGGGATAATCTTCCTGCATTCTGCAGCAGGTGGCCTCTCATCAGCATCCTCCCACGGTACGTCAGCTCGACGTCCGAGCTGGGTAATCAGATACGGAAAGGGGAGAGTGCCTCGGATGTGGACCCTGGCCATGTAGGACCGGATAAAACGTGGCAGGTACATGTCCTTACCCTCCATTACACACCAAAGGAGGGTGATCATAGCGACCGGTATCTCTGTCTCATGGGTACTCGGCATAACATAGTTGCTAAAGATCTGATGCCATAGCCGAGCCTCATCATTTAAGTAAATTTGCTTGATTCCCTTAGGCATGGTGGTGTCCTGACCCATTTCCCATGGAACAGTCGGGTCAAGGGCTATCCTTGCCTTGACAGCATCCCAATCAAACTTCATGAAACACATGTCCTCCTCAGCCTTTTTGTACCCATCAAGCTGATCGGATTTATGCGAAAGCTGCAAAATGTCCTCAATGGCCTCTTTAGTGACCAAAATCTGCTTCCTTCTTAGGATCACTGCATCTAGGAAAGTGTTGAAGTAACTGCAGTAAAATTCCCTTACCCAAGATGCATTGACCTCTGTAAGTTTTCTCTCTAGGAAGAACCAGCCTCTGTCTTTGATCTGATCAGAGGTGTATTGCTGGAGTTCTTTTGGGATTTTCAGAGTCCACTCTAAGTACAGGTTCCTGGAGGTTGCAAACGCCGGATATTTCAACTCGCAGTATCGGTTTGTAAACTTTATGGGATAAGTAGCATGGAGTAGCTGGTCAGCCTTCTCCTGCGCGGTAAAGAGTTTCTCCCGCCAGGAGGCATCATGCATGAGATCTATGATAGACATAGAAGATTTTCTTCTTTTACGTTTGCCAGTAGTTGCCTTTGCTTTTCGCTTTCTCTGGGAGGCAGACATCCTGAAAAATAGAAAACCAGGATATAATAGAAACAGGAAAACAAATAGGCAAATAGTTAAAAGAAACACAAAGTGGCAAAGGAGAAATAGAATGAGGAAAATGAGTTAAGTAAATGTGCATTAAGGATTGTATAGGAGTTAAAAGTTTGAAAGGAAGAATTGACAATCCAAAATGTAATAGAAGGCATGTTAATTAGGAAAATTATCAGTATGCCATGGTTAGAAAGTTAAAAGAAAGTGAAAAACCAGAAGAGATATTTTAAAAGGTTAGTTTGGTTAGAATTGAAAAAGAGTTTACGAAGTTAAAATTAGTGAGTTAGTGAAAAATGGGTTAAGGTAAGTGGCATAAGGATAAGTTTCTAAGTAACAAGCATTCATAATTAGAAGCTACAGGTAACTCATAACCAAACAAGGAAAACATGTTGATGTTGATTCAGATAGATATAGAAATAACAAAAATTGGAATCAAACATCAAAAATGCAATTTATGAACCAGGAGATCAAAGAGAATAAGAATGTGGGGCATTCATGAATTGGTTTGGGGGAATCTAAGAAAAGCACAGTTGAAAATGCCAAAACCAAAACAAGAATGGAAACATTGTACAGAAATTTGGGTAGCATTCCGGCTAAAATTGGATTGTCCCAGAAAATAAACAGCAACAAAATAGTTCATATGAATGAAAATTAAAACATAGCTGCAATCACATAAAAGGAGTATGAACATGAAAAGGCAATGTAAAAAGCAGCATGAAACAAGAAAGTACAGCATATGAACAATAGCAACATCACAGAAACATCAAAATTATGAAAATCATAAAGCAAGAAACACGAACAGCGCAATTATCAGGCCTAAATCCACTAACCACATCCTAGGCTACCTAACAACCTAAAATCCACTACAACATGCATATTTAACTAACCTAATGATGAACATAAATAGAAAAAGATGAAATTAACTATGAATGAGAGAAGGGTGGCATTCATCGGAACCTGGTAGGCGAATTAAGGAAAGTGGGGCAGAGAGGTGACTGGGGGGTAGTGATGGTGGCGTCTGGCGCGCTGGAGGAGGGTGGCGCGGCGGCGGTGGCTGCTGTTTGGGGGCAGGGAGGGAAAGGTAGGGGTAATGGGGGTATGTGGGGGATAGGGAAAGGAAGGGAGGTGGGTGGTGACGGGGTCTGGGTGGTTTGCGGGGTAGCGGCCATTCGATGATGGTGGCTGGGTGGTGGTGGTGTGATCGGAGAAGAAGAGAGGGAGGAGAGGGGTTTAGGGGGGCGCGAATGGTAGGGTTCGCGTGACTGGGGGTGTTATAAATTTGAATCCACGCGATCGCATGGGGCACGCGGTCACGTGGCTGGAGTGAAATGGGGTTGACGCGATCGCGTGAGTGGCGCTATCGCATGGAATAGCTAAAAGAGTGAATGATGCGATCGCCTGGGGCATGCGATCGCGTCGCTGGAAATTATGGTAAACGCACGAATCCAACGACGTTTCAGCACAACTCTCTGCCTCCTTTTGGGATTTTGTGTAATCCATGCGACGCAATCGCGTCGCGTGGGATTGCTGTTGTGCAAGTGACGCGATCGTGTCAGGGACGCGACCGCGTGGTTCATTTTGTACGAAACTCACAATGGCCACACGATGCCAGCCCAACTTTCTGGGCATTGGATCTTTACGCCGATTTCCAGGTCACGCGACCGCGTGGATGACACGGACGCGTGGAAGGTGTTTTGTCGCAACTGACGCGATCGCATCATCGATGCGGTCGCGTCGCACGCCCTTTTTCTCTCTCTCTTTTTTTTATGCAGGTATGTAATTATGCAGTATGTAGTGCTAAATGCAAATGTTATGAATAGCATCCAGGTTCAACAGAGTTAAACAATATAAATAAACAAAAATGAAATAAAATGGAAACAGGAACGATCATACCATGGTGGGTTGTCTCCCACCTAGCACTTTTAGTTAAAGTCCTTAAGTTGGACATTGGATGAGCTTCCTGTTATGGTGGCTTATGCTTGAATTCGTCCAAAAATCTCCACCAGTGTTTAGAATGCTAGCATCCTCCGGGGTCCCAAACAAGGTACGTAAAGCCCTTAGGTGAGTTCACACAGGCTTGCAGGATCCCAGAGTGTTGAATATCAGAATAGACTCCAGGATCCCAAACTTTTCTTCTACACCCGTCTTTGTCTTGTTCTATATCGTTCCAGTCGAGTGATGAGTAATCCGAATTCTCACTGCAGTGACCAAACAGCTTCCGAAATCCTTTAAATTGAGCTTGACATCAATTCCTGCACCTCAAATTGAAGTGTGAAGCCTCATTGAATCTTGCAGACCAGCTCTGAGTGTGAGTCATTTCCCTTTTGCTCTTAAAGCCGCAAAGAGTTCTAAGCTGGCCATCTGTTTCAAGCAAACCATATTCAAGTGGGAAATTGAAGATGAAAGTCAAGGATTTTACCCACTTGAGGTTTGTGTTGGGTGGTAGTGGCCTTGGGGTCAGTGTTTTCAGTGGTTCTGCAAGCTCTACTACCTCGTGGTCTTCAGTGAATCCCTCCACTTCCTTGCAAACCTTTTTCATTCCAGCCATGTCCTGGTCAAAGTCTTCTATATCTTTCTCATCACTTGAGTCATAAATAGGAGGTTGAGAGAAGTCGACCTCTGTATCATCTTCGTATTCACTTGGGGAAGATTCTTCTGTCTCAAAAAATTCACTTGCAGATGCAAGTTCATTACCAAGAGGACTTGACTTGTGATAATCATCATCAAGGAAACATGTGTCTTGGGTAATTCCGTCTAGTTCCCCATAAGATACCTGCTTTGGGGGTTGTGCACTATCCTCCTTAGCATCAATTGTAGCGTTCTTGACGGAATTCTCCACAACTCTAGATTCAGGTGCCGGTTCGGCATCTCCTAAATCTTCAACCAACTCTTCTTCTTCTACAATGACAGCGTCCTCTACTTGTTCCAGTATGAAGTTATGCTCTATGTTGTCCACTAGAGTCTCTAGTGTCTTCGTCGTGCTGCGTTCTTCATTAGATTCTCCACATTAAGCCATGGGAGTCTATTGACTGTCTGAACGTCTGGAAGATAATTGATTTATTGCTTGCTCCAGTTGATGAAGGGTTGCATTGAACTGGTTTACTGATTCTTCGAAGCGAACCTGTGATTCTTGGCTTGACGGATATGGACATGGTGCATAAGGGAGTGGTGGTTCTTGGGAGTAATTGGATTGGCGTTGGGGTGAATAAGGATCATGTGGTAGTGAATGGTGAAAACAAGCTTGTGAGTGTAGTGGTTTGAAGTTATGTCGAGAGGATGGTCTCTGAGCACAGGGTGGGGCTTGTTGGTAGTTATAAGGCGGTCCACCAAATCTATCAGTTGGGTATGCATTGTAAAATGGTCTCTGTCCATGATATCTAGGAGGATGTTGTTGCCTAAAGGGTTGATCGGATCCTTGTGGCTCCATCCATCTTTGATTGCTTAGACCTTGATGCATAGTCCTATTATAGCTTCCATTCCTTGCAACAAAATTAGAACCAAACTCAAAGCGAGAGGGGTGAGAATTCATAATAGATATCAGAAATAAGAGGGAAGAGAGAAAACAAATAAACAAGTAAAAGAATTTTTTTTTGAAAAATATTTACAATAACCAATAATAAGGCACACGTTTGCAATTCCCCGGCAACGGCGCCATTTTGACATTAGGATTTTTGCTAGTAAAGAATTTTATAAAATTGCGTTGTAAGTATAGATTCTAAACCAACAAGAATCCCTTCGTACAAATGTTTTGGTTGTCACAAGTAACAAACCCCTAAATAAATTGATAACCGAAGTATTTAAACCTCGGGTCGTCTTCTCAAAGAATTGCAGGGAGGTATGTTCTTATTATTGGTTATGAGTTTGTAAATTGGGGTTTTGGAGTTTGGGCAATGGGCACTTGTATATTTAAATGACAAGTAAAATAAATTAACAATAATAAAATCTCTTGGCAAGGTATAAGAACTAGAAGTCCTATCCTAGTTATCCTTATCAATTGTGATGAGAATTGGATTTTTCTCCCACTTTGTTAACCTCTAACTACGAAGGTAAGTTAAGTGGATGAATTAATTCGAATCCTCAAGTCCCAGTCTTTCCTTGGGAAAAGTTGGAGTTATTGGATCTTGAATTAATTCTTGAAGAATTCCAATTTTCAATCAACAATGAGTTTGATAACTCAAGAGTCACCAATTATTTAACTTAAGCCAAAAGGGAAAATATCTAAATTAAATTAAAAGCATTCATATAAATAAAACAATCATAAACTAAAATACCTCAAATAACATTAATTAAGAAAATCAATCCAAACATAAAGAGTTCATAAACTAAATTGGGAAAATATATAAAAGGAATATTGAACCTGTGATTGAAGAAGATGAAATCCTAATCCTAATCCTAATCCTAAGAGAGAGGAGAGAACCTCTCTCTCTAAAGATTACATCTAAAACTAAAATTATGAATTATGAGAGCCTAATTATGAATGGATGCATTCCCCCACTTTATAGCCTCTAGTCTATGCCTTCTGGACATGGATTTGGGCCAAAAAGGGCTTCGGAATTCGCTATGAGCGTTTTCTGCAATTTCTGGTGCGTGGACTCTGTCACGCGGTCGCGTCAATTGGAGTTTTCCTTGTCACGCGGTCGCGTCAGTCATGCGGCCGCGTCATAGGTGTTCTTCTTTAGGCGCGCGGTCGCGTCAGTCATGCGGCCGCGTCGTTGCTTCTTCGCGCTTGGCATGCAGCCGCGTCGTCGATGCGGTCGCGTCGCTGCAAGTTTCTTCACAAACTCCGTTTTATGCTTTCCTTCCATTTTTGTATGTTTCCTTTCCATCCTTTAAGCCATTCCTGCCTTAGGAGATCTAGAACAACTCAACACACTAATCACGGCATCGAATGATAATAAAGGGTAATTAAAATAATTAATTTCAAAGCATAGGAAACATGTTTTTCACAAATATCACATAATAACGAAGGAAAAGTAAAACCATGCAATTTACATGAACAAGTGAGTGAAGGATTGAATAAATCACTTAAATTAAGTACAGAATATATCATAAAATATGGGTTTATCACCCTCCTACCCACTTCTGGACAAGGACAAAGAGTCCAGGAAGAAAGAAGACCAACCTACTGAGAAACTCAGAAAATACCACAACTACACCCCTCTTCGGATGTCCCTTGTAGCCATTTACTGGAGATATGCAACACTGAGAAGATCCCACCGCCTCGCCCGATTAAACACAAGAGAGGAGGAAGTCAAATAGAGTATTGCAAATACCATCGAATCTATGGGCACTCTACCAATGACTGTCACGACCTAAAGATTGTCATAGAAAAATTGGCACGAGAAGGGTGACTAGATTGGTTCTTAGCCAATAGAGCGGAAGAACCAAGAAAGAGGAGAAGGGATGAAGAGGTCGGACGAGGTGAACATCTCCCTCACACCCCTGAGAGATATATTCACACGATAAGCGGAGGATTTGCAAGAGGAGGGATCTCTAAATCATCCCGCAAAAGACACCTCAAAGAGGTGTATCATGTCAGAGAAAGCGACAGGTCACCCAACCTTCCCACCATTACTTTCACTCAAGAAGACGCCGCGGGTATCATCCTGGGACATGATGACCCTGTGGTCATTACCATCATACTCGCTAACGCTAATTTCCACTGAACATTAGTAGACCAAGGAACCTCTGCAGATATCCTATTCAAGTCCGCATTCCACAAGCTCGGCCTACAAGCGAAATAGCTCCGAGCTTTCCCAAATAGCTTGTTCGGACTCGGAGACACCCCAATCCAACCACTTGGGTACATCCCATTGCACACAACATTCAGAAAAAGGAACAAAGTCTAGAACAATGAGCATAGACTACATCGTAGTCGACGTCAGCTCCGCATACAACGCCCTTATAGGTCGGACAATGTTAAATCAGCTCGCCGCAGTGGTCTCCACCCTGCACCTATGCATGAAGTTTCCAACTACAGAAGGGATCGCTACCATAAAAGGGGACCAAAAACTCGCGCGACGTTGTTACAACGAAAGTCTAAACCTTAAAGGTGACCCCAGAGGAAAGGAAACCAATACCATAGAACTCGGCGTGAGGAACTCCGCCCTCAACCAGAAGGTGAGACCAAAAAAGTCCAAATCGGAGACACTCAAGACAAAACAACAAACATATGGGCGAATCTATGAGGAGACCTAAAGGAACTACTAACAAGGCTCCTAAGGGATAATTCCGACCTCTTTGCATGGATGGCCGCAGACATGCCGGGTATAGATCCCGAGCTAATATGCCATAAATTGGCAGTATATCCTGGATCTCGATCAGTGCAACAGAAGCGTAGGAAGCTTGGCCCAGAAAGGTCCCAAACTGTGGAAGAGCAGGTACAAGCATTGCTGAAGGCAGGGTTCATAAGGGAGGTAAAAAACCCGTTATGGCTAGCCAAGGTAGTATTGGTCAAAAAGTCAAATGAGAAGTGGCGGATGTGCACGAATTACACCGACCTCAATTGCATCATTTTAGAAAGTGATCAAATCGAGCTCTCACTAAAGTTCGAGTTTCCTGCCTCAAATAACCAAGCTGAATATGAAGCCCTACTAACTGGTTTGAAGCTGGCTAGGGAGGTAGGAGCGCAGAAGCTTACCATCTTCAGTGACTCACAAGTCGTCACCTTGCAAATAGAAGTGACCTATCAGGCTAAGGATTCCACCATGAAGAAATACCTAGACAAAACCAGAGAACAGCTCGGACAATTTAGGGGATATGAGGTCTGACATATATCTCGAGAACATAATGCCCGAGCTGATGCCCTTTCAAAACTAGCCAGCACCAAACCAGGGGGCAATAATAGAAGCCTCATCCAAGAAACACTACAAAACCCATCAATCTCGGAGGAAGAGAAAATCCCAACCATATCAGGTCAGGACCAAGGGTGGATAACTCTCATAGTCAGTTATATCAAATCTAAAATACTCCCCGCGGATAAAAATGGGCAAAAAGGCTAGTACGAGAAACACAGTACTACATCATAGTGCACGACGTCTTATATAGGAGAGGAATCTCTACACCTCTCCTAAATTGTGTCCCGATATCTACGATGAGGGAAGTTCTTGAGGGAGTTCATAGTGGCATGTGCACTAACCACCTCGGGGCGCGAGCTCTTTCCATAAAGGTACTCCGAGCCGGCTTTTACTGGCTGACGTTGCAAAAGGAAGCACCAGAGTTCGTCAAAACATGTCCCCCATGTCAGAAGCACGCCAACTTTCACATCACACCACCCGAAGAACTCATTTGTGTCACTTCACCCTAGCCATTTGCAAAGTGGGGGCTTGACATCCTCAGACCATTCCCCTATGGATCAAGACAAGTCAAGTTTCTCATCGTAGGAATAGACTATTTCATAAAATGGATTGAGGCTGAACCTCTAGCCACTACCACCACCCAACGAAGTCAAAAATTTCTATACAGGAACATTATCACAAGGTTTGGGGTTCCATGCTCCATCACCACGGATAATAGAATTCAATTCACCGACACAGGTTTTAGGAACTTGGTAGCTGAGCTAAAAATAAAGCACCAATTCACCTCCATAGAACACCCATAGGCCAATGGATAGGCTGAAGCCGCCAAGAAAGTCATATTGGCCGGGTTAAAATGGAGACTACAGGATGCAAATGGAGCTTCGGCTGAAGAGCTCCCACAAGTCCTATGGGCATATCGGATAACACCACATTCCGTTATTGGAGAATCACCCTTCTGACTTTTTTTCGGAATGGAGGCAATGATCCCCGTAGAAATAGAAGAACGATCCCCAAGAGTGATCCTCTACAACGAAAACTACAACTCCCAAACTCAAAGGGAAGAACTCAACCTACTCCCAGAAGTTCGAGAAAGAGTTCGGATCAAAGAGGAAGCTCTAAAGCGTCGAATGGCTCTGAGGTATAATCGGAAGGTAGTCCAGCGAAGCTTTGCCACCAATGATTCATCTTAATCCAAAATGACATCGGAGCAGGTCGGTCAGGAGAAGGGAAGCTAGCAGCTAACTAGAAAGGACCATACCGAGTTACAGAGGTACTGGGGAAAGGTTACTATAAGGTGTCCGACCTCGAAGGGCGAGAGCTACCAAGGTCATGGCATGCCTGTAACCTAAGAAGGTACTATAGCTAGAAAATAGTAAAAGATCTTAGGGCAAGGCGCACTCTTTTTCCTAAAAAAGGTTTTTTAATGAGGCGCCAGGCCGAGATCTAAAAAACTGCCCGACCTAGAAGGGTAAGTAATCATATGTACACACTTTATGTTTTTTATCTCATTACTTTTTGAATGAAAATTATCAATTCTCTAGAAAGTTTTCTACCAAGACGCATTAATCTAAGCTCATAAAACGCAAAAATTTATTGCCCGATTACAAAGAGGTCAGCAAGGTGAAGCGATAAAAGCAAGTTAATGCAAGAAGTTATAAAAAGTAACCCATAAAAAGTGGCCTGACAAGGTCTAACTAAAAATGGGATTACTAAAATTAACTTAAGAAGGTCCGACAGAGAAGTCAGACCAGAAAAAGGATCACTGAAAAGGGACAAAAACATCTCGCAAAGGCCAATGAAAGGTTAATAAACCAAGGCCTGAAATGATCAGCTAAAAACGTACAACCCCTAAAAAGGATTTTTACCTAAAGCAAGGGCACGACCTTGAAACGGAGCTAAAAAGTCGTCTAAACAAACTATAAAGAAAAGATTCCCCCTCGGAACACTACCTAAAGAGTTGTTGGAATATGACTAAAAAGCTTGAGTAACAAAGCCATACAGGTCGACATCAACTAAGAAGAAGCGCGACCCAAAGAAACAAGTACGACCTCGAGAAAAGAACAAGTAAAAAGCCAAAAAAGGTTGAAAACAACTTAAGGCTCAAAAGTGCTTAGCTAAAAAGGGAACAACTCCGCTCATAGAAGGCACGATCTCAAAACAGAGCTACAAAAGTTGTTCAAAACTAAAAAGGTTCTATGTAAAGAACACAAAAAAGTTATCAGACAAGTTACTAAAACCCCAGACACCAAGCCGCAAGGATAACTTTGCCAAAGTAAACGGTTGACAACACAAACTCAAAGCAAGGCATGATCCAAAAGGCAAAAGTAGAAAACCCACATCACCACTCAAAAGAGGTCGGACTAGGAAGTACGAAACCTCTATAAAATCCGCAAGGATCGCAAGGGTAAAAACATTAAAGGTTTGACTGACGTATCAGCAAAACGCATCCTTCAAATTAAAACATTAAAGACTCAAAGGCTGCCCTAGAGTTTAAAGTGTTTGTTTTTCAAAATAAAAGTTGCTAAGAAGCAACCAAATGTCAAAAAAGTCAGCCATAGAGATTTATAGAAACTAAACAAAGTTCAAACAAAATCCACAAGTCGGACTATGCCAAGTACAAAACAGGGAAATAATAAGGAATCATCAAGGATCTGAAGTTGCCTCAGCAGCGGCACCCTTAGGAGAAGGAGGCCTGGTCGAGATCGGGGTGGCAATGACAACTTCATCGGACCCATTCAAAATCTCCACGTCAGGTTCGGGTTCAGGATGGACCACCTCGGTGGAAGGATTTGAAGGGGCTAAAGCTGTAGAAGCCTTGGCCGGTGGCACAAGGAGAGGACCATCATCATCATCATCTGGGGTAGGCACAATCTTGCCATCCTCCACCACATTATCCATACTGAATAAGGAGAGATCGGCCTCGGGAGCAAGAACTCGGACCTGAGCCTTCAGGATCTCATGCATGTCAGTCATACTACTCACCATATGTCCCTGAAGCTCAGCATAATCATATTGGGCAGATTGAAGCCTCTCCTTAGTTTCTAGCAACTTGCCGTAGGTTCGAGTATAGCTCTCCTTATACTTTTTTAGAGTCTCCTCGGCTAGGTTAGCAGTTGCCTCCGCCACAGTAGCACGCTCCTTCTCTTTCTCTACATCAATCTCCAACTTGGCAACCCTTGCATCAAGCTCATCTTTCAGACCTTTAATTATATCATACTCAGATTTGCCATCCTCCATAGAAGCCCTAGTGGCATGAACTAGAGACACCCTGATAACCCGTGATAAGGCCGCACCAACATTGGATATCCGAATACTGTTACTTGCAATAAAATCGAGGTGATGGAGAATCGACACATCATCCAAGGGAATTCTACCATGAAGAGCAATTAGCTCCGTGGCAAAAGCCACACCATCAAACTCCTTGTTGTTCAGATCATAAGTCCCAATAGTCTTTTGGTGCTTCGGAGGGGGACTAGCAGCAGTAGGAGAAGAGGTAGAACCAGAGGTCATTTGCAAGGTGTTAGAGGGAACTGTCCGAACTTGCGGGGTTGGAATGATCTTCCTCGGACCCTGAGAGTCAATTGTCGGCTTCTTGGGAGGTAATTGCGCAGAAGAACCACCCTTCGAACTCTTCTGTGACAAGTTTTGAGCTGCCACCACCTTCTTGGCCTTCCGAAAATACTTCATAGAGTCCGAAGATTTCACCATCTCTGAAAAGAAACCAAAAAAAAATCACAGAGTTGGAAAAGGACAAATTCACAAACAATAGAAGAAAACTATCTGAAAGAAGTCGGACGCTACCTAGTTCAGCACGGAGGAGGGAAGGATCTCCTAGAAACTTATTTATATCCAAATGAGGAAGCTCCCCCCAATGCTCCTCTAAAACACCCACAAAAGCTTGTTCTACCTCACTCAAACTCTCCCAAGGATATTTGACCACTACTACATCTTTTTGCCACCATAAAGGGAAGGTGGGCTCATCATTCTCATCCAAGAAGAATGGACGAACATCCTCAATAGCTCGGACTTTGAAGTAGTAATTCTTAAAGTCCCGAAAAGACTCATCAAACATAAAAAACACCTTCTTCCCCTGGGTAGCTTGGAAGGAAATCAAGAGGCTTTCTTCTTAGCCACTCCGGGTTTTGTCAACAGAAAAAGATGAAGAAAAAGAGTTTCGATAGGACGGACACCCAGTTCTTGACACAACAACTGAAAAATCTTTATAAAACTCCAAGAATTCGGATGAAGCTGAGAAGGGGCCATATTACAGGACCACAAGAGGTTGGTCTCAAAAGTAGTAAAAGGAAGAGTAATACCTAGCTAGCTAAAGAAGTAATCGTAAACATAGAAAAAAGGACGCTCTGCCCGAGTTAAGGGAGGGAAACTAACCCTCTTCTCAGGGTTGGGTGACACCAGCTCGTAATTCTTCTCGTCCTCCCTATTACTACATATCCTATGGAACCTTCTAAGCCTTTCATGGTACTCGAGATCAGCCACAGTCACACACATCAGGACTATTGAATCTAGCCAATCAGCCATACCAGCAGGAACTTTGGTGGACATCTCGACAATGTTTTTACGCGAAGACATAGACCAACTATCCCTACAAGTAAGAAAAATAAAAAAGTCACTAACAAACAACTCGAACAAAAACAGAAAGTGGGGAAACAACCAAACAAATAAACAACTATAGCAGCAAAAGAACACCCCAAGATTTACACAAAGAAAAGGAGATCAAGCGCCAGAAGTCCAGGAGCATCCTTTGGAGGCAACAAGTACAGAGCACAATAAACCCTAACCCTCTCAAACAAAAGAAAAGCACAAGGAAACAAACAGAAGCCCAGATATCAACAAACAGAGAAGTAAAAAGATTGCGACTTTCAAAGGAACAAAAGCATACAATGATCAACAAAGAAAGCTTCATCTTTTTAAAGCTCATCAACAATCAAAACTTTGTGCAAAAAGTAACACATGCAACAATCATCATCGGAAGTAAGGCAGGGAGATAAATGTGTGGGCAGCAAGACATGAACAGCCGCTACTAAAAAGAAAACTCCAAAAAGATATAATCTTGGGTCAGGGGGCAAGCAGAAAGGAAGCTTCTTTTCGCTGAGCAAACAAAATGCACGAATGCTCTAAGAGCAAAAATCCAGAAAAAGGAGAAAAAGCTTGGCTACAAAACTGATCGTGGAGAAAAGAAGGTTCTCTTCGGAAGAAAGGAAAGGGAGTAGAAGAAAAGAGCTAAGTTCAAATTCTTTTTTTCAAAGCAAAGAGGGAAAATGAAACGGTAAAGGGTTAAAAACCTAATCAATGAGCTTTAAAAACAATCGCGTCTTCCCAAGGAAAATTAAAATGCACACCAAAGGCATGCCGCAATTAAAAGAAGCTGAAAATGCCTCGCATTAAAAAAGGCGATACCAGACTCGCACAAGGAGAAACTACTCAAGAGCGACCAAGTCAAGATGCTTGAGCACGACTTCCTCAAAGGGGTCGAAGTTTAGAAAACACGACCTCAAAGGAAGATCAAAGCTCAAGTAGGAGCACTGTTTATACCCTGGACCGAGTTATACGGTCTGGGTTGGACAGAGACAAAGTGACCGACCTCTTGATAGGGTGGTCATCACCGACCTCTTCCGAAAGAGCTCGGCCAAATTGCCATAGAGGCCCAAGTAGGCCCAAACAGAAGGACGCGGCCCACTCTAAAGGCGGCTAGCTTAAAAGATAGGTGACCTCGCCCAAGATAAGATAAGATAACTAACTTATCTCAAGAAAGGTCACTCCACACTACTATAAATACACTGGAGCCCCCAAGTATAACTCATACACTGATTCTACATAAAATCATGTCTAAAGCACGTGCTAACTTAAGCATCGAAGTCTCTTGCAGATACCACCATCCTCCGGTGATCAAGGATCAGCAGCACCACTAGATCCAGCAAGGAGGACACAACATCTCCGACCCCATCAAAAGATCTCGTTCGAGATCGACCTTCAGTTTTAGGTAACCCTCGGAACAGTAACTATTGTTATAAAGTTATGCCTTTTGGACTAAAGAATGCAGGCGCAACTTATCGGTGTCTTATGGACAAAGTCTTCGCCAATCAGATCGGCAGAAATAGAAGTCTATGTCGACTACATGGTCACCAAGACAAAAGTCGACAAGAACCATATCGATGACCTAACAGAGATCTTCGGCCAGATACGCCAATACAACATGCGCTTGAATCCTGAGAAATGCACCTTTGCCGTTCAAGGTGGTAAGTTTTTAGGCTTTCTACTAACCAGCAGGGGTATTGAAGTTAACCTTGACAAATGCCGAGTAGTGGTGGAGATGTCAAGCCCGAAGAAATTAAAAGAAGTCTAGCGCTTCACAGGAAGACTTGCTGCACTATCTAGATTCGTCCCATGTTTAGCTTCAAAATCTATTCCTTTCTTCCAAACACTTAAAAAGAAAAACAACTTTCAGTGGAATGATGATTGTGAGAGAGATATTAATACACTAAAAACAACTCTCTCGCAACTGTCGATTTTATAGAAACCCTTACAAAGGGAAGATTTATTCCTATACTTATCAGTTATTGACTGAGCGATAAGCTCTGCTCTTGTTACAGAAAGGGACAAAGTTCAGCATCCAATATACTTCGTCATTAAAACCCGACAACATGCTGAAATCAATGATCCGAGGATAGAAAAGCTGGCGTTAGCATTAATATTCTCAACAAGAAGGCTCCGACCTTATTTCCAAAGCCATGTCATTTATGTTCGGACCAACCACCTATTACAACAAGTGTTGCACAAACCAAAAATTGCAGGCAGACTTGTTAAGTGGTCAATCGAATTGTCCAAGTTTGACATCAGATACCAAGCAAGAGGACCGATCAAGTCACAATTCCTCGCCGACTTCATAGCAGAACTGACGATCCTACAGAAGACGACCATACAGTACAATAGACTTTATATGTAAACGGTTCATCAAACACTAAAGGATGTGGCGTAGGAATCCGGCTGAAGGGCGATGATGGTTTCATTCTGGAGCATTCACTACACCTATCCTTTAAAGCCAGCAACAATCAATCCAAATATGAGGCCCTCGTCGCCAGACTCTGACTTTGTTTAGATCTTCATATATCAGCCATAAAGGTATACTGCGACTCACTATTGGTAGTACAGCAGGTAAACGACCTTTTCCAGGTAAAAGATCCTCTGCTTTCCAAATACTTATCGTTAGTAAAAAATTTAAGTTCAAAATTTATAAAATTTGAAATACAACATATACCACGAGAACAGAACCATAGGGACGACATCTTATCTAAACTCGGCAGTACACAATCCGATCTATCCATATTACATCAATCTACTATAACCTCTCCAAGTGTTACTCTAACAGAGGTCTTAAGTGTCACACAGGAAAAGGATTGGCAAAATAACTTTATACAATATTTACAAACAGGTCATGTACCAGACAGTGTAGAGAATGCAAAAAGGTTCCGACGACAAGCATCTTTCTTCACATTACTCAACGTATCTTTATATAGGCGAGGATACACTCGCCCATTACTAAAATGCCTTACCAAAACTGAAGCTGATATAGCACTGTCCGAAGCACACGAGGGAATTTGTGGATCACACACTGGAGCTCGGAGTTTAACATCGAAAATCCTCCGCGCCGGTTTCTTTTGGCCTACCTTAAAACAAGATTGCCATAACAAAGTTCGGACATGTGACGATTGCCAGAAACATGCACCACTCATACACATTCCTGCCGAGCAACTACATCATTCCGATGTTAGTTGGCCTTTCAACCAATGGGGACTAGATATACTCAGTCCGTTCCTAACGGCACCGGGTAGGTAAAAATTCTCATAGTTGGAATTGATTATTTTTCAAAGTGCGTTGAAGCCCAACCTTTAGCTAGGATTACATCCCAGCAAATGATCTCTTTCGTCTGGAAAAATATTATTTGCCATTTTGGCATTCCTCGGCATATCATTACTAACAATGGTCGCCAGTTTGTTGATCAGAAATTTCAATCTTTTTTGCAGAATCTTAAAGTCAAAGAAAGTAATATTGTATGCACTCAAGAAAGAATTAGACGACGCTAAAGGACTCTGGGCCGAACTAATACCTGAAATTCTTTTGGGGTATAATACCACACCACAATCATCAACAAAAGAGACCCCATTCCGACTTGTATATGGCTCTAAGGCTATGATACCATTAGAGATCTCACAAAGCTCAATCAGAACCCAACTCAGTCACCAAGATGAAGCTCGGCGAGAAGAGTTAGATATCATCAAAGAAATAAAGGACATGGCAACACCCTGGCAACGCGCGGCACAACAAGCCATAGCTCGGCGACATAATAAATCGGTAAGAAGCCAATCATTTCAAAAAGGAGATTTGGTACTTCGAAAGACAGAAACTGCTCGGAAGCCATCATCCCATGGAAAACACGCAGCAAATTGGGACGGTCCATACCAAATTATAGAAATCCTCGGCAATGGAGCATACATATTAGAATCGGTAAATGGTACAACTCTACCTAACAACTGGAATATTTCTTCCTTAAAGAAGTTCTATAGTTGAATGTCAGCGATAGGCTTGTACTCTTTTTCCTACTACCAAGATTTTTCCCAAAAGGGTTTTGCTTGGAGAGGTTTTTAACGAGGCTAGCTTACCTACACCTTTGTATCCAAAGGTTCACCAATTTATTGTATATGAGCAATAAAGTTTGTCTCATTTTTTTCAAATAAAGTCAATACTAACTCTATTACTTATCATTCTGGTAACTGATTTTATCATTAAAGCACATATCCGAGTTTATTTTTTTATCAATCTCAAATAAATTCAAACAACGAGCACTTCTGCTTATACAAACTACAACTCGCCCATGGTCGGCAATCAAATCATTCAAACAAACAAGGAATATTCTAAATAGAAATTCCTACTAACTAAGCAAAAGCTTTTCTAAATACCTCAAAAATAGATAGATCCAAACACATTCTCTAAAACAAGAGTCAATAAAAAACTATATCAGAAAACTACAACTTTCTCTCACCATTATCAAAATGTAGCGCCCTTTCCAGCGACAGAGACAAAAAACACCTTAACAATACAAAAAGCTCTAACAAACAGAGCATTACAAAACTGCACAAAAAACATATAGCTTTTCATAAAATACTAAACATTCTCAGCCTCATCCTTGGCAACACCATCATCTTCGACCATCTTTCCATCCTGGACGATCTTTCCAGGATCCATTTCAGACAAATCTACTTCAGGGGCAAGGAACTTAACCTGTAAAGATGCTCTTTCAAATCCCTCAACAAAGGAGTCCAAAATTTCATCCCCTTTTTTCTTCTCCATTTCTTTCAGTTGAGCAATAACTTCAATCAGCCGAGATTCCATGCTCGCCAAATCAGCATCTTTTTTCTTTAAATCCTCGACATCCTAAGCATAATTATCCTTTGTTTCTTTCAACAGTTTCTCAGTATCAGCCAATTTAGTCCGAAATTCAGCCACAATAACTTTATTTTCAGCCAATTCTTCCTTCAACAACAAACAGTCCTCTTTTTCAACTGTTACTTTCTTATGTTTCAACTCCTAGCTACGCCCTAAACTGGCCAGCCGCAAACCAACCACCTACAAGCCACAATATCAACAAATTATACATACATCCTACTACAAAAAAAAAAATACTAACAATAAAATAAAAATCGGACCTTACCTACATATATTACCCAATCGCAATTTCACCAACCTCGTTAGCCAAGGATACATCGGCCGAGGACTGACAAAACTCGTCCGCCACAGCCATATAAGGATACTATTTCCCCAACACCGACAAACCCTCGCTCTGCTCAGACAATTCATGAATCTTTTTATGGTTTACCATAAAAGCTTGAATTTCTTCTAAGGAAACACCCTTATCCTTTTCACTAGATTCTTCAGACTAGTCCACCACGTCTGATTTCCTCTTCTTCAGAATCACTTTCCTATGCCCTTGAAGAGGCTGACTAACTTCTCCAAACATTGGCTCTTTTTCACGATTTGATGAAGACACTGCCTTATCCAAGTTTTTATTTTTAAACCGAGATCTCAAAGAGGCAGCCGAAACCCCAGGGTATTTACCACCTATAACACAAAATATCATGCGTCAGAAATTCTTAGGAAAATAAAATGCAAATAAAAAAAACCCTGAACTCACCCAAGTACTCTAGCACAGCTTCTTTATCTTCCTCCCATTTGAGTAACTCATACATCGAAATCAGATCCTTACGATCAATATTTTCAACCAAGAACTCAATCAAGCACACATTCCTCAGAGATATAACCTCGGGGTCAAGTATATTCTGAGACTCCGAACACCACCACAACGGGAACCTCTCTGCCAAATCCTCATCAACATAAAAAGGAAATTCTTTTCCCAGATTCCTAAACTTAAGATACATTTCTTTAAAATCCTTAAATGAAGATTTATATAGCTTAAAAATACCAAATCCAGGGGTATTGTTGAAATTAATCCATCCCCCTTTCCACATCCTTTTCGCCTGAAACAGAGAAAAAAAACAAATCTATTGATGGAAGCTCCTCAAGAAACTCCATCAGAATCTCAAAAGAGCGTAAGAACGCCCAGCCATTAGGATAAAGCTGAGACGCAGCACAGTTTAATTGTTTCAGTACTTGACACTCAAAGTTTGTGAATGGCAACTTCACTCTAAGTTCTTCCAAGACACAACTGTGCATATAGAAATATTTGAATCCCTGCCCCCGGTGATAAACCCTATCGTCACTACAACATGGCAGTAACTCGACTTGAACCCCAGAACCGGCCCTTACAACCTTGGATATATCTACCTCCTTAACAGCTACCTCGTCACTAAATAGGGACACTCAAGACTTCACATCGTTACTAACCCAGTCATAAGACTAGTCAATCTTACCTTTCTTCTCCTTCTCAAACCCCATTAACAAACACAAAAAACAAAAAAAAAACAGAGGGAGGAAGAACGAAATAATAATCAGAAGCAAGAAGAAAGGGCATGCATACCTCTTTTACTCATTCTGTTTCGAAAGAAGCAAAGCCAAACGTCAAGTATTACCAAGTTATAACTTCAAATTGGAACCCAACAATCCAATTAATCACACCACAAAGCACGTTTTAAATCCAACAACTGCTGCCTCAGTCACATCAAACGGCGCAGCTTGCTTTGGAAACACAACAAGCCTTTAATACTCTCACATATCTTTCTCTCTCTTCAGTAAAAAGTGGACACGACTCCCCATGTTCCACACTCATATTTTTAATGAAGAACGTTGAATTGGGGATTCCGTTATTAATCCATCTAAACGAGTTATAACTCACAAAGAAGTTCAACCTGCTTCATTAAAAATACTCCTCAGGCTAAACTTGGAGGTTGTGATATGGCAATTACAAATCTGAGTTATAACTCGGTATCGCACGTTACAGCTCGACTTTATGAGCTATAATGCGACCAATTAACATGCCAGTCATAACCGCCGATCAAATAGTATAACAATCAGATACGTTATCAATCATTTCAAATCCGAAGTTAATACTCAAATCATAACTGACGAGAAGTTCACCATACAAAAACAAAGTAAAGTATCTTTCTTGACACAGTTTGAACAATACACCATACTCATTTAAGCATTGGAGTGTCTTTGCAGGTACACTTCCCCTTTTTTCTACCATTCACACTCTCAAGTCACGTAAAAAGAAAAAAACTCGGATTAGAAGGATTGGCCGTTCAACCTCTGAAGTGATAACTCGGCAGTTATCTGTTACAAGAAACCGGCCCACTCTGCAGGCAAGAACAGTTGTTGTTTGGTTTCTTCTTGTGATTCCTCTTTTTCTTTTATTATTATTATATTTTTTTGCTTTTTTTCTTTTTTTTTTCGTGTTCTTTTATTCTGTTTATTATATTATATGATTATGGGGTTACATCTTCTCCATCCTCAATAAAAGTTGTAGTAATTCTTTCAAAATGCAGCGTAAAATAACGTACAAAGACATGGCACAGTGGTTGTACAAATTAGAGTTATTTTTATTATTTTTAAAACACACTTCACATTTCAAGAGGTACAAGGCTTAATTAATCATTAAATGCTTCAATAATTGGAGTGATAAATAATTTCTTTTTCTTATCTTGGATTTGAGTTTTGGAACGAAAAGTAAAATCAGTGCTGAGAACATCATGTTCTCTAAGGTAACGTTTGCAAGCAGGAACTAGGACTAAAATTAAAAAATTGATATTTAGTATTGTATTTGATAGTAAGAGATTGAAATTAAAATTTCAGTTCTTTTACTATTTACATAAAGTGGGGATATATACAAGAAACTGAAATTTTTAAAAGAGTTCTGCTACACATACAAACATTTTTGACATATAAGTTCATACAAGTTAATTTTAACCCAACAAAATTTACTTACATAACGCGTGCGTGAAATCACATTGTTCCTCCTCCAACGTTTGTATTTCGCGTTCCTCCTCCTCTTCTTCCTTCATCTTCTCCTTTTTCTTTGTGTTTCTCCTCTTTTTTCTTCGCGTGTTTTATCTTCATTGTCGTTCTTTTTATTACTATTATTGTTGCTGCATTTTTTTCTCCTCCTCTTTCTATTGATTATCTAACATTATGTATTTTTTTATTTTTGATTTTTTCCTCCCAAAAAAATTATAAGAATATGAAAAAAGAAGATGAAGAAGAAGCAACTACAAAAGATGAGGAAGAGGAAGAGAAAAAGTTTGAATTATGCAGAACTTATCAAAATAAAAATATGCCGAAATATTTTCAAAAAACACCGCAAATTTTCTAAAATACACCGAAACGAGAATGAAACAGATTCATCACAATAACAATTCAGATTCAGAACTCCTATATCAAAATTTTGCTATAAATCTACAAAAATATTTTCTTTAAAGTATTTTTTCTTCTTCATTTTTTCTTATTTCTTTCTTTCTTTTAGTTGAATGAATGTAGGTTCATTCTCTTTCAAATAATTTTATACCATTATGTGTTTCTTTTTCTTCTTTGTTTGATTTTTTTTGTTTTTATTCTTATTAAGAGAGTAAAACAAGAAGAAACTTGAGAAAGTAAAATAAAAAAAATATGAATAAGAAAAAAAAGATAATGGTAATGATGATGATGAAAAAGAAGAAGCAACAGCAGAAGATGAGAAAGAGGAAGAGTAAGAGTTTTGAATTTTCAGAATAAAAATACACCGAATGAAATATTTTCAAAATACACCGCAAAATTTTCAAAATACACTGAAAATTTTTCAAAATACACCGAAACAAGAATAGAACAGATTCATCACGATTCAGAACTCCTAGCTATATCGAAATTTTGCTACAAATGCACAAAACTATTTTCTTTAATGCATTTTTTTCTTCTTTTTTTTCTTGTTTCTTTCTTTCTTTTAGTTGAATAAATATAGGTTCATCCTCTTCCAAGTAATTTTGTAGTATTATTTGTTTCTTCTTCTTATTTGTTTGATTTTTTTATTTTTATTCTTGTTAAGAGAGTAAAACAAGAAAAAATTTGAGAAGATAAAACAAAAAGAAAAAGATAAATAAGAAAAAAAGATGATGACGACGATGAAAAAGAATAAGTAGCAGAAGATAAGGAGAAAGAAGAGAAAGAGTTTTGAATTATGTAGAATTATCAAAATAAAAATACACCGAAATATTTTCAAAATACACCGCAAGATTTTTAAAATACACCGAAAATTTTTCAAAATACACTATAAAACAAGAATGGGACATATTCATCACAATAACAATTCAGATTCAAAATTTTTACATCGAAATTTTGTTACAAATGTACAAAAATATTTTCTTTAATTTTGAATCAAGCAACGTCATCAATATGACAAAAATTATACTATAACGATAACGACGATACGTATAAGAAGAAGATGATGATGACTATAATGATGATGATCATGATTATGAAGATGATGGAGGAGAAGGAAGGAGGGAAAGAAATTCCAATGAAAAAAGGAGGAGGAGGAAGAGGAGGAAGAGGAGGAAGTAATGATAACGAAAGAGAAAAATAATGAAGAGCAGCGGTACGAAGAAGAACGTGCGCGCATAGATATAAATGATTTGTATGGACTTATATCATAAAATGACTTGTATGTGAAGAATAATTATTTTTAAAAATAAAAACTGAAAATTTAATAACATTTATTTTTAAAATAAATTACTTTTATTCAACTTTTCAAATTCTAAATCAAACTTCATTTTTTCGTTTTTAATAAGATACTAAGATATAATTTAATTTTATACGCTTTATCCCAAATATAATATTCAAACAAAATGTCCACCTTCCAAATATAGTCTAAGAGATCTCAAATATTCGAATAAAATATCTATCTTAAGAGTGTAAGTATAGTTTGAAAAAAAAATGTTCATGAGGTCAATGGTTTTGACCTAAAATATATCTATGATTGAACGAATGTGAGATGTGAAATGAGGAAACTTTTGACTATTGAATCATGGGTCTACTGGAAATTATATGAAATTCTCACTATATATTTTTAATACTGATTACCTAAATATTACGACCCAATGGTCACCAGGTCTTATTTGTTTTTTTGGTAAGGGATTAAATTAGTTTCTTACATTTAGGTATAATATTATTTTGATTTTTAAGGTTTAAAGTGTTTTATTTAAATTTAAAAGAGTTTCATTTGGTTTCAATTTAATTTTATCGGAGGTCAAAAATAAATAATTAACAAAATTTCCTACATAATACCGTATAAGAATAAGGTCGATAATTTTAAAAATAAGTACAAGTTTCAAAGGTACAAAATTAACCGTGAATGTATCAATACATTTCTTTATCATTTTTCTTATAATTAAAATGAAATATTTTTTATAAAATTAAAAAAATGTTAAATATATATATTGATGCATCCACGGTTAATTTTGTGCCTCTAGAACTTATATTTATTTTTCAAATTATCGATCTTGTACTTATACTGCTGTCATGTAGGACATTTTGTTAATTATTTATCTTTGACTTTACGGTGAAACTAAATTAAAGTTAAATAAAACTTTTTTAAATTTAAATAAAATACTTTAAACCTTGAGAACTAAAACAGAATATGGCCAAACATAAAAGACTAATTTAATCCTCTACCCTTGTTTTTTAATATAAAGGATTTGTAATTTTGTATGCTTTAATATTTCAAATGAATTGCGGGAGAATGAGATTTTATAGTGTCAAATCTTATTATTATTATTATTATAGACTCGACATTCGAAACAACTGTGTTATCTAAAAGAAATTATGTTGCGTCAAACAAATAAAATTATAATAAGTATTTTATAAAGAGAAGGCTACATATTTCAGGTTTACAAACTCTCAAAAAATTTATTTTTCTCTTTTACCTATTTTTTCTTAAGGCAGTATTTTAATTTCTGATTGCAACATATTTTAAAAGATAAAAGGTTGAAATAGAAATGTATATTTATTTTTGAAAAAATAATTTTGCTGTATCAATTTTTTTGGCTAGTTTCAAACCAATAAACATGGCTTTGTATTCTACTTGATTATTGGAGACTACTAAAAACTCAAATTTTAACGAGAGCTTTATCCGAATTTCTTTTTTATTCTCGAGGATAATTCTTGCTCTATTTCTAACTTTGTTTGACGATCTATCTACATATAAATGTCGGGCTGTAGGATCTCCTTGGGCCCTATATACTCAATCAAAAAATCGATCACAGATATTGTGACTTGATTGTTGTACGAGTTTTGTATTTCAGATTGAACTTAGATAACTCTACGGCCCATTGTAGCATCCGACCCGCGATGACCGTCTTTTGGAGGATATGCTTCATGGTTGGTTAGTTCTAATATTTATTGTGTAAGCTTGGAAATAAGGCCGGAGCCTTCTAGAGGCGAGGACCAGGGCGTAAACGAACTTTTCTATTTTTTGGTAGTTAAGTTCTGCCTTTTGTAAGGCCTTGCTGGTGAAGTAGACAGGTTGTTGTCCGCTCTTGTCTTTTCGGATGAGAGCAGAAGTTATGGCCTTGCTTGCAACTGCGAAGAATAATATGAGCTCTTCTCCTTTTTCAGTTCGGGTATGGCTGACTCAAGAAATTTTTTAAATCTTGAAAAAGTTATTCATATTCCTGAGTCCACTCAAATTAGCAATTCTTTTTGAATATTGGAAATAGAGATAAAGATTTTAAAGCTGACCTTGCCAGGAATATGGATAAAGCTGCCAACCTTTCATTTAATTGTTGGACTTCCTTTAAGCAGGTCAGACTTTTTATCGCAAGTATTGCCTTGCATTTATCTGGGTTAGTTTCAATGCCCCTTTGAGTAAGCATAAATCCTAAGAACTTCCCGATTCTACTGCAAAGGTGTACTTTAAGGATTGAGTCTCATCCCATACTGCCTTATTGTGTTGAACACCTCAGCTAAGTCGGACAATAAATTAGTTTCCTCTTTTCTCCTAACAAGCATGTCGTTCACATAGATTTTCATCAACTTCCGAGATGTGATGAAAACACCTTGTTCATTAGTCGTTGATATGTGACTTCAGTAACTTTTAATCCGAAAGGCATCACCACATAATAATAATTTGCTCTCGGTTTAATAAAAGAGGTTTTTTTTTTGTCCGCTTTATACATCGGGATTTGTTTGTATCCTGAGTATGTGTCAATAAGGGACAAGTACCTATAACCCGAAGCCGAATCTACCAGAACCTCAATACTGGGAAGAGGATATGGATCCTTAGAACAAGTTTTGTTGAGGTTGGTGTAGTCGACGCACATTCTCCATTTTCCATTCTATTTTTTCACAAGTAGTACATTTGCCAACCACAAGGGGTATTTTACTTCCCTTACAAACTAGGCTTTTAACAAGGCTTGGACATGCTCTTCAAACACTTATGCTTTTTTAGAGCTGAGCTTTCGTTGTTTCTATTGTACAAGTCGTGAGCTCGGGTAAATGGCAAGCTTGTGACTCATGAGGTCGGGATGTATTTCGGGCATGTCGGAGGCCTTCCATGTGAGGAGGTTGAAATTTTCTTGTAGGAGCTTGACGAGATCTTCCTTTAATTCTTTGCAAGTTAGCTCCTATATTTGTTGTTTCCCGACTTGATCTCTACTTTGAACCTCCTCAATCTTTCTGTCGGATTGTGGCCTCAACTCTCTTCGAATTCAGACATTGCCGAGTTCAATGGTATTGACCTCTTTTCCCTTTTTTTAGCCTCTTAGGTTTAGGTTTTTATTGTACCATCTTCTCGCCAATTTTTGCTCTCCTCTCACAGATGCTATTCCTTCGGAGGTAGGAAACTTCATACAAAGATGAGGAGTAGAAATGACCGCAGCAATTTGTTTAGAATTGTCCAACTTATCTGAGCATTATAGGCTGATGCTACATCGACCACTATGTAGTCTATACTCAATGTTCTTGACTTTGTACCTTTACCAAAAATGGTGTATAACAGAATGAAGCCAAGAGGTCGGATCGACATATCTCCCAACCCAAAAAGAGTGTTGGGATATGCCCTAAGTTCCTTTTCTTTTAACCCCAGTTCGTCGAAAGCAGGTTAAAATAGAATGTCAGCCGAACTTCCTTGATCTACCAGAGTTTTGTAGAGGTTTGCATTGGCGAGCATCATTGTAATCATGATGAGGTCGTCATGCCTTGGTGTTGTCCCTTTAGCGTCTTCTTTTGTGAAGGACATAGTAGGCAAGTTAGGGGCTTCAGCCTCTTCCAAACTTCTTTCAAATGCCTTTTGCGGGAGGATTTGGTTATGCCACCTCCTGCAATTCCTCTGGCTATCATGTGAACGTTTCTATCAGGATTTCTGGATGATCGATCTTATCGACTCCTATCTTCTTACACTATTTTGCTTTTCCTTTGATCATCTGATCTTTCCGCCAAGTATCTCTCCAATCGATCTTCCCTTGGCAATTTTTCTATCACATTTTTTAAGTCGTAACAATTATTGGTGGAATGTTCATATATCTTGCGATAGTATTGACAATATTTTGTCAAGCTCCCATCTTTTTTTATGGGTCGAGGAGGTGAAAGCTTCTCAGTATGGCAGATCTTCTAGTAGATGTCAACAAGAAAAACTCGTAGTAGGGTGTAGTTGTGATACCTTTGAGGCCTATTTGAGTTGTATTCATCTTTTTTTTCATTTCTTTCTCTTTATCTTAAGCCTGGTATGAGGGTTTGGCCTTGGGACGGATTCTCTTAGTCGGACATTTTCTTCCATGTTGATGTACTTTTTTGCTCGCTCTTGCACCTCGTACAAGGAAGTTGGGTACCTTTTTGATATGGATTGGGAGAATGGACCCTCTTTGAGGCTATTAACTAACCCCATTATGATCGCTTCTGTAAACAAATTTTAGATTTTTATGCAGGCTTTATTGAATCTTTCCATATAAGCTCGGAGGGTTTCTCCGATCTCTTTTTTGACCCCTAAAAGGCTTGGAGCATGTTTGACCTAATCCTTTTGGATGAAAAATCAATTAAGAAAACCTTTTACAAGGTCGTCGAAATAGGCTACGGACCTAGGTGGTAGATGATGCGGTGTTTTTACAACCCACAAACTAAACGGCAAGTGCACCGAGTCGTACCAAGTAATACCTTACGTGAGTAAGGGTCGATCCCACGAGGATTGATGGATCAAGTAACAATGATTGTTTGATAGGCTTAGTTAGGCAAGCAGAAAAGAGTGTTTTGGTATTCAAAGAACATTAAACAGTAAATTAAGAATTTCAGAAAGCAAGCAGCAATGAGTTGGGGATAAAATATGGAGAAAACAGTTAAGGTTTCAGAGTTATCTATTTTTTCGGATTTACTTTTCTTACTAACTATTTTAATTATGTAGGATTTAATTTATGGCAAACTATATGGGATTAGACCCTAATTCCTTAGACCTTTCTAGTCTCCTCTAAAATTCATTAACTGCCAATTCCTTGGTCAATTAATTCCAATTAGAAGCTACATGATCAAATTCCAGTTTATATGTCACAAAAACTCTAATTACCCAAAAATAAAAGGATTATATGTCACGTATCCCGTTAAATCCAGATAATTAAAATTTAGGAGAATATATTTCCTAGCTGTTGTTCAAGTAAAGAGCTTTTCCAAGTTTTATAGGAACTCAAATAGAAAGAGGGTCATACTTCCGTTCCACCCAAATTCATAAAATAAAGAGTGAAAACAATTCTTAAATTATAAATTCATACATAAATTAAAATAGAAAAAGCAATAAAATCAATCCATATAAATAGACAGAGCTCCTAACCTTAACAATGGAGGATTAGTTGCTCATGGAATGTGGAATGTAAATTTGTATAGAATTCCCTAATGGAATCCCCTCTGGTGGAATCTCTATAGAAGAGAAGTCTCTCCTTTTTATAACTAATCCTAATTAATTTAAAATATAATTTCTAAAATTAAAATAATATCTTTTCCTATTTTCAAATTCAAATTTGAAATTAAATCAGAATTAATTATAACAATCATCAAGTCTTCAGTTGATGGGTGGGGACCGCTTGATTCTTTCACTCTGCAGCCTCTGATCTGTACTTTCTGGGCTAAAAATTGAGTCAAAAGCAGCCCAGAAATTGCCTCTAGTATTTTCTGCATTTTTTGCACGTGGTGCATGTCACGCGTACGCGTCGATGGTCTTTTCGCGAGTCACACGGACGCGTCGGTCATGCGAACGCGTCGCTGTAAATTTCTTCATATCACGCGTACACGTCAGTCACGCATATGCGTCGCCGTGGAAAGCTCCAAATCACGCGTATGCGTCAGTCACGCATAAGCGTCGCTCCTCGCTACCATCTCCTTTTGTTCTTGTGCTGCAGAAACTCCATCAAATTCCGTTGAATGCTACCTAAAATAAACAAAATTGCAAAAGACTCAAAGTATCATCCATATTAGCTAAAAGATAATTAATTCTTTATTAAACTCAACAAATTAGATGCAAATTCACTAGAAAAAGATAGAAAAGATGCTCACGCATCACAATACCAAACTTAAACTGTTGCTTGTCCTCAAGCAACCAAAACTAATATAAGCTTAGGATGTGAATTTGCATGAGAATGAGAGTTTGATTAAGCTCATGTCTCTTCTTATAGTGGGGTTTACAACTGCAATCCTGAATAATTTTGGCATTTCACTTTATCCTTTGAAGTTCAGAATGATTGGCATCCATAGAAACTCAGAATTCAGATAGTGTTATTGATTATCCTAGTTCAGTATGTTGATTCTTGCACACAGCTACTTTATGAGTCTTGACCGTGACACTAAGCATCTTGTTTTCCAGTATTACCACCGAATACATAAATGCCACAGACACATAACTGGGTGAACCTTTGCAGATTGTGACTCAGCTTTGCTAGAGTCCCTAGTTAGAGGTGTGCAGAGTTCTTAAGCACACTCTTTTTGCTTTGGATCACGACTTTAACCGCTCAGTTTTAAGCTTTTCACTTGACACCTTCACGCCACAAGCACATGGTTAAGGACAGCTTAATCTAGCCGCTTAGGCCAGGGTTTTATTCCTTTGGGCCCTCTTATCCATTAATGCTCAAAGCCTTTGATCCTTTTTATCCTTTGCCTTTTAGTTTAAAGGGTTATTGGCTTTTTCTACTTGCTTTTTCTTCTTTTTTTCTTTCTTTCTCTTTATTTTTTATTTTATTTTTTTCGCAAGCTTTGTGTTTTTAACTGCTTTTTCTTGCTTTAAGAATCAATTTTATGATTTTTCAGATTATCAATAACATTTCTCTTTTTTTCATCATTCTTTCAAGAGCCAACAATTTTAACATTCATAAACTTCACTATCAAAAATATGAATTGTTCATGACATGCATTCAAAATTATAGAAAATACCACCACATTTAAGTAAATAAGACTACTTTTAAAATTAACTCAATTTCTCATGGAATACATTACTTCTGTATTTTTTATTTGATTTCAAGCTCAGTGAGTAATACATGAGACATCTTTTTAGAATTAAAGTAATTAAGAAAAAAGCTAAACTAGTCCTAGGATTCTAACTAATAAAGGATCATGCAACAAACAAAGCAAAATAGCAGAAAATTGGAACATAACATAGAAAAATAGGGGAGGAATAAAAAATATAAAAGGAACTCAACCACCTTAGTTATCCTAGCGGTCGCTTTATTCTTAAGGTTGTGCTCCTCCGTGAAGATGATTCGCCTCCCTTTAGGTGCCATAGGAATAAACAGAAAAGCTTTAAGCGAAGCGTCAACACCAAACTTAATTGTTTGCTTGTCCTCAAGCAAAGAAAATCTGAAAACAAAAAACAAATAATAAGATGAAAGAAGAATAAAAGGGTAAAGGAACAAGAGAGAATTAGGATTGGAAGAGAGAGAAAGAAAATTAAAACTGGGCGGCGAACTAGTGTAATTGTGCGGCGCAAGCGACGCTGATGAGAGAACTTTTGTGTGGTCTAGAAAATTGCGGATAAATCCTCGTTGCAAGTATAGTTTCTAAACCTTCAAAAGTCCTTTCATACAAAATTTTTGGTTGTCACAAGTAACAAACCCCTTTAAAATTGATAACCGAAGTATTCAAACCTCGGGTCGTCTTCTCAAGGAATTGCAGGGAGGTATGTTCTTATTATTGGCTATGAAAAAGGTAAAATTGGGGTTTTGGAAGTAAGGTGCGAATATATTATATGACAAGTAAAATAAAATAATAATAGCTGTAAAATAAACCTTTGGCAAGGTATAAGAACTGGAGGTCCTTTCCTAGTTATCCTTATCAATTGTGATGAGAATTGGATTTTTCTCCCACTTTATTAACCTCTAACTATGAAGGTAAGTTAAGTGGATGAATTCTAATTTTCAATCAACAATGAGTTTGATAACTCTAGAGTTACCAATTATTTAACCAAAGCCAAAAAGAAAGAAAATTGAAACTGCTCAAATAAAAATGCCTTCAGATGGGAAGCAATAATCATGTAATTAAAAGAAAGCAATCATGAATGGAAATACCTCAAATAACATTAATTAAGAAAATTATATGTAACATGGAAGAGTTCATAAATTAAATAAAAATAAAGAACCTGGGATTGAGAGTCACTCCTAAAACTAAGAGAAGTCCTAATCCTAAGAGAGAGAGCCTAAAACTAAGAGAAGTCCTAATCCTAATCCTAAGAGAGAGAGGAGAGAACCTGTCTCAAAACTAAATCTAAATCATGGAAAAGTAAATTATGAGTGGCTTTCTGATGAATGGATGCTTTCCCCCACTTTATAGCCTCTAATCTGTGCCTTCTGGACTTGGATTTGGGTCAAAAAGGGCCTCAGAGCGTTTTCTGCAATTTCTGGTGCGTGGCCTCTGTCACGCGTCTGCGTGGGTCACGCGGTCGCGTCATTCGGAGCTTTTCCTTGCCACGCGGTCGCGTCAATCATGCGACCGCGTCATGTGCGTTCTGCTTAAGGCACGCGGTCGCGTCAGTCATGCGGCCGCATCGCTGAATCTTCGCTTCTGGCACGCGATCGCGTCGTCCATGCGATCGCGTGAACACTAGTTTCCTTAAAGCTCCGTTTTGCTTTCTCCTTCCATTTTTGTATGTTTCCTTTTCCATCCTCTAAGTCATTCTACCTTAGAAAATCTGAAACTACTCAACATACTAATCACGGCATCGAATGGAAATAAAGGTAATTAACATAATTAATTTTTAAAGCTTAGGAAACAAGTTTTTCACAATACGACATAATAAGGAAGGGAAAGTAAAACCATGCAATTAATGTGAATAAGTAGGTGAAGGATTATATAAATCACTCAAATTAAGCACAAAAGAACTCACGAAATATGGGTTTATCAACCTCCCCACACTTAAACACTAGCATGTCCTCATGCTAAATCCAGGGTAAATAATTAAGGTTAAAGTGATGGAATGCAATGCAACCTAAATTAATTGCAACTAAATGCAAATTGTTTTTACCTACTTGGTTAAAAATAAATAAGTTCTTCAAGAAAAATATGAACTGGATTTCACTAATTCAAATCACAAAATACAATACAAATAACTTGCAAGAAGAAGATAGCTCATGAAAGCAGGGAACATAGAATTGAGCACTGAACCCTTGGTAGTGTATATCATT
>NC_029774.3:52585283-52587054 GCF_000817695.3 Arachis duranensis
AAGCAAGACAAAGATCACAATTTTAGAGAGAAAAACACACACCAAAAATAAAATATTGGTTGATAAAATGCAACCAATCAAATAGGCTCAAAATTTCACTGATTTTGTGTGTTCAAGCTTTAAACTATGTTCCAAAATAATATTTCTTCAGGCAAGTGTAACATTAAATTTTATTCAAATTAGTGAAATTCTCTAAAAATTTTCTTGAAAAAGAAAATATTACTTCAACCAAGTGGTAAACTATGCAAAAAAAATCAAACGAATATGCAATCAATCATGCAAATGCAATAATGAACTACAAAGAAAATTTAAACATTGGTGCTAAAATATGAAGTGACTAACCCATGGAAGTCGGTATCGACCTCCCCACACTTAAAGATTGCACCGTCCTCGGTGCATGCTGAGATGTGCAGGTGGACGGGTTGCTCCAACTGATGCTTTTCTCATCAAGGAATGTGCGTAGGAACTTGTTTGTCTCTCCCATGTAAACGTCTTTCGATCTCTTCCTGGTGGCCATCCTGAAAGAAAAAGGGAAGGAAAGTAACCCAAAGCAAAGATAGAAAACAAATAAAACAGGGGTTGGTTAATGCCAAAAATAAGGGTCTCAATTACATGGTAGCTACAACATGTAAGAAAACAATAGAAGCCATGGCATACCAGTGGTGCAGAATATGCAACAATGGGGAAGAGAGTGGGGAAGGAAAGATGATATAAATTAAAAATCAATACAAAAGTAATACAGGTATAAAAGATTGGCATTGATTTAAATAATATTACCTAACCAGAATAAAACAAGTCATAAGCACCAAGATAATACCAGAAAAGAAATAACAGTTGAATAAAAACATTTGAACACCAATAGTAAAAGAATAAATTTAGAAAAATAAAAATATGCAATGAATGAAAGTATGCAAATAAAATAAAATAAAACGAGAGGGAAAAAGGAGGAGAAGAAGAAAAAGAAAGTGAGAAAGGAGAGAGAAGGAAGAAATTAGGATTAGAAAAGAGAGGATAAGAAAATTGGCACTAATCTGGATAGGTTGTGCGACGCTGGTGACGCGGTCGCGTGGGTGACGCGGTCACGTGGTGCGCAATAAGGTTGGGCGACGCGGACGCGTGAGGCACGCGATCGCGTGACTCGATTTGTGCTAGTGGCGCGAGTTCAGCCTCACGGTCGCACAACTCTCTGTTCAAAACTTAGTATTGCCAAAATCCTGGGTGACGCGGTCGCGTGGGGCATGCGATCGCGTGAGTGGCCTTATTTCCAATATGACACGGACGCGTGAGGCACGCGTTCGCGTGGTGAGGCTTGGGCTTCCAGCACGAGTCCAGCCCAACTCCAGCTCAACTTTCGGCCATACACTCTTTTTTACGCCGATTTCAGGTCACGCGGCCGCGTGGGTGACGCGGTCGCGTGGGAGGCTATTTTTCCAAATGACGCGGACGCGTCATCGACACGTTCGCGTGGAGTCAATTTGTGCTAATAGCGCACCTCCAGCCCTGCTCCTGCGAAACTCTCTGTTCATATTAATATTGTCTCCCATCTCCTTGCGACGCGGACGCATCGCTGATGCGGTCGCGTCGCGTGCTCGCTTTTTTTTATAATCTGAAAAATGCAAAATGCAGTGTTAATATGAATGTGATGCAAAACTCCAGGTTCAATATAACAAAATAAAATAAAATTCAAAAACAAATAAAACTAAATAAAAATGAAAAAGGACGATCATACCATGGTGGGTTGTCTCCCACCTAGCACTTTTAGTTATAGTCC
>NC_029774.3:52588015-52589243 GCF_000817695.3 Arachis duranensis
AGCATCAATTTCAACCGTCTTGGAAGGAGGCTCTATGTCTTGACTTTCCCATGGAGGTTCTACATCTCCTAAGTCTTCAACCACTTCTTCTTCTTCAATAATTCCGGCTTCCTCTACTTGTTCCAGTACAAAGTCATGCTCCGTACTGTTCACTGGAGTTTCTAGTATCTCCTTCATACTACGTTCTTCATTAGATTGTCCACATGAAGCCATGGGGGTTCCTTGAGTGTCCGAACGTCGGGAAGCTAATTGATTTATCGCTTGATCCAGTTGGCGAATGGTTGCTTGAAGTTTTGCACATGTTTCCGTGAGACGATCCGTTGATTCTTGTCGCGCTCGCTATCATAAGTAGGATCATAGTGCTCTTGGATTGATGGATATGGAGATGGTGAATATTGAAGTGGTGGTTCTTGTGAGTAATTGGGTTGGAATTGGGGTGGTTCTATATATGGTTCATATGGCTCATAAGGTGGTTGGTATGGTGGTTGAGGGTTAGGGTCATATGGAGGTGAATGGCGGAAAGGGGCTTGTGAGTATGGTGGTCCAAAGTTATGTTGAGGAGGGGGTTCATAGGCATATGGTGGCGGTTGTTGATAATCAAAAGAGCGCTCACCATAGCCATCATCTTGATATGCATCACAGAATGGTTGTTGATAGTCCATTGGAGGTGGTTGTTGCCATGAGGGTTGATCAAATCCTTGTGGCTCCTCCCATCTTTGATTGTTCCAACCATGGTGCATGTTGTCATTATAATCTCCTCTTCCTGCAACATAATTGTAACCAGACTCATAGCCAAAGGGGTGAGAGTTCATGGTAGTAAGAGAAAATAAAAACAAAAATTAATAAAAAGAAAATATTTTGAAAAAGATATAATTTTTGAAAAAAAATATGAAAATATTTTTGAAAAAGATAAGATAAAATAAAAAATTTTAAAATAAAAATCTGAAATTTTTTTTTTGAAAAATATTTACAATAACCAATAATAAGACACACGTATGCAATTCTCCGGCAACGGCGCCATTTTGATGAGAGAACTTTTGTGTAGTCTAGAAAATTGCGGATAAATCCTCGTTGCAAGTATAGTTTCTAAACCTTCAAAAGTCCTTTCATACAAATGTTTTGGTTGTCACAAGTAACAAACCCCTTTAAAATTGATAACCGAAGTATTCAAACCTCGGGTCGTCTTCTCAAGGAATTGCAGGGAGGTATGTTCTTATTATTGGCTATG
>NC_029774.3:52589399-52594149 GCF_000817695.3 Arachis duranensis
CATGAATGGAAATACCTCAAATAACATTAATTAAGAAAATTATATGTAACATGGAAGAGTTCATAAATTAAATAAAAATAAAGAACCTGGGATTGAGAGTCACTCCTAAAACTAAGAGAAGTCCTAATCCTAATCCTAAAAGAGAGAGGAGAGAACCTCTCTCAAAACTAAATCTAAATCATGGAAAAGTAAATTATGAGTGGCTTTCTGATGAATGGATGCATTCCCCCACTTTATAGCCTCTAATTTGTGCCTTCTGGACTTGGATTTGGGTCAAAAAGGGCCTCAGAGCGTTTTCTGCAATTTCTGGTGCGTGGCCTCTGTCACGCGTCCGCGTGGGTCACACGGTCGCGTCATTCGGAGCTTTTCCTTGCCACGCGGTCGCGTCAGTCATGCGACCGCGTCATGTGCGTTCTGCTTAAGGCGCGCGGTCACGTCAGTCATGCAGCCGCATCGCTGAATCTTCGCTTCTGGCACGCGATCGCGTCGTCCATGCGATCGCGTGAACACCAGTTTCCTTAAAGCTCCGTTTTGCTTTCTCCTTCCATTTTTGTATGTTTCCTTTTCCATCCTCTAAGTCATTCTGCCTTAGAAAATCTGAAACTACTCAACATACTAATCACGGCATCGAATGGAAATAAAGGTAATTAAAATAATTAATTTTTAAAGCTTAGGAAACAAGTTTTTCACAATACGACATAATAAGGAAGGGAAAGTAAAACCATGCAATTAATGTGAATAAGCAGGTGAAGGATTATATAAATCACTCAAATTAAGCACAAAAGAACTCACGAAATATGGGTTTATCAGACATGTACGCGTGGGGCGCGAGATTTTCTTAATGACGCGTAAGTGTCAGGCACGCGTCCGCGTGCCCTGGGTTTTGCACGATTCGCGTGAAGCCAGCCGCGTGCACGCACAACTCTCTGCCGAAACATATATTTACGCCATTTTTCCAGGTCACACGTATGGGTCATTGACGCGTTCGCATGGAGTGCCAAAATCACGAATGACGCGCACGCTGTGCTTGTTTGTGCAAAAGGCATCATTCTTGTGCCACTCCCGCGCAACTCTCTGTTCAAATTTATTTTTCACACACATGCATATGACGCGTACGCGTCAGCGACACCTGCGCGTCCTGTGCACCTCTTCTCTTTTTTTTCGGTTCCTGTTCTAAAATAGTTGCATGATCAGAAAATTAGTAAGAACTCAATAAAAATCAAATAAGTAAGAAAACTACTACTACGAAAAACAACTAAGAATGAAAAGGAACGATTATACCACGGTGGGTTGTCTCCCACCAAGTACTTTTAGTTAAAGTCCTTAAGTTGGACATCTGGTGAGCTCCTTGTCATGGTGGCTTGTGCTTGTACTGATTCAGGAATTTCTACCATTGTTTGTAATTCCAATGGCTACCAGGATCCCAAACTAGGCGCCTAATGCCTTCGAGCAAGTTGAAGCAAGTGACAAGGCCCAAAGAGTGTTGATTGTGGGAATGAATTCCAGTGTCCCAAACCTTACTTTTACATCCGTCTTCTTGTGGATCACCATTGTTCCTACCGGCTGGCAAGCAATCTGAATTCTCACAGAGACATCCAAACAACCTTCTAGTCCCATTCAATTGAGCTCTACACCAATCATTGCACTTCAATTTGGAGCATACAACCATATTGAACCTTGCTTGATAATTCTTACCACTAACCATCTTCCTTTTACTTTTAATACCACAAAGAGCTCTAAGTTCACCATCCGTCTCCAGTAGCCCATATTCAAGTGGGAAAGTAAGGGTTAAGGTTAGGAATTTTACCCACTTGAATGTTGTATTGGATGGTGATGGCTTTGGCAGAGGTCTTGCAAGCTCCACTCCCTTGTGTTCTTCTTTGAATTCTTCTATCTTTTTGCAAGTTTCTTTAATTTCAACATCTTCCTCTTGGTAGCTGATGAGCGGATAATTTATACGCTTTTTGGCATTATTTTTAGGTAGTTTTTAGTAGGATATAGTTACTTTTAGGGATGTTTTCATTAACTTTTATGCTAAATTCACATTTCTAGACTTTACTATGAGTTTGTGTATTTTTCTGTGATTTCAGGTAATTTCTGACTGAAATTGAGAGACCTGAGCAAAACTCTGATAAGGAGGCTGACAAAGGACTGCTGATGCTGTTGGAATCTGACCTCCCTGTACTCGAAATAGATTTTCTGGAGCTACAAAACTCCAAATGTCTCGCTCTTAACGGCTTTGGAAAGTAGACATCTAGAGCTTTCCAGCAATATATAATAGTTCATACTTTATTCGTGATTAGACGACATAAAATGGCGCTCAACGCCAGTTCCATGCTGCATTCTAGAGTCAAACGCCAGAAACACGTCACGAACCAGAGTTGAACGCCAAAAACATGTTACAACTTGGCATTCAACTCCAAAAGAAGCCTCAGCTCGTGTAAAGTTCAAGCTCAGCCCAAGCACACACCAAGTGGGCCCCGGAAGTGGATTTCTGCATCAATTACTTACTTTTGTAAACCCTAGTAGCTAGTCTAGTATAAATAAGACATTTTACTATTGTATTAGACATCCTGGATCCTGGATTGTATTTTTGATCCTGTGATCACATTTTGGGGCTGGCCATTCGGCCATGCCTGAACCTTCATCACTTATATATTTTCAACGGTGGAGTTTCTGCACACCATAGATTAAGGGTTTGGAGTTCTGCTGTACCTCAAGTTTTAATGCAATTACTACTATTTTCTATTCAATTCAGCTATTCCTGTTCTAAGATATTCGTTGCACTTCAACATGATGAATGTGATGATCCGTGACACTCATCATCATTCTCACCTATGAACGCATGACTGACAACCACTTCTGTTCTACTTTAGACCGGGCGCATATCTCTTGGATTCCTTAATCAGAATCTTCATGGTATAAGCTAGATTGATGGCGGCATTCATGAGAATCCGGAAAGTCTAACATTTGTCTGTGGTATTTCGAGTAGGATTCAGGGATTGAATGACTGTGACGAGCTTCAAACTCGCAATTGTTGGGCGTGATAATAAACGCAAAAGAATCAAGGGATTCTATTCCAACATGATCGAGAACCGACAGATGATTAGCCGTGCCATGACAGAGCATTTGGACCTTTTTCACTGAGAGGATGGGATGTAGCCATTGACAACGGTGATGCCCTACATACAGCTTGCCATGGAAAGGAGTAGGAAGGATTGGATGAATGTAATAAGAAAATAGAGATACAAGAGGAGCACAGCATCTTTCAAAAATCTTTCAAAAATTTATCACCTATTTTCGAAAATTTTCAGAGTTTTCAAGAATGAATTCTAGAGTTTCATATAACATGTTTTAGCTTGGCTGGCTATTAAGCCATGTCTAAGTCATATGATTTTGATTGAGGACTTTGAATTCATTACTTTCTTTTTCCTATATATTTTTCGAAAAATATAAAATAAAATCCAAAAAATAATAAAATTATAAAAATAAAAAATATTTTGTGTTTCTTGTTCAAGTCTTGAGTCAACTTTTAAGTTTGGTGTCAATTGCATATTCATATTGTTCTTGCATTTTTCGAAAATTTATGCATTCATAGTGTTCTTCATGATCTTCAAGTTGTTCTTGGTAAGTCTTCTTGTTTGATCTTGATGTTTTCTTGTTTTGTATTGTATGATGTTTTTCATGTGCATTTTTGTATTCATAGTGTCTAAACATGAAAGATTTCTAAGTTTGGTGTCGTGCATGTTTTCTTTGCATCAAAAATTTTTCAAAAATATGTTCTTGATGTTCATCATGATCTTCAAAGTGTTTTTGGTGTTCATCTTGACATTCATAGTGTTCTTGCATGCATCATGTGTTTTGATTCATAATTTTCATGTTGTGAGTCATTTTTGTTGTTTTTCTCTCTCATCATTAAAAATTCAAAAATCAAAAAAATCTTTTCCTTTTTTTCTCTCAAAATTTCAAAAATTTGGGTTGACTTAGTCAAAAAATTTTAAAATTAGTTGTTTCTTGTAAGTCAAGTCAAATTTTCAAATTTTAAAAATGTTATCTTTTCAAAACTTTTTCAAAAATTAAATCTTTTTCATTTTTCTTATTAATTTACGAAAATCCTTCAAAATATTTTTCAAAAATCTTTTTCTTACTTTTATCTTTATTTTCGAAAATTATGCTAACAATTAATAAGATTGATTCAAAAATTTGAAGTTTGTTACTTTCTTGTTAAAAAAGGTTCAATCTTTAAATTCTAGAATCATATCTTTTAGTTTCTTGTTAGTAAAGTGATGAGCGGATATTTTATACGCTTTTTGGGGGTAATTTCATGTAGATTTTAGCATGTTTTAGTTAATTTTTAGTAGAATAATATTAGTTTTTAGGCAAAAATCATATTTCTGGACTTTACTATGAGTTTGTGTGTTTTTCTGTGATTTCAGGTATTTTCTGGCTGAAATTGAGGGAGCTGAGCAAAAATCTGACTTAGGCTGAAAAAGGACTGCTGATGCTGTTGGATCCTGACCTCCCTGCACTCGAAATGGATTTTCTGGAGCTACAGGAGTCCAATTGGCGCGCTCTCAACGGCGTTGGAAAGTAGACATCCAGGGCTTTCCAGCAATATATAATAGTCCATACTTTGCGCAAGAATAGATGACGTAACTTGGCGTTAAACGACAAGTTCATGCTGCTGTCTGGAGTTAAACGCCAGAAAAACGTCATTATCCGGAGTTGAACGCCCAAAACACGTCATAAC
>NC_029774.3:52595206-52595916 GCF_000817695.3 Arachis duranensis
AGGATAGTTTCTTTTCAAAAATATTATTTTTCTTAATTAAGTGTTAATTTTCGTGAGTTTTAGTGTCTTGTTCTAAGTTTGGTGTCAATTGCATGTCTCATATTTTTCTTTAAAATTTTCGACTTGTGTCTTTGTTCTTCATTGATTTTCAAGTTGTTCTTGTTTATTTTTCTTGTTTGATCTTGAGTTTTTCTTGTTCTGTGTCTCTTCTTGTTTTTCTTTTACTAATCCAAAGCATTAGTCTTTCAAAAAGAATATACCTGCCCAGAACAATTGTTACCTTTTCTGCCCATTTGGCTAGAATAGAAGGGTCATATTCCTGACAAGGGAGCACCAATACTTTTAAAAATCTTTTTCAAAAATAATTTTTCTTGATTTAATCTTGTGCCAAACTCCAAGTTTGGTGTTTTATTATTAATTTTTATAAATTTCGAAAATTTTCTTAAAGTTTTCTAAAAATTTTAAGTTTGGTGTTCTTTCTTTTGTTCTTGGTGTTCTTGTGAATCTTCAAGGTGTTCTTGAGTTTTTCTTGTGTCTTGATCTTAAAATTTTTAAGTTTGGTGTTCCTTGGTGTTTTCCCTCCAAAAATTTTCGAAAATTAAGGAGCATTAGATCTAAAAATTTTAAATCTTGTGTCTTTTGCATGTTTTTCTCTTTCATCATAAAATTCAAAATTCAAAAATTTTTATTTTTCTAACTAATTTTGAACA
>NC_029774.3:52601209-52601511 GCF_000817695.3 Arachis duranensis
TGGAGCTACAGGAGTCCAATTGGCGCGCTCTCAACGGCGTTGGAAAGTAGACATCCAGGGCTTTCCAGCAATATATAATAGTCCATACTTTGAGCGAGAATAGATGACGTAACTTGGCGTTAAACGACAAGTTCATGCTGCTGTCTGGAGTTAAACGCCAGAAAAACGTCATTATCCGGAGTTGAACGCCCAAAACACGTCATAACCTGGAGTTTGACGCTAGGAACAGCCTTCACACGTGGAAAGCTTTAATCTCAGCCCCAGCACACACCAAGTGGGCCCCAGAAGTGGATTTCTGCACC
>NC_029774.3:52602419-52602891 GCF_000817695.3 Arachis duranensis
GAAAATTATGCTAACAATTAATGTGATTGATTCAAAAATTTGAAGTTTGTTACTTTCTTGTTAAGAAAGGTTCAATTTTTAAATTCTAAAATCTTATCTTTTAGTTTCTTGTTAGTTAAAGTAATTAATTTTAATTTTAAAAAATTAAATCTTTTCCAACCATATCTTTTTAATCATATCTTTTTATCATATCTTTTTCAAAATTTTATCTTTTTCAAAAATTTGATTTCAAAATATCTTCCTATCTTCTTATCTTTTCAAATTTGATTTTCAAATCTTTTTCAACTAACTATTTGACTTTTTGTTTGTTTCTTATCTTTTTCAAAACCACCTAACAACTTTTCTCTCTCTAATTTTCGAAAATACCTCCATCTTTTTCAAAAATTCTTTTTAATTAATTAATTATTTTAAATTTTAATTTTAATTTTATTTCTTATCTTAATTTTCGAAAATCATTAACTCCTTTTCAAAA
>NC_029774.3:52602964-52603267 GCF_000817695.3 Arachis duranensis
CTATTCTATTTATTCATTCATTTACTAACACTTCTCTTCATCTCAAATTACTGCCCCTATCCTCACCCTTGTGTTTGGATTATTCATTCTTCTTCACTTTTATTCCCTTTCTTCTTCTACTAACAATAAGGAACCTCTTTACTGTGACATAGAGGATTCCTCTTCTTTTTTTTTGCTCTCTTCTCTTTCATATGAGCAGGAACAAGGAAAAAAGCATTCTTATTGAAGCTGATCCAGAACCTGAAAGGACTCTGAAGAGGAAACTAAGAGAAGCTAAATTACAACAATCCAGAGACAACCTTG
>NC_029774.3:52603533-52604128 GCF_000817695.3 Arachis duranensis
GTTCTTGCAGATCTGTGAGACTGTTAAGACTAATGGAGTAGATCCTGAAGTCTACAAGCTCATGCTTTTCCCTTTTGCTGTAAGAGACAGAGCTAGAACATGGTTGGACTCTCAACCTGAGGATAGCCTGGACTCCTGGGATAAGCTGGTCACGGCCTTCTTAGCTAAGTTCTTTCCTTCTCAAAAGCTGAGCAAGCTTAGAGTGGATGTTCAAACCTTCAAACAAAAAGATGGTGAATCCCTCTATGAAGCTTGGGAAAGATACAAGCAAATGACCAAAAGGTGTCCTTCTGACATGTTTTTAGAATGGACCATGATAGATATATTCTATTATGGCCTATCTGAGTTCTCTAAAATGTCAATGGACTATTCTGCAGGTGGATCCATTCACCTAAAGAAAATGCCTGCAAAGGCTCAAGAACTTATTGACATGGTTGCAAATAACTAGTTCATGTACACTTCTTAGAGGAATTTCGTGAATAATGGGATGCCTCAAAGGAAGGGAGTTCTTGAAATTGATGCTCTAAATGCCATATTGGCTCAAAACAAAATGTTGACTCAGCAAGTCAACATGATTTCTCAAAGTCTGAATGGA
>NC_029774.3:52604234-52607402 GCF_000817695.3 Arachis duranensis
TGCAATGGCAGAGGTAAATTACATGGGTGAACCTTATGGAAATACCTATAATTCTTCATGGAGAAATCATCCAAATTTCTCATGGAAGGATCAACAAAAGCCTAAATAAGGCTTTAATAATGGTGGAAGAAATAGGCTCAGCAATATCAAGCCTTATCCATCATCTTCTCAGCAACAGACAGAGAATTCTGAGTAGAGTACTTCTAACTTAGTAAATTTAGTCTCTGATCTTTCTAAGGCCACTTTAAGTTTCATGAGTGAGACAAGGTCCTCCATCAGAAATTTGGAGGCACAAGTGGGCCAGCTGAGTAAGAAAATCACTGAAAATCCTCCTAGTACTCTCCCAAGCAATACTGAAGAGAATCCAAAAAGAGAGTGCAAGGCCATTGATATAATCAACATGGCCGAACCTAGAGAGGAAGGAGAGGACTTGAATCCCAATGAGGAAGACCTCATGGGACGTCTCTCAAGCAAGAAGGAGCTCCCTATTGAGGACCCAAAGGAATCTGAGGCTCATATAGAGACCATAGAGATTCCATTAAATCTCCTTCTACCATTCATGAGCTCTGAAGACTATTCTTCCTCTGAAGAGGATGAAGATATAACTGGAGAGCAAGTTGCTCAATATCTAGGAGCCATCATGAAGCTGAATGCCAAATTATTTGGTAATGAGACTTGGGAAGGTGAACCTCCATTGCTCATCAGTGAACTGGATACATGGGTTCAGCAAACCTTACCTTAAAAGAGACAAGATCCTGGCAAATTCTTAATACCCTGTACCATAGGTACCATGACCTTTGAAAAGGCTCTGTGTGACCTGGGGTCAACATAAATCTTATGCCACTCTCTGTAATAGAGAAGTTGCGGATCATTGAGGTACAGCCTGCCATATTTTCATTGCAATTGGCAGACAAGTCAGTAAGACAAGCTTATAGATTAGTAGAGGACGTGTTGGTAAAGGTTGAAGGCCTTTACATCCCTGCTGATTTCATAATCTTAGATACTAGGAAGGAGGAGGATGAATGCATCATCCTTGGAAGACCTTTCCTAGCCACAGCAGGAGCTGTGATAGATGTTAACAGAGGAGAATTAGTCCTTCAATTGAATGGGGACTACCTTGTGTTTAAGGCTCAAGGGTCTTCTTCTTTAACAATAGAGAGGAAGCATGAAAAGCTTCTCTCAATACAGAGTCAAACAAAGCCCCCACAATCAAACTCTAAGTTTGGTGTTGAGAAGCCACAGCCAAACTCTAAGTTTGGTGTCGAATCCACACATCCAAACTCTAAGTTTGGTGTTGGGAGTCTACAACATTGACCTGATCACCTGTGAGGCTCCATGAGAGCCCACTGTCAAGCTAGTGACATTAAAGAAGCGCTTATTGGGAGGCAACCCAATTTTTATTTATCTAATTTTATTTTATTTTCATTGTTCCTTAATGTTTTATTAGGTTCATGATCATGTGGAGTCACGAAAAAAAAATACAAAAATTAAAAACAAAATAAAAAACAGCAGAAGAAAAATCACATCCTGGAGGAAGGACTTACTGGCGTTCAAACGCCAGTAAGGAGCATCTGGCTGGCGTTCAACGCCAGAATAGAGCATGGATCTGGCGTTGAACGCCAGAAACAAGCAGCATCCTGGTGTTTGAACGCCAGGAATATACCCTGAGGAGAGCTGGCGCTGAACGCCATAAACAAGCATGGAACTGGCGTTCAACGCCAGAAACATGCTGCAATTGGGCGTTGAACGCCCAAAATAAGCATCACTTCAGCGTTTAAACGCCAGAATTGTATGCAAAGGCGTTTTACATGCCTAATTGGTGCAGGGATGTAAATCCTTGACACCTCAGGATCTGTGGACCCCACAGGATCATCTCAGGATCTGTGGACACCACAGGATCCCCACCTACCTCAACTCACCTTCTCTCTTCTTCACCAATCACCTCAATCTCTCTTTCCCATCACCTCTTCACTACTCACATCCATCCATCTCTTCCCCACCCAATCCCACTGACGTCGGGATTTTTGCTAGTAAAGAATTTTATAAAATATAGTCGCGTTGTGAGTATAAATTCTAAACCAATAGAAAATCCCTTCGTACAAACGTTTTGGTTGTCACAAGTAACAAACCCCTTTAAAACTGATAACCGAGTATTTAAACCTCATGTCGTCTTCTCAAGGAACTGCAGGGAAGTATGTTCTTATTATTGGTTATGAAGCTTGTAAATCGGGTTTTAAAGATAAGGAACAAGTAATTTTAAATTGCTATTAAAATAAGTAAAAGCCTGTAAAATAAATAAATAACTGTAAAACACACTTTTGACAAGGTATGAGAAATTGGAAGTCATATCCTAGTTATCCTTATCAATGATGATGAAAATTGAACCTTAATTCTACTTAGTTAACCTTTGCTAGTGCAAGGGAAGGTCAAGTGACTAATTAGTTTGATCTTCAAATCCTAATTAATTCCTAGAAAAAGATAGGGATTATTGAAGTTCAAGCTAATTAGCAAAGATAACAATTATCGATCACGTTGAGTCTAATAACTCCTGAGTTACTGATTTCTTAACCAAAGCCAAGAATGTATAAAGCTAAATTAGAATCATATATATGAAAACATCTCAATAATGTGTATTACATAAGAAAATCAATCCTAACATGAAAAGTTCATAAGCCAATCGGGCAACACAAATCAGATACAAATGAAAGCATCAGAGTAAATAAAAGTGGAAGAGAAATGATAAGCGGATAATTTGTATGCTTTTTGGCATTGTTTTAAGTATGTTTTTAGTATGATTTAGTTAGTTTTTAGTATATTTTTATTAGTTTTTAGTTAAAATTCACTTTTCTGGACTTTACTATGAGTTTGTGTGTTTTTCTGTGATTTCAGGTATTTTCTGGCTGAAATTGAGGGTCCTGAGCAAAAATCTGATTCCGAGACCAAAAAGGACTGCAGATGCTGTTGGATTCTGACCTCCCTGCACTCGAAGCAGATTTTCTGGAGCTACAGAAGCCCAATTGGCGCGCTCTCAACGGCGTTGGAAAGTAGACATCCTGGGCTTTCCAGAAATATATAATAGTCCATACTTTGCCTAAGATTTGATGGCCCAAACCGGCGCTCAAAGTCACCTACAGAAATTCCAGCGTTAAACGCCGGAACTGGCACAAG
>NC_029774.3:52607737-52616060 GCF_000817695.3 Arachis duranensis
TGAGTAGGATTCAATGATTGAATGACTGTGACGTGCTTCAATCTCCTGAAGGCGGGGCGTTAGTGACAGACGCAAAAGAATCACTGGATTCTATTCCGGCCTGATTGAGAACCGACAGATGGAATGCCGTGCCGTGACAGGGCTTTAGGAATCGTTCCAATGAGAGGATGGGAGGTAGCCATTGACAACGGTGAAACCCTACATACAGCTTGCCATGGAAGGAGACTTGCGTGACTGAAGAAGAAGACAGTAGGAAAGCAAAGATTCAGAAGATGGAGCATCTCCAAACCTCAACCTTTTCCCCATTACTGCAAAACAAGTAACCATTTCATGTTCTTTTGCTTTTCACAATCAATCCTGATAATTTCTGATATCCTGACTAAGAGTTACAAGATAACCATAGCTTGCTTCAAGCCGACAATCTCCGTGGGATGCTTCAAGCCGACAATCTCTGTGGGATCGACCCTTGCTCACACAAGGTATTACTTGGACGACCCAGTACACTTGCTGGTTAGTTGTGCGGGATTGCAAAAGTGTGATTGCAATTTCGTGCACCAAGAAACATAAATTATTGAACCTGATGAAGAGTTGAAATAAATCCTAATTTCTAAAAATCCTAATTTCTAAATCCTAAGAGAGAGGAGAGAGCCTCTCTCTCTAAAAACTACATCTAAAACCTAAAATTGTGAGTTATGAAAAGCATGTTGAGTCTCTGCATGTTCCCTAACTTTAATTTGTGTTTCTGGGCCAAAAATTGGGTTAAAATGCGACCCAGAATCTCTGCCAGCGGCTTTTGTAATTCTGCAGATCGCGCACGTCACGCATCCGCGTTGTCCACGCGTTCGCGTCACTCAGCATTTCTCGTACCACGCGTGCGCGTCGTCCATGCTTTCGCATCATTCGTGCAGCTTCCAATCCGCGCGGTCGCATCAGGCACGCGAGTGCGTCATGGTTATTCCTTCTATTTCACGCAGTCACGTGAGCCATGCGACTGCGTGACTTCTCGCTGGTCATCTCTTCAATTTTTTGTGTTCCTTCCATTTTTGCATGCTTCCTCTTCATTCCTTACGCCATTCCTGCCCTATGAAGACTGAAACACTTAACATACAGATCACAGCATCGAATAGTACGAAGGAAGATAAAAATATACAACTAAAAGGTCCTGAGGAAGCAAGTTATTAATCATAGGATATTTTTAGGAAGGAATTGTAAATACATGCAAATCATATGAATAAGTGGGTGAAAAGCTTGATAAAACCACTCAATAAAACACAATATAAACCATAAAATAGTGGTTTATCACCCACCCATTTGGCCGAAACATACACAACTCTCCCTCTCCTCCATATCTTCTTCTCCTTCCATTCTTTCTTCTTTGCTCGAGGGCGAGCAACGTTCTAAGTTTGGTGTGGTAAAAGCATAGCTTTTTGTTTTTCCATAACCATTGATGGCATCTAAGGCCAGAGAAACCTCAAAAAAAAAAGAGAAAAAAAGGGAAGACAAAAGCTTCCACCTCTGAGTCATGGGAGATGGAAAGATTCATCTCAAAGGTCCATAGCTCAGTAGTAGAGCATTTGACTGCAAATCAAGAGATCTCTGAGATACCTCAGGGGATACATATTCCTCCACATAATTATTGGGAGCAACTAAGGATAGGAGCACCAAAATCACTAGGGATCAAGCAACAGAGGCAAGGAAGAGACATAAAGGAGCTCAAAAAGCACCATTGGTCCTTCAAAAGGTGCCACCCTCGCTAAGGCGGACTCATTTCTTAACTTCCTTGTTCTTAATTCTCTGTTTTTTTATTTTTGAGCTTCATGTTTGCCTATGTTTGTGTCTTTATTACATGATCATTAGTATTTAGTAACTATGTCTTAAAGCTATGAATAATTCCATAAATCCTTCACCTTTCTTAAATGAAAAATGTTTCTAATTCAAAAGAACAAGAAGTACATGAGTTTCAAATTTATCCGTCAATTTAGTTTAATTATATTGATGCCGTGACAATATTTTTTGTTTTCTGAATGAATGCTTGAACAGTGCATATTTTTTATCTTGTTGTGTATGAATGTTAAAATTCTTGGCTCTTGAAAGAATGATGAACAAAGAGAAATGCTATTGATAATCTAAAAAATCATGAAATTGATTCTTGAAGCAAGAAAAAGCAGTGAAAAAGCAAAAGCTTGCGAAAAAAAATTTGGTGAAAAAAATAATAATAGAAAAAAAAAGAAAAAGCAAGCAGAAAAAGCCAATAGCCCTTAAAACCAAAAGGCAAGGGTAAGGATCCAAGGCTTTGAGCATCAATGGATAGGAGAGCCCAAGGAAATAAAATCCAGGCCTAAGCGGCTAAATCAAGCTGTCCCTAACCATGTGCTTGTGGCATGCAGGTCCAAGTGAAAAGCTTGAAATTGAGTGGTTAAAGTCGTGATCCAAAGCAAAAAGAGTGTGCTTAAGAGCTCTGGATACCTCTAACTGGGGACTTTAGCAAAGCTAAGTCACAATCTGAAAATGTTCACCCAGTCATGTGTCTGTGGCATTTATGTATCCGGCGGTAATATTGGAAAACAAAGTGCTTAGGGCCACGGCCAAGACTCATAAAAGTAGCTGTGTTCAAGAATCAACAAACTTAACTAGGAGAATCAATATCACTATCTGAAATTCTAAGTTTCTATAGATGCCAATCATTCTAAACTTCAAAGGAGAAAGTGAGATGCCAAAACTGTTCAGAAGCAAAAAGCTACAAGTCCCGCTCATCTAATTAGAATTAATATTCATTGATATTTTGGGATTTATAGTATATTCTCTTCTTTTTATCCTAATTTCAGTTGCTTGGGGACAAGCAACAATTTAAGTTTGGTGTTGTGATGAGCGAATAATTTATACGCTTTTTTGGCATTATTTTTAGGAAGTTTTTAGTAGGATATAGTTACTTTTAGGGATGTTTTCATTAGTTTTTATGCTAAATTCATATTTCTGGACTTTACTATGATATTGTGTGTTTTTCTGTGATTTCAGGTAATTTCTGGCTGAAATTGAGGGACCTGAGCAAAACTCTGATAAGGAGGCTGACAAAGGACTGCTGATGCTGTTGGAATCTAACCTCCCGGCACTCGAAATGGCGTTGGAAAGTAGACATTCAGAGCTTTCCCGCAATATATAATAGTCCATACTTTATTTGTGATTAGATTACGTAAACTGGCGCTCAACGACAGTTCCATGCTGCATTCTATAGTCAAACGCCAGAGACACGTCACGAACCAGAGTTGAACGCCAAAAACACGTTACAACTTGGCGTTCAACTCCAAAAGAAGCCTCAGCTCGTGTAAAGTTCAAGCTCAGCCCAAGCACAGACCAAGTGGGCCCCGGAAGTGGATTTCTGCATCAATTACTTACTTCTGCAAACCCTAGTAGCTAGTTTAGTATAAATAAGACATTTTACTATTGTAATAGGTATCCTGGATCCTGGATTGTATTTTTGATCCTGTGATCACATTTTGGGGGCTGGCCATTTGGCCAAGCCTAAACCTTCATCACTTATGTATTTTCAACGGTGGAGTTTCTACACACCATAGATTAAGGGTGTGGAGCTCTGCTGTACCTCAAGTTTTAATGCAATTACTACTATTTTCTATTCAATTCAGCTATTCCTGTTCTAAGATATTCGTTGCACTTCAACATGATGAATGTGATGATCCGTGACACTCATTATCATTCTCACATATGAACGCGTGACTGACAACCACTTCCGTTCTACTTTAGACCGGGCGCATATCTCTTGGATTCTTTAATCAGAATCTTCGTGGTATAAGCAAGATTGATGGCAGCATTCATGAGAATCCGGAAAGTCTAAACCTTGTCTGTGGTATTCCGAGTAGGATTCAGGGATTGAATGACTGTGACGAGCTTCAAACTCGCGATTGTTGGGCGTGATGACAAACGCAAAAGAATCAAGGGATTCTATTCCAACATGATCGAGAACTTACAGATGATTAGTCGTGCCGTGACAGAGCATTTGGACCTTTTTCACTGAGAGGATGGGATGTAGCCATTGACAACGGTGATGCCCTACATACAGCTTGCCATGGAAAGGAATAAGAAGAACTGAAGGAAGGTAGTAGGAAAGCAGAGATCCAACAGGGACAAGCATCTCCAAACACTTATCTGAAATTCCCACGATTGAATTACATGAGTAACTCTATCTTTATTTTCTGCTTATTTATTATTATTATTTGAAAACTCCATAACATTTACTATCCGCCTAACTGAGATTTACATGATGACCATAGCTTGCTTCATACCAATAATCTTCGTGGGATCGATCCTTACTCACGTAAGGTATTACTTGGACGACCCAGTGCACTTGCTGGTTAGTTGTGCGGAGTTGTGACTAAGGTGATTCACGTTTGAGTGCGCTACCAAATTTTTGGCACCATTGTTGATGATCACAATTTTGTGCACCAGTAGCTTTCTTCTAATTCAATCTCTTCTTCATTGCTTACCAAGGGCATGGGAGGTTGTGCATCCTCCTCTTCTTCCATATGTGAGGGTGGAAAGTTCTCTAATTCACCGGAGTATAAACTCCTTTGATTGATTTCCTCACTTTCTTCCATAGGATCTTGCATTATATCTCTTGGGAAGGAATTTTCTTGTTCCCCTTCCTGGTTATTGATCATCGTCTGCACATAATTCTCTACATTTTTGACACTTGTCTTTATATCATGTAGGAATTCTTTCATGAGGAGCTCAAGATCTGATGGTATTTGAGATGAATAAGGAGATTGTGCCTCTTGATATGAATAAGAAGGAGATGATGGTTCTTGATATGAATAGGGAGATGGTAGCTCTTGGTATGGGTAGAATGATGATGGTTCTTGATATGGATAGAAAGATGATGGTTCTTGATATGAATAATGAGATGGTGGTTCTTGATATGAATATGGAGGTGGTGGCTCTTGATAGTTGGAACATGGAGCATTGAAGTCTCTTTGGTTTTGACCTTGCCAACCAAAATTTGGATAGCTCCTCCATCCACCATAATATGAATCACTACTCGGGTGTGAGTAGTAACCCATGTGATCTCTCTCCATTATTTTTCCTTAACACAAAACACCAAACAGAATTAAACGCACCATGTGGTAAACAGGAAAGTAAAGAAGACAGAACAGAATTTTTTTTTGGAAGTGGAATAAAATAAAGAATAATAAAAATAAATAAAATTTTGAAAATAAATGAAAAGAAGTGAACTATAAATTCAAAAATTAAACAAATAAAGATACTAGGATTTTTTTTAAAACATATTTATTTGTTTTTTTTAAGAAAAAATTACTACAGGGACACCAAACTTAATTTCAAAAATTAAGAGAAAAAAATTTAAATAAAACAAATCAAAATAATTTTTTTTTTGAAAATAATACTAAAACAAAAATTAAATAAAATTAAAACTAAAATGCCTAATCTAAGCAATCAAACAACTAATAGTTGTTAATCACTATCAATCCCCGGCAACGGCGCCAAAAACTTGATACGGTGTTTTTACAACCCACAAACTAACCAGCAAGTGCACCGGGTCGTACCAAGTAATACCTTACGTGAGTAAGGGTCGATCCCACGAGGATTGATGGATCAAGCAATAATGATTGTTTGATAGGCTTAGTTAGACAAGCAAAAAAGAGTGTTTTGGTATTCAAAGAGCATTAAATAGTAAATTAAGAGTTTCAGAAAGCAAGCAGCAATGAGTTGGGGATAAAATATGGAGAAAACAGTTAAGGCTTTAGAGTTATCTGTTTTTCCGGATTTACTTTTCTTACTAACTATCTTAATTATGTCGGATTTAATTTATGGCAAACTATATGTGACTAGACCCTAATTCCTTAGACCTTTCTAGTCTCCTTTAAAATTCATTAACTGCCAATTCCTTGGTCAATTAATTCCAATTAGAAGCTACATGATCAAATTCCAGTTTATATGCCACAAAAACTCTAATTACCCAAAAATAAAAGGATTATATGTCACGTATCCTATTAAATCTAGATAATTAAAATTTTGGAGAATATGTTTCCAAGCTGTTGTTCAAGTAAAGAGCTTTTCCAAGTTTTACAGGAACTCAAATAGAAAGGGGGTCATACTTCCGTTCCACCCAAATTCATAAAATAAAGAGCAAAAACAATTCTTAAATTATAAATCCATACATAAATTAAAATAGAAAAAGCAATAAAATCAATCCATACAAATAGACAGAGCTCCTAACCTTAACAATGGAGGATTAGTTGCTCATGGAATGTGGAATGTAAATTTGTATCGAATTCCCTAATGGAATCCCCTCTGGTGGAATCTCTATAGAAGAGAAGTCTCTCATTTTTATAACTAATCCTAATTAATTTAAAATATAATTTCTAAAATTAAAATAATATCTTTTCCTATTTTCAAATTCAAATTTGAAATTAAATCAGAATTAATTATAACAATCATCAAGTCTTCAGTTGATGGATGGGGACCGCTTGATTCCTTCACTCTGCAGCCTCTGATCTGTACTTTCTGGACTGAAAATTGGGTCAAAAGCAGCCCAGAAATCGCCCCCAGCGTTTTTTGCATTTTCTGCACGTGGCGCATGTCACGCGTACGCGTCAGTCACGCGTACGCGTCGATGGTCTTTTCGCGAGTCACGCGAACGCGTTGGTCACGCGAACGTGTCGCTGTAAATTTCTTCAAATCACGCGTACGCGTCAATCACGCATACGCGTCGCCGTGGAAAGCTCCAAATCACGTGTACGCGTCAGTCACGCGTACGCGTCACTCCTCGCTGCCATCTCCTTTTGTTCTTGTACTGCAGAAACTCCATCAAATTTCGCCGAATGCTACCTAAAATAAACAAAATTGCAAAAGACTCAAAGTAGCATCCATATTGGCTAAAAGGTAATTAATTCTTTATTAAACACAACAAATTAGATGCAAATTCACTAGGAAAAGATAGAAAAGATGCTCACACATCAGTAGACTGAAAAACCACTTCATCGCTACCTTTGTTAACGTCGCCGGAAAAGCTATGCAAAGAGTTGCGTCCGACGCATCACCCAAGTACATTTGGATTTTTAAGTTACTTATTAGATGGTGTTTCGGGTTGGTTGTTCCATTGTAGAGGTCTATGTCTGGACTTTTAAAGTTTCAAGGGACTTTAGCCTGCATGATCTCGTCCATGAATGGTATTCTCCCACAAAGGAATCTCTTCTTGATCAACATGAACTTTCCGACCTTGTAGGTCGAATTCTAGTTTCTCAATCTTTTCTTCCAAATCTCTTCTTTGTCATACCTCCCTTCTTAGAGATCGTTCGAACTCTAGCTGTCGCTCCAATTCAATCTCGAGCTGCTCCAACTGTCCTTGATGGCCGTGCACCAAACCCATGAGTGCTGCTGAATTTTGGTTCACCACGTCCTCGGGGGGTGTATTTCTGAGTTTATCCTTTTGGGTTGAGGGTTTTGCAACGTCCCCTCCCATTGTGGCCATCCGTTCTATCTTGTGGTTCAGGTACTACGAGCGCACGATCATCGTTGTGATATTCTAGCTCGAATTTGGATGCTATATGTCCATCTTCTGGACGATCGTCCGCCATAGTTGGGTGTAGACTTTTATGTCCCCGACAACAGTGCCAATGTTCTGAGGGTTATATTACCTGAAACTGAGTTGCTTTGGACCTGAACGTGAGATCCAAACTCCTTGTAGGACAGCATCTAAATTCTATTGGTATCAAGGTACCGCCATCCAAGTTTTTCGTGAGGAGGCGGGGGATAGTACCTACAAAGGACTCTGATACTTAAGTTAGCAAGAATTTTAGGCAGAATTTTAGTAGATTGGATTCGAAGTATACCCGAGAGTGTCAAGATATTTATAAATGTAAATGTAGAGTCAATATATAACTATTTTTTTAGAGTGATTCTACTTTTGGTGGTGGATAATTGTTTCCTTTTATTAGGAGAATTGTTAATAAAATTTCCTTTTTAAAAAGGTAAAAAAGATAACAGGAATTAGTTACTTATCTAAATAAGCATAAAACCAAACTCATGTCACTGTGTCCGACTTCTATGAGATTGACTAGTTATAAATCAGAACGATATCTGTAAGTTGAGTTTTATTCATTTTGGACCTGAATGAGTTAAAGGTATAAATAATTATATATTATAGTTTTGTAAAAAAATTACTTAACAAAATGCAAGAGTTAAACTCATCATATTTTAATTTTAGTGTAATATATTTATCTTCTCGCCTAATCGCAAATTTATTATTATTCATATTTAATTTATAAAAGACTGAATTAATAATCATCTTAGT
>NC_029774.3:52616131-52620788 GCF_000817695.3 Arachis duranensis
CGACCAAAAAGTCAAAACCACGTGGTTTCACTTTGACATTATTCCATGCAACTTCATGACTTGTGTATATAAAGCGAGAGGCTGAGCCCTTGATTCCCCACAAAAGCAAATACACAATTCCTTCAAAAACCATTATCATTACCATACCTTGATAAGCTTAGCTTTTCACCAAACATGTCTGTGGCGAACGAGCAGGCGATTTCGGCCTCAAAAGTGGCCATCATAGGCGCCGGAGTGAGCGGCCTAGCCGCAGCCAAAGAGCTTTCCCACCACAAGCCTGTAATCTTTGAGGCCTCCGACGCAATCGGCGGCGTCTGGAGGCATTGCTCCTACGCCTCCACCAAGCTTCAATCGCAGCGCCGCGATTACGAGTTCTCCGATTTCCCTTGGCCTTCCAATAGGGACAACTCCGATTTCCCTTCCCACTTTGAGATCTTGGATTACTTGGAGTCTTATGCTGAGCACTTTTGTGTGCTCAACAACATAAGGTTCAATTCCAAGGTCGTTGAAATTCGGTTCGTTGGAGAACAACTACTGAATGGTCATCATGACCATGGAACACCACTTCTTCCTGGTTATCCCGTTTGGCAACTTGCTGTGCACACCAATTCATCAAACACTATTCAGGTCTTCAATTAATTATTACTATTATTATTATTCCTATTCATTACACTCACTCAATTAAGCTAAGGACACTACAGATAGTTTTATTTGTTAGAAAAGATTTAATTAAATTCTAACACTTTAACTAAATTCAGATCCTAACAAATATTAATTCTAATGTTAGCTTAGCTTATTTAATCACAAACTCTTTTTTCGGGGGAGGGGGGATTAACTAGTTAATTAATTAGGGTTTCACAAATAAAAGTAGCCTTTACACGCACATATATACATTATTTTAACAGTTTATTTATTATTTGGCAATATTTTAAGTATTGTCAAATTTTACATCTACGCTTGTTTCGCTATTTGAAGTGAGTATCACTACTCAGTCTTAGACCACTTGCATTATCGGTATCTTTTCATTTATAATAATGTTAATGAGTAACTTTTTTTTATCAATATATATCAATCAAGTTTTTTTTTAATATTTTATTTATCTAAAATTTTAAATCTTAGATAATAAATTTTTAATTTTTAATTTTTAATTTTAAATTATAAATTCTAAACTTTGAATCTTCTAAAAATTAAGAATTTTTAAAATAAAAAATTAACTAATGTTAATTAACTAAAAATTATTTCCTAGTGCTTTCTCTTTTATTTAATCGCATACGTTTCCTTTATAGATTTATCAAAGCTTAGGTTGGCCTTGAAAAGCATGAAGACTATGAACTTTTCTTATTACGGAATATTTAGTATAAGAATAGTGATGACAATTTATAATTTTAATAATTGTTTTTGGTAAATAATTTTAATAAATTTTTACTTCTTGATTTAGATAGCACAGTAAATATTTAATCTAGTGAGATGGACAAAAACCTTGAGGGGCCAAAAATATTTGATCTAACGAACTAGCAATTTGGCCTCTCTCAGATATATACCTGACATTTACTTAGTCCTGTAAATAGTTTGTGATATCAATATAGTTCCAAAAAAAAATATGTACCATCTTGTTCATTTTTGTAACATAGATGTATAAGCATATCACATCAAATAATCATATGTCCATATATAATTAAATGCCATGTAATTTTTTGTGCAGTAAAATCTATAAATCAAAGTAGAGATATTGACACGAATATATAATACGATATAATATAAGATAGATACATGAATACATTAAATTTTTGAAATGATAAGATACAGATACAAGATATAGGTATATGTATTTTCAAAATTTATAGGCTAATCAACCAATTAAGAATGCCAAATTACTAATGTTCACTCGTACAAAATTCAAACAATTAATATTAGTATCTTTGAATTTTATTAACATTACATCTAAATAGTGTCATAAAAAACTTTGAAAGAAAAAAATATTATAAAATTCAGTTTTTTAAAGTTAGTACAATTAGTTATCAACACTAAATGTCTAATACATTAATAGAGTGTATACTAACCAGAATTATTGATAAATATAAATAAAAATTGTTGCTCCTTGCACTTTTCTCAAAGGAAGAAAAAAAAAGAAATAGTTAATAAACTAAGAATATTCGTATCACATGTGCTCTCTAAATATTTGAGTGTCAGAGTAGTACTAAGTACTAACAGATGTCAGACACAAAGATACGTATGTCGTTTAATTAATTGATAATTTTTTTTGTTGTCTTAACTTATTTTTTTGGTGTCTAATTAATTGATAATTTGATATAAATGTTTCATAGAATAAAATGATACTAAAGAATCTTAATTAAGGGTCCTAGCCATCCCTTGTCATTTATATTCTTCCGTTGCAGGTGTAATATATGTACCATTTCAGACCCAAAAATGGTTATTACAATGGAAAAAAATAATGGAATTGGCAAGTTTTCTTTTTCACAAGTTAAAGGAGGTATCAGACTCTAGGTAAGAGAGACGTGGCAAGAGAACAATTAGTCAATTACGATAGAGAATTAATTAATGTCATGCATGTAGCATGGTAGTGACATTACTACACTATATATTCATTCATTAAAGCTTTGGATCACTAACTGTTATATTCATTAATTAATTATATTTTAATAACTAATTAACTACTTTCTAATAACTAATTAACATCTCTAAGTAGCAAGCTAATTAAACTACCCATCTAACAGTTCTTTATCTCTATCACAGATAATTGTTTGTTGAAAATATTAATTATTACTACTTTTGTTCAAATTATAATTTTAGGAAAAGAGAAGATACTTTTATCATTTTCTTAATTTATGTAAACAATTAATTATTTCAGACCAAATATAAGAAGATAATTATATCTGTGGAGTGTGGACCCTGCTAATTTAATAAACATATCTAGTACTAGCTAGTTAAAGTGACTTAAAGATAGAAAACTTATTAATTACAGTTTGTTAGCTTAGCTAGGTAATAAATACATAATTTAGAAAATATGGTTGCACGAGGGAATTTATCTTCTCTTAATCAAATGTTAGAGACTTTGATTATCCCATTAAACATGAAAAAACTTAACCAACTTAAATTGCTCTAATTATTAGTTTATTAATCCGTTTAAGTATGTCGTGAGCCCTTCTTATACATACAACCACCTATTGATTAGCAACAGACCTTTAAACGAAGCTGCAATTCAATTCACAATGAATTAGTCCTTAATCGGTTTGGTCGAAAAATATCATAGAAAAAAAATAAAAAATTAAAAAAATATCCTTTAACTTTCTCATCCATTCAATATCTATTAAAGTATTAAACCCTAGTTATGTTATGATGGTTTACCTAGCTACATGATTAATTTCAGTGGTACTCCTTCGAGTTTGTGGTGATTTGCATTGGAAAATATGGGGATGTACCCTATATTCCAGTATTTGATGCAAATAAAGGACCTGAAGTGTTCAAAGGTAAGGTGTTGCACACCATTGATTACTGTAAACTTGATCACGACTCTGCTAATCAAATTCTCAAGGGAAAGAAGGTTACGGTCGTCGGTTTCAAAAAGTCAGCCATTGATTTAGCCATGGAATGTGCCGAGGCAAACCAAGGTACCACTTTTTAAATAACACTTTTTTTTTAAGTAACACTTTTTAATAAAAATGTTGTTTAATAATAATAAATATTATTTTAATTTAAACGATACTTTTTAAAATATCATAATAACTGTAGCTACTATAATATATTAGAATGACTTATTTTTTTCTTATTTTAGGGATCGTGTGGTTCAAAAAATATTTGTACATTTTTTAGGGTTTTACACTAAAATTTTCAAAATAAAAAAAAAAATCATGAATCAAACGTCTTAGGATTTTGCTAATAAGTAATAACTAGTGTTCTGGGTCACTAGGTGCATTATTGGTTAAATTTACCCCGTGACGAAAATTTTAAATTTTATATTTATTTAAAGTATTAAAATTTTGACTTTTTTTTTCTAGTTTGATCACAAAACTCCTCTTTTCATTTAAGAGAAATTTCTTTTAACAATTTTATGATAAAGTTCAGTTTGACACAGTAAGGATATAACCGTATCCAATCAAATTCATTTCTTCAAAAAAAAAAATAAATATAACCAAATTTATCCAATTAGCTTTTTAATATATATATATATAGAGAGAGAAAGAGAGAGAGTGAAAAATTAAAAGCCATAAGAATTTATTATTTTTTATCATCAGTTAGTTATCAATATTTAAAATATGAGATAAAGTATGTCATTGGATTACTAGACTAAAAAAATTAAGTTGATGACTAAATAATGACAAAAAATAATAAATTTTGATACATACCCTAATATTTTTCTATAGAAAAATATCTCAAATTAGTCCTAAAAAATTTTTATTCGAACACTTTAGTTATCAACAAATTTTAATTATCAAATTAGTCTATAAATTTTTATTTTGTTAGATAAATTAGCCTTCACATCAAATTATTTGTCTATATAAAACCGCTAATCTAAAAGTCTTTAAAAATTTTAAGAGTTATCGTGTCTTTTATTAAATAATATTAGAAAATAATTATTTTTTATCGATATTTGATATCAAAATTGTTATATTTAATAAAATAAAAATTAGGGATAAAT
>NC_029774.3:52620821-52624483 GCF_000817695.3 Arachis duranensis
GCAAAACTCTTTGACATAAATATTTTATTTATATATTGTTACATTAAAAAATGATTATTTTTATATTGATTGTTAGTTTGAGTGGTCATCCAACATTAAATAAAAATTTTATTGATGATAGTTTAAGTTAAACTCATTTGTTTAGATTTAATTTCTAGACAATGTTCGTGTAAAGATGATAGCTAGGGGGCGAAAAATTATGACATTATGACACTTTACAGGCTCATCAATCAGACAATTACCATTATATTGCCAGAAGAATGTTAGTTATTAAGAACCTTATTGATCCCACAATTATTATGAAGTAATAAAGATGATATTGTCTAGCTTCTATATGAGTAAGGTTAGGGAGTCAATGTTTTTTAAATAATATTAATTATTAAAAATTGTTTTATTTATTTTAAATTTTAAACTCTAAATCATAAATTCTAATTTTTTTAAAGAAAAATGAAAGTTTTAAAAAATAAAAAAAGAAATTAGCTAATGTTAATTTATTAAAAGTTAATTCTTTATAATTTTTATTCTCCAGTTAAATGCCTACATTTAATTGTTTAAATTTTTAGAATAAATAATCTATGATATATGTCTGAGCTTGTCTTTTTGGAATATTAGGGAAACATATATAAGTTCTAAATTCTAACATCCGTTGGGATTTTCCTCAGTCTGTGGCGGCTACGGGAGACTGTTAAATCCCTTTATTTGTCTTTCTTTAAAATTCTCTTCCAAAAAAGCACACGTTGACAAAAATCAAAGCAATTAAAAGTCAATGGTAAAAGTTATGCATGTTTACTTACTAATATTAGTTGTAGTTTCCCACTGCTGATGATGTCGATTTAGTTGTCTTGTACAGTATCAACAATGAACATTGGCAACCATAATCTTGGTCGTGGGGCACCATAATACATTTTCTTTTTATAAAAGTACTTTGCATTTGGTAATGCTTTGGTCCAAAGTGTGGGATTGAACACATTTTTTTAGTGGACTGCGCATGAACAATTAGAATTTTTTAATAAATATATTAGATTAAATAGACTTAATTAATGACTCATTTCAAGGAAAAATATAAATATTTTCTTTTTCGAACAATACGTATATATTATTAAAGAAAAATATAAAAAATTAATTTTTAGTTAGTTAATATATATTAGTCTAAACAAACTGACTTCCTATCATTATACATTATGAATTTAAATTCTCTAAATTTTGAATTTTTATTTTATAAGAGGTGATCTTTTATTCTTGAATAGTTTCTCTTTCATATTTTTTTTGTCTCACTTATAAAATAAATGATAAAAAATCACACTTTATCTTCTAAAATAAAATTCAAAATTTAGAGAATTCAAATCCATCCATTATAGAGTGGGTTATCGTGGAAGTTTTAGGTTTAGATGATCTACGATAAATTATGAATTTATGTCGTGATCATATTCCATAGTATTAGCACCTAATATTTCGTTTTTTAAATGCTTGCATTAACTCTAAAACCATCAAAGGTAAGGCTAAAAAGAGTGGAAAGAGAACAAAAACTACATGACACAAAAGAAAATTTTGAATTTTCCGAACTGAAGATTTTATTTTAGCTAGAGGGTAAAGTAAAGCGATTTTACCATTAGATCAATTAAGCTTTTTTAATATAAAAAAAGAATTAATCTCATTATTGATCCAAGGGTGACATCTTATTATCGTATCCCTGATCTTCTAAAATACAACTCTCATAGAGGATCGTTACTCCTCAAAAGTTGCAAGGGAACTTGTAAAATTACAAATAAACCTATCTTAGTGCTCTTTCATATATGCCTTTAATTTCAACATGGAGGAGTGCTATATCATGTATTTGTGTGTAAATGTATATGTTGTTTAATTCATTTTTAATATATATTTTATATTTCAACATATATTTTATATTAGTGGTGATTTTAGTAACCGATTTTGATATACTCTTAATATGGTTGAACAAAATATAACTAGAATTTATGTCAAAAATCATGGTACTGATTGCATGATAAGAAGCGGCGTGACATGCTTTCTCTTTTTTTAATACCAAAAGACTAAAGCATTCTTCCTCGTTTATTTTGACAACTAATTCTGGCAAAGATTCTACTTATGAAGTACTTAACAGTTTTGCTGTTACCTTGTTGTAAAGGACCTGAAGTTCAACCATGCACTATGGTAGTGAGAACATTGCATTGGCCAGTTCCCCATTACTGGATTTGGGGATTGCCATTTTTCTTGTTCTATTCAACAAGAGCTTCTCAGTTTCTCCACCAAAGGCCAAACCAGTCTTTACTCAGATCCCTTCTCTGCCTCTTGCTATCTCCAATGGTATTTTACCTTTTCTTAAATAATATAACCTCGAGTTGATGTTCTTGTTGCCATTGCCAAATTATATATGACGTTAATAGTTTTCTTTATGTTACTTCTTCTATTCTCTATTATTTGTCTTTGTCAATTCCCGGTATTATTAGATTGTATAATTCAATACAATCCAATAATATATAAAAAATGACAGTGACAGATAAAAGAGATTAAAAGAAGTAAATAAAAATGACATTTTGGTAGAGGCGTGGAATTTCAAAGTTCATCGAGTCCTACATTCTATGGAAACTTCCTTTAGAGAAATATGGGCTAAAACCCGAACATCCTTTTGAGGAAGATTATGCCTCATGTCAAATGGCTATTATGCCGGAAAATTTCTTCTCTGAGGTTGAAAAGGGGAAAATTGTCTTTAAAAAATCATCAAAGAAGTGGTGGTTCTGGAGTGGAGGAATTGAATTTGAGGATAATACTAAAGTTGAGGCTGATGTAGTGGTTATGGCAACTGGTTATGATGGCAAGAAAAAGCTCAAAAGCATTTTGCCAGAAACTTTTAGAAGCTTGTTGGAGTACCCTTCCGGTCTTATGCCCTTGTACAGGTAAGGAAACACTTTTATTTATGGAAGATGGTTTCTTCTACATCATTATTTTAGACTAGTCATATTCACTTTTTCTTTTAGCAAAAAAAGAGAAGAGCTTATGTACTATCTCCAATTTCTTTTAACTATCACTATCATTATTCAGTCTATCTTTAGATCAATTTATTTATGTCCAAATACAATGACCAAAGGATTCATACAAATAAAAATGACAGCTATATCTAAGTTTCAGTTAAGACCCCATATAGTTATAACCCAAAAGTGATAAGGTTTAAATTGATTTTAATATATCAAAACATAGTTGAGGAGTGAGGACCATTATCTGATTTATTCATTCTGTTTGTGGCAGGGGAACTATCCATCCGTTTGTTCCAAACATGGCATTTATGGGTTATGTTGAGAGCATTTCAAATCTCCACACTTCGGAGATGCGCTCCATATGGCTTTCTGGACTCCTAGATGAAAAATTTAAGCTTCCAAGTGTTGAGAAGATGCTCTCAGAAACACTCAAGGAGATTGAAGTAATGAAAAGGTCAACAAGATTCTACAAAAGGCACTGCATTTCAACTTACAGCATCAACCATGATGATGAATTATGCAAGGATATGGGTTGGGGTTCTTGGAGGAAGAAGAACTGGATATCTGAGGCATTCAGTGCTTATACCAGCGAAGACTATGCTAAAAAGGATTGAGGACATTATTATAATCTTCCTATTTAAGATTGCATTAACAGTACTATGATCATATGAA
>NC_029774.3:52624511-52629278 GCF_000817695.3 Arachis duranensis
AGAGGTATCATGTTGCATGCAGCTTTCGGAATAAATAACTTTTAGGGAGGGAGAGTGGGTCAAAATTAGGTTTTGGAAAGTTGGATAAGTGCAGTTCAGTTAGCCAAGGGTTGTTCCAGCCTCCAGAAAAGTAGCTATTATAAACCCATAAGTTTATGTCAACGTTATTTCAGATCATGTATCATAAAGGTTGTTGAACCTTGTCATTTCCAATAACAAATTCTAGCATATATCATATATCTATTAACAGAAATTAAACAAGAATAAAATGGCCATGAAAATAAAAGGCACAAATATAATATGCCCAAGGTTATTTCCTTTCAACTAACATATCATATTCATACATTTTAATTTTAAAATTATTAAAAATGCAAATTAATAGGAACAACTGAGTCAACTTAAGCTAAAATTACAACAATATTGAAGAAAATACAGAGATATCAGTCTATGTGCTGCTGCATTGAAATGCATGATTTTGATCCGGAAACGTTGTATCTCTATAAGGCTTTAGAATCAGCTGCAACTATCATAGTTGTACAATAAACAGCAGTTACCAATATTTTACACACTTCATGGGGAATGGGATAATGAAAAACCTGAAACCTCAAAGAGTTTGAAGTAGTTTCAAAGTCTCATCAATATGCTTTTCTGGTTGGAACTGGTTGTTGTAAATGAGCTGAACCACACCATTTTTGTCAATAACATAAGTCTGTCTACCGGGCAATGTTCCAAACAAATCATTGGGGATTCCCCAGTCTTTCCTCACCTTGTTGCCTTCATCACTCAACAAAGTAAATGGAAGCCTGTACTTCTTAGCAAACGCCTACATTCAACACATTACATTCAATGTAAAACAACATTAAACGCAAAACCAATCGCCATTAAAGTTTACTTTCAGTTTCTTACCTTGTGAGAAGAAGGGTCATCACTACTGATTCCAACAACCTCGGCCCCTGCTTTCTTGAACTTCTCATATGAATCCCGAAAAGCACAAGCCTGCAAAAATTGAAACAATAAAAATATAAAATAAAATAAAATAAAAATTTGCATATCAAGACAACAATGGATATATGATGATGTTTCTATTTGACAAAAATGCGATATAATTTTAAATTGATTTTTAACTGGTAATTAATACTTAATATGTATATCAAAATTCTTCATTTCCCCAATAAACACATTTATGCACCCCTTTTCATTACTACTAGCTTTTCGTTGCCACTAGCTTTTCTATCTCAAGTCCATCATTTTAAAGTAAAATCATTTGTATGAATCTACCAGAAAGTTTAAGCTTTTGGAAGAGATGGTTCATGACATGACATCAAAACTTCTATGACCAAGAGCTTTAGAGTTAAAATTCTTGTTCTCGCTATTGTTCTAAATAATAGTAGAATGAAAACGTTAGATGGGTCTTTCCATGGTCCATGCTTTAAGTCCAAAAGAGGCTTTTATATTAAACGGTGTCTTAGATATAAAATTATTTGTGTGCCTCTATCTAATGGTTTAATTTATAGGGGAAGATGGTTTCATGACAGACCACTAACTACTTGTAGATTGTGTTAAACTGCTAATGCAAAAACATTTAAACCAACCAAATGTTGTCTCGCAGCAACTCTATCAATAAGAACAACCAGGCCTTTAAAACACCAGTATGTTAGCATCTGAAATCAACCATGAATATTGAAACTTCCATTGCCTTCAGATCATATGCTCCACTCATACAAATTATACACAATCTAATGGTTTGATATCACTGCTTTTGGATATTTAGATATCAGCGATTTAATGGTAAAGAAAGAACAAATGGGTTCTTTAAAAATTTTGTGATGGAACTATAGGTCCCTAAATGGGGCAAAAAATACCAAGTCCTTGAGGAAAAAATAATTCAAATAATTACCTTGAAGATTTGCAACTTATATGTGTTATGAAGACATAGACAGAAAGACAAACATGCACACAGACACAAATGCGCATGAATACATCTAATAGGTTGTTAAGACACTAATAAAGAGATATAAACACATTTGTCATTAAAAACCAATTTTACCTCCAATAAGGAGGAAGTTGCTGGTGATTAAGGTGATGAAGGTAAGAAGTGAAGTTTCAAGAATTTGAAGGTACAAAAATGAAATAAAAAACTGCTTATGTCTAATATCTGTTTCCTAACTTTCTGACGAGATAACAAATACATGTATTTTGTGTATCGTTGGGTGTCAACATGTCCTTCTAAAATTAGTGTTTTACTAAACAAATAGTACACATGTGTCACAGTATCCATATATCTTATGGACACGGATAGCAATCAAACAAACCAAACTCGAGACCTATAAATCCATCCAAAATTTTGCCAATGACTTATTTGGTATTTTTTTTCCCCTTATAGGAGAATAAGTCCGCCACAAAATGTTTCAAAGACCTACTTGTCTCATTAATTTAAAGTCTAAAATAAATTATGATAACAATTAATTCCTACCGTTAGCTTGGATTGACATCATACACAGAAATAATACTTTGGGAGAAAATCCTAAACCCTAGAACCTTAACACACCATATCAGTCCCTCGTTAGATGATTATGTGGGGTTGATTTGACAATAAAAATTTGTGGAACTAAATTTTTAGGGTATTACTTGAAAAGCTATACTAATTGTCTAATTGAAGGGCCAACCTTATGTTAATGTGTTTACCTCTTTGGTGCATGAAGGGGACTCATCAGCAGGATAGAAATAAACAACCACCGGCTTTCCTTTGAATTTGTCAAGGCTTACACTATTCCCATCTTGATCTCTCAGCGTGAATGATGGTGCCTTTGAACCTTTATTCACCTGTCAGGGTAGAAAAACCACTAACTAGTAACCAATATTGAAATTGAGGAACAGAATCACTAATTTGCAAAACTCTGCACACTATCATTGATACTATTTTCAACTAATTGTTGAAGCTACTCTATTAATCGGGTTGCATTATTATGCATCTTGAACTAGGTTTGGATAAATGCATGTACCTTGGCGAAAATGGAACCTTTAACCGAATAGCAATAATTAGCAGAACGCAGTGATGAAGAGGAAGAGTGAGATAATTTTAGGCCACAGAATTGAGAATTCGATGGAGCATACCGAAGGATTGAGAGGGTTCGATCATATGGGGACTTGGTAGTTGCAGTGTGGAGCAAGGTGGGAGGAGAGTGGATTAGGACAGTGAGTGAAGCCATCGTCGGATTTCAGAAACGTTGGTAGTTGCAGTATGGAACACATTTTTCAAGAGGCCTTTTTGTACCTGCAATTTTTAGTTACAAAAGTTGAGTAAATGGTCAAATTATGCAAGAATTTAGGTTGGTGAAGTCATCAATCTATTCGGCGGATTAAAAAAATATTAGAGGTCTGAATTTTGTCTTTTTAATTAAGAGATCTAAAAAAAATTAAATTAGTCTTAAAAGATTATGTCATTTGCAAATATTATTAATCAAATTTTATTTTAAAAATTTTTGAAATTAGTCATATTAGTCTTTCCGTGGTGAAACAAACACATAGCATATAAAAATAATAAAAATTTTTAGAAAAAAATTTCATTCTCCTTTCTTGAGAGATATTAAAATAATATTCTCTTTATTTTTATTTATAAAATGTATATTTTTCTCCCTTATAACTTTTAAAAAGCTTCCTATTTAATCTATTTTAAATTTTTTGAGTTAACTAATATTAACTTTATTTATTTTTCAACAAAAAATAAATTATTTTTTATAAAAATATCCTTTAGCAAAAAAATTTTACTTTTTTGTTATTAAATTTTACTTACCAAAATATTCTTTAATAAATTACTTTTTTAAGATACTCTTTAATAATTTTTTAATTATTAAATTGTAATTTTACTAAAATTTTTGTTAACAATTTATTTATATTTTACTATTAATTTTTCGATATCAATATATATTATTTTAATATTAAATGAAAAATCTTGGTAAGATTATTTTTCGATATCAATATATATTAATTATTATACATATTAACAGTGGTAAGATTTTTTTTATTTAATATTAAAATAATATATATTAATATTAGAAAATTAATAGTAAAATATTAAAAAAATTGTTAACAAAAATTTTGGTAACATCACAATTTAATAATTAAAAAATTATTGAAAGATATCTTAGAAAAAATTTAATTTAGTTATTAATTTTTCTTAAAAATATTTTGGTAAAAATATAATTTAATCAATAAGAAAAAAAATTATTAAAAGATATTTTGATAAGTAAAATTTAATGACAAAAAAATAAAATTTTTACTAAAAGGTATTTTTGTAAAAAATAATTTATTTTTCTTAAAAACTGGATAAAGTTAACATTAGTTAACATATAAAATTTAAAATGGATTAAAGAGGAGGTTTTTTAAAAATTATAAAAAAGAAAAATGTATATTTTACAAATAGAGGAGAAAAAAATGTCATTTTAGCATCTCTCAAAAAAGGAAAATAAAATTTTCTCAAATTTTTATATAAATATATGAAAGTATATATAATTAATTAACATAAAAATATTAAATATTCATTAATATTCAATATATTAATAATAGTAAATGCAAAATCAATTAAAATGTTAATTTAATTATTTTCTAACCAATAAATTATTTATTTGAGCAAAATACATTTCATGCATATGAATTATATGTGATAAATGATATTTCACATAAAAAAATACGCCAAATCTCTCATATTTCTGTTTGATATTTTATAAATTATCTAATAATTATTTAATTATTTAATAAAAAAAGTCC
>NC_029774.3:52629381-52654596 GCF_000817695.3 Arachis duranensis
TCAAAAACTTAAAAAATATTATTATTATACTTTTTAAATATATCTTTAGGATATAACATAACTAAATTTATTTAATAAAATATTTTTTTATACAAAATTTATAAAATAATTTTTTGGTTTAATTACTCTATTATTCTTCATAGTTTCACCAAATTTATAATTAGATTCATATACTTTTTTTTTCTTTTTGGATTGGATTCCTACACTACTTTTAATTTTGTAATTAGATCTTATCTAGTGTAAAGAATGTTAGAGTTAACTGAATATTTCTTTGCAAATTGAAGATATTCACAATTAAGAATCTAATTAGATCTTTGATCACATATTTTCTAAGAGAAATTTTTGTTAATTTTAACATTTTTAACATAAAAATGACCAAATTACAAATTAAAAGCAGCGTAAAGACCCAATTAAAAAGAAAAAAAATATGAACCTAATTATAAATTTAATAAAACTATAGAAATCGATATTTTAATACGGGGGCAAACATAATTTTAAGAGGGAGCACATATGTATACAAATGTTTACTTTCTTGTAAATATTGAAAATGCTAGTGGAGTTTTTGCCCCCACAAGGATCTACATGCATCTGTTCCTGACAAAAGCTAACCTGGCACATTAACTTACACCCAAGCACATAAAACAATGTTGATTTAAGTTATAAAGAGATGAGTGTATCAGAATGGTGTGTATTACTTGGTTTCTAATTCCTTACACTCTCATTTAAAAAATAAAACTCTGTTTCACCTAGTGGAAAGCATCGAGTACAAGAGCTTGGGAGGCAAGGTGGTGGTGGAGGAGATGCAGAGGCAAGTCAGTGGTGGAGGCAAAACAGAACACGACGACAATTGTAACATCCTACCACACAGAGCTTTACGCTTAAGTCGTAAACCAATGGTAACGAGACATTACGACACCTAAAGAAAAATACATACATAATATCTGAAGAATAATAATATAACTAGGAGCCCGTAAAAAAAAATTTTTAAATAATTTACAACCGTTAATCACACATGAACCATGCTAATGCAAGATATTTTCGTATACAGAAGCAAAAATATGTATACATAAGTTTGGAAAGAAGATACATAATAACTGCTGGTCTCGACCCGTGAAAAAAAGGCCAGCTAGAATATTACGAACTAGAAAGTGTTCAAAATAACATCCTGTTTCTCCAAAGATACAAACCTCTAAGAGGAATATACAATAATAAGTTCCAAAAGTGGAGAATAATACTAAGTATCAAAATAACTCCAAAAGAGTCATCTTCACTTCATCAAAGGGAATTCTGCACACTCAATGATGTGCATCACGCCCTGTATATGAAAAACAGAAAATCCATGATGGGTGAGAACTTGAAGGTTCCCGGTAGGGTAATAGTTTCAAATAAAGACTATATAACGAGACATGAATCCACTAGGAAATCCTAATCTCCAAACACATGAGGTTCAAGACTAGAGTTTTAACTAATCCCAACAGGGTTAATGTGCTAAATCTTAGCTCTTATCATTTGTCTCTAGCCTCAGTTCATCCCAATACATTTTAACATCTTTAATTCCTAATATCTCAAATGATTAGTTTAATATTCAGTATTTTGTTCAGTGATTCAATCTATTACAAGTCTTACCAAATCTCAAGTAGTCATTATCTCAAATCCAATCTCAGCCTTACAGTTGGATCAATCACAAATAATAGCAATACAAGACAAACACAAGGAACAAGCAAGTATGAAAAGTATTTCAATTAGCAATTAAACATAATTATACAATTATGTAAACGAAAATAAATATGTACACTCAACAATGGCAAATGAATACATATGATGCATGCTCGTCTTACTGGCCATGAGCTCACATGTCAGTTAAACTGCTAGAATCCAACAAATCCGGTAGCTAACTCGGACATTGTTCCTCCGTCGTGCTTTCCCAGGAGGAACATAAAGAAGAGAATCCTCAACCTTCCATCATCTCACTGGAGACAACGCTATCTGGGATATAGTACCCGCCATACTCTTGGGACATAGTGTCTGTCACACACTCGTGATATAGTGTCCGCCACACTTTTCAATCATAAACACAATCAACATCGAAATCAAAATCATAATCCCTTATATTCACAATTATCACTAGGGTAATTATTATCCTCAAGCTGTGAGAGGGATGAAACCATTGTCCCCACCACAGTTGAAAATTAAAAGGAAGAAAATCCTCAACCTTCTATCTAATCCCCCGATGCAACAATAGAGAAAATTCTTCATCCTTAACTTGTCTATTCGCTCCAGGATATAGTGCCCACGACACTCTTGGGATATAGTGCCCATCACACTCTTGGGATATAGTATCCGCCACACTTTTCAATCATAGTTTTCATCCTAAGCCTCATATAAATCTTCACTTTTGATCTAAACCTCTAATCAATTCAATTCAATCCTAGTCATAATCTTAACCAGCCTCATAAAGCATAACTCATCATAACTCCATTCACATACATATATATATACAATCCAAGGAAATCCTCAACCTCCCAAATTCGTAAGTGGAATTAAACCACCGTCCTTACCGTAGATGGGATGAACCACCATCCTCACATCACACCGTAATTACGGACAAGAGGGATAGACCCACTGTGCTTGCCTGGTGCAGGTGCCAAATCAATACATAAGCGGGATGAAATCCACGATCTTGCCACGCAATAATCATGATTAATCATAAACACGCACGCGGGATAAGACTTCTAACCTTGCCAAATCAGTCATTCAGACCACAATAAGTCATAATCATTCAATTTAATCAATTTCATAAGTTATAAGATTCATTAACCTTAATTTCACTTTCAATTCATCAATTCCATTATCTAGTGAGATGGACCACACCACCGTCCTCATCGTGAGTGGGATAAACTTCTGTTCCCACAACAATTTTCTCTGGTTAACCAAGGGTTTATCCGGGAATAATTCAATTCAATTAGTTACATTCCTCACAAGTGTATTCAATGCTTATTAATCATTTGTTCAACTCCATAAGGAGGTTAGAGGGGTTTATAAACAGACTAGGAAGTCTAAATAGACAAAAATAGTGTCCAATGTGTCTAGTTTCATCACTCCTCTCTTCATGGTTCTTTCTAAGTTAAATTTTCACCAAGATGTTTTCAAATTATAAATTGTAAGTTTTTAATAATTTTTTCTCATAATTAATTTATTATTTATTTATTTATAATTTTTCTGGATTTTACAAAGTCCACACTTTTCTAGAATAATCATTAATAAAAATAACAAAGTATGATACACCACCTAGTATGTAACGTCCCAAGCTTCTTTTTTTCTTTTATTATTACTACCCTACCCTTTAATTTTATTAAAATTTCTGCATTACCTTTATTTCTTCTACCCAACCCTAACCATAAATTACTGAACAATTGCCACACATTCATTCTCTCTCACATACACCCCCACCCCACGCATAGAAGATAAAACAAAAGAGAAAGAGGATCGGAGAGGAGAAAAAAAGAGATGGAATGAAGAAAAATGAAAGAGAGGAGGATGACACCGGCGAGGGGCTTGCTACCGTCGTCGTCACCGTTGAGGAAAGGGAAAATGAGAATGTGAGCAGAGAGAAAGGATGTCATCGTGGTAGGAGCTAGGGGATGCTTCTGCCGCCGTTAAGCCACTCTGACCCCGTTGCCGTCATCACAGCTGCAAGCATGGAGGCTTGAAGAGAGACAGCTTGAGAGAGAGTGATGTGAAGAGAGGGTCTTCGGAGAGACAGATAGAGAGAGACAGAGAGAGAGAGAGAGAGAAAGAGAGAGAGCTCACAGAAAGAGAAACATGACCATACACGAATAGGGGGAGAAAGAACTCGCCGGAGGAGAGAGAGTCGTCGTTGCGCCACTGGTTGCCAAGAACGGCGCTACCATCATCGAAAAACATGCCGGAGTTTCCAAACTCGCCGGCAACACTACCTTACCACTATTCTAGTTTAGCTTCTTCCCTTAGTCTATTCTATTTTCACCTTATCTCTGCCACCATTTCATTTTTCTACCTTTCTCTTATTTTGATTTACTTTCGTTTTTGTTCTGTTTTGGGTTTTCCAGAATTTTATCTGCATTTGTATCTTTATTCGATGTGAATTTACTGCATTTGCCTGGTGTTGAGGTCATTGTCGCTGCCCTGAGAATTGAAGTTGTTGCCATTGCCTTGGTCCAAATTCTGTGCTCTACGGTCCCATTCTACTTCAACTTTCCACACCTTTTAATTTGGCACTCCGGGTTTGGCCTCTTCAGTCCCTTAGGACCATGTTTTGAGTAAGCTTTACATTTATAATTGTTTGGATTTGCATTTATAATTATTTTAATATACGGTACTTTAAACTTATAATTATACTTATAAGATTACTATCAAAGGATTTTAAATTGGCTTGAATATTTGATTTGTTAAAGCTAAATGTTTATCCTTGTTAAGCTCATTTTAATATGTATATAAGACTATATTTTTTATGGGACTATATGTATTCTTGATGAAGCATTGGAGTATTGGTTGGTACTTATTTTGAAATTGTGAAATATATTTGAAATACCTTAAGATTGAGAAAATATGATTGAAAAAGGGATTTAGATGAGAAAGTATGAGCCGATTTGATTTGATACCTCATATGTTTGTAAGACCGAAGAATATGTTATATTTAAAATTATATATTTTGAATTGGTTTGGGAGGCTTGTATTAGAAAATTGTAGTTAATGGCAGTTATGACGTTAACTTAGATGCATCTAACTCAAACTCCAGCTAGCAGGGGTATTGTTAGCCTAACATGTAGGCCACACGTTAGATCTGTTATTCTGTTAAGACACATAAGAGGAAAGGGCTACCCACAGAGGTGGAGCCGCCCAAGTGTAGACTTTTGATTTGATTTCTGTATGAAAACTCCCTTATTGATTCACTTATTCATATAAGTTATTATTTTCCAATTAAAATTATTTTATTAATAATGTTTATATGATCTTATGTGAATTATAGATGTATTGTCTAGTCACTGAGTTGCAAAACTCACTCCATTTTTCTAAAACTTTTTTTCAGGAATAAATGATTGATTATGCGAGCTTTTTTATTTAAGAGTAATGATCTGAAATGGGTATCTATTCTTTGTTGAGTTCTTAGACGTCATCTACTTCATATGTCATAGGCAGCAGGATCCATCCATATTTACTTATTTTATCTTTTGTTAAAAATATATAAGTATTCATTCTAAAAACTGTAAATTTATTCAAAACATTTGTAACCTTCTTATTTATCTTATATTCGAATTTGTTAGGCTTGCTAGGAGACAATTTTCTGAGTGCCAATCATGGCTCATTTGGGGCCGTGACAAAATGGTATCAGAGCTTAGGTTTAACCTGTGCAATATGAAGCAAGTGCCCATGATAGGATCAAAATTGTATAAATAGAAGCGTGCCTATTTGTACAAATTGTGGTACTATCAAAGGCCTATACGAATGTCACCCTTGTCTTTTATGACATTCTTGGCTCTTTTTTTCGTTTTTGTCTTCTGGTTCTTGTTATCATGTGTTCTTTGCTGCTTCTTGCCACCTCTTTCTTCTTCTTTGTATCCAATCTTGAGTCGTTATTTGGTAGCTTTTCTTAAACTTATTTTTACGACTTCAGTTTCAGTTTCGATTTGCGAGTTTTGCCTTGTAGCTACTTCTAATCTTTCTCGCTTTTGTGAATGTATGCTTCAATATTCTTCATCTTTGTGTTATTCTTTATGATTCTGCATGTCAATATCTCATGCATTACTTAGAAGATTTGACTGGTGTTTGTCGGAAATTATTATCTAATTCCCTTATAGAATTCTATTTGGATTTGTGGATTGCATGTATTTGCTGAGTTTCTGATCAAAATGCTTTGTTCTAGATTTGATAAGCGATATTGGAATTTTTCTTTTTATGTTCATGATCTTTGAAATTATAACATATTTTTATTCTTTCTTTCAAATCAATAATTTTGAAAAACTGTTATTTAGTTACTCAAGAAAAAGAACTATGTGATGAAACATATAAATAGAGTGTTATTGTTGTTTGTTCAATTGGTGGTTTTCTTTGCTCAAGTGTAGTAAATTATTTGGGTGATCAGTTAGTTGGATCGAAAGTCTTTTCTGATCTACAAGTTGGGTTGTGTTTTTCTAATTTGATGATCCGGTTTCGCTATGATTTTTTTTTGTTGCTGAACATGGCTTTTTGTCACGGAACTATTTCTGGCTTGATAAGTTGAGAGAAAGATTGTGAATGCTTTCTTTTTGGTTGGTGATTATAAGATAAATTTTGCTTTTCGCTAAGATCTGAGAGTTTTCTTAACCCTTGCTTTTCTGAAAATTCCCCTATTCTCAACTATTGTTCGTATTCTTAGGGTTTTTAGGAAGATTGGTTTTCTTGATTTGTAGTACTTTGTGATGCAAACTATTTCGCCTGATGAACCTTATTATTTGTCTCGTAAAGATTGTTGGTTCGTGTTTTAAAAGTAAGGAATTTGTTATGCCAAAGGTATAGAGAATCCAACTATAAGAAAAGTTGATGTGTTAATTTATATTAACCTATAGTAATAATATTGGTTTTTGACACCAGAATTTTTCTTCCTTTTTCATATAAAATAACCTTTAGAATATTATAACTACTAACTCATATATGAAGAAAGTTTACAGTAGCCATTATTAGCCATTATTTTCTCTATTCTCAACATAATTTTTAAAAAGCTCATATCTCCTTTGGTGTTACTTTTTTTTATCTGACGTTTGTGAAGTTTTTGTTCTTGTTTAGGATAATAAAAAGAATAGTCAAATATACTGTTACTTGTCATGCTTGTAAATTTATAGTTAAAATGATTATCTTATTGGTCAACATATTGTGGCAATCATAAGATGATATGTATTTCATTCTTGCTAATGATTTTGTTCTCCTTTCAATTAACTATCTCACGCAGATCACTAGTTACTATTGTAACTTAATTATTGCCAATAAATTTGCTATACTTTCTAATACATTGAAATTGCATCCTTTTCAATTTGTCTTGCCAGATCTTAGACATTGATTTTGCTAATCTAACTGATATTTTACCTCAATTTTATTACAATATACTTAATGTTAATTTACAATTTTGACTGATTTTTCTTATATTTTGATAATAAAATAATAAAATCTAACATGAGCTAAAATGTTTCCTAGAAAGCTACAAGTCTAAAATTCGTATACCTGAGCACTCATGACAATAATATATATGAAGAGGAGAGTAATAAATGGATTTTTACTATGATTGAATCCAAAATGTGGTTATATGACTAATATTAATAGAGATCATTTAGATTTTCTAAGTAACAAGCAAGTCAATTTCTTTAGTGATTAGACTACTGAGTTTCTTGATTTATATGTAACTATTATTTTTGTGTTTTCTAGCCTCACTTCTGGGTTAGAAATTTGTGAAAGACTCTGTATATACCCAAAAAAAATTTATAATATATTTTCTAAGATACAATAAAGTTTACAAGAAATATGATCTCATACCAATTTTCTAAAATTACTTTGTGCTTGGATCATATTAAAAATAAAAGAAAAAGTAGTTATTTTAACTTATCTTAGTGTATTAATTGTCAGTACTTCAAATCTTAGTTTTATTATTATCATTATTTTATATGTAAATTTATTTATAACTTCATATTAAGTCTAGCTGCATGATTATAGGAAATCATATGACTGTATTTTACCAACAGTGACCATAATGAGTTAAATACTTAAATACTTAAATGTATATGTAAATTCTGGCTTAAGGGACAACAAAGAGATCAATTATATTTCTTGTCATGTTTTACATAATCTATCTACTGTTTTAAATTAGGAGATATCAAACTTTATATTGACTTAATTATTTAATGTCCAAAATCATGATAATAATCTCAAAGGTACTTAGTTGAAGGTTTCTATAGAACGGGAACAGAAGCATGCTGATTTTGTGATAGTTACTATTTTTTTATTTTTATGATGGTTAAGTTTTCTATTCCAAAATTTGTTCTCTTATTTTAATTTATGTTTTCCTTGCTTTCTCTGTTGTTGATTTTTTCTTTTTGCTTATGCATATCCTTACTTGGTTGTGTACCTAGGTATCCTCTAAGATTCTTGATGGAAAACATTTGTCCCTGACCCCTACTACTCTAATTCATAAATCTTACATATTTTGTTTCAATTTGAATTTATTTGACGTGATAGTATTTATGCTTGAAATATTTGTCTCATACCTTTTTTTTTGAGATTGTGAAATAGTTCTCTCTTAGTTGCATCAATTGTTGATGGATATCCTACCTGATTGTGTTTTGAAACATTCTCTTAAATCTTTGTAAAAAGTGTTGTTGACTTTGGTTACCTTCTTTTGTGCACTTTGTATTTCTTTTATTCAATCTTGAACTTGTTTCGACCTGATACTCCATCTTCTCTTATATTGTTCCTATCAAAGTTCCTTGATTCAGATTTCTTTCTTAAAATGCGAATTGACTTTCTTTTTAGAACACTTCATTCTTTTTGTACATCATCGCTTAATTGCGATCTTTTACATCCTTCCACGTTCTTGCGTACACCAACTGTGATATTTTCTTTTTCTTCCTAAGTTTTGTATCCCATTTAGTAAACTCGAGTTTGTTTCGGTATAACGTGCGATTCTTAGATTTAGCAAGCGATGTGTTAGCTCTTAAGGACACAACTTATCGATGTTGAAGTTTAGAAAGTTGTAATTCTAAGGTTTGACATGAGATCGATTGTTACCATGGATATGTACAATAAAATTAAAGAGATTATGAGGTAAAAGTGTATTTTGAGGAGATTGACGAACGAAGTGAAAAGTGCTATGTATATCTAAGTTGTCAAGGGAACGAGAGCAGAGGAATGTCAACCGTATCATTTTAACACAAACCTATCTTGTAACCTTTTGTATCGATTATACTTCTTTCTCATGTTTGGTAAAAGGTTAAAACCATGTAAGATTTTGAATACTGCATAAATTTTTGAGGGAGAAAATTTTTGTAAGGAGGGTAGAATGTAACGTCCCAAGCTTCTTTTTTTCTTTTATTATTACTACCCAACCTTTTAATTTTATCAAAATTCATGCATTACACTTATTCCTCCTACCAAATCCTAACCCTAAATTACTGAACAAATCCCACACATTCATTTTCTCTCACACATACACCCCCACCCCACGCACAGAATACAAAACAAAAGAGAAAGAGTATCGAGAGGAGAAATAAAGAGATGGAATGAAGAAAAAGGAAAGAGAGGAGGACGACGCCGGCAAAGGGCTTGCTGCCGTCGTCGTCGCCGCTGAGGAGAGGGAAAATGAGAAAACAAGTAAACAGAAAGAGCATCGTTGTGGTAGGAGCTAGGGGATGCTTCCACTGCCGTTGTGCCACTCTGACCCCATTGCAGTTGTCACAGCTGCAGGCGTGAAGGCTTGAAGAGAGACAGCTTGAGAGAGAGGGTTGCGAAGAGAAGGTCTGGAGGAGAGGGAGACTTGTCGCCACGCCTCTGGTCGCCAGGAACGGCGCTACCGTCGCCGGAGTTTCCAAACTCGCGCGGTAACACTACCTTGCCACTGTTCTAGTCTAGCTTCTTCCCTTAGTCTGTTCTATTTTCACCTTATCTCTTCCACCATTTCAGTTTTCTACCTTGCTCTTGTTTTTATTTATTTTTGTCTTTGTTCTGTTTTAGGTTTTCCAGAATTTTATTTACATTTATCTTTTTATTCGATTTGAATTTACTGCATTTGCCTGGTGTTGTGGTTATTGTCGCTACCATGAGAATTGAAGTTGTTGCCATTGCCTTGCTCCAAATTATGTGCTCTTCCATTCTATTCTACTTCAACTTTTCTCACCTTTTAATTTGGTACTTCGGGTTTGGCCTCTTCAGTCCCTTAGGACCATGTTGTGAGTAAACTTTATATTTATAATTGTTTGACTTTGTATTTATAATTATTTTGATATATGGTGCTTTGAACTTATAATTATACTTATAAGATTACTATCAAAGGATTTTAAATTGGCTTGAGTATTTGATTTGTTAAAGCTAAATGTTTATTCTTGTTAAGCTCATTTTAATATGCCAATGAGACTATATGTTTTTATGAGACTATATGTATTCTTGATGAAGCTTTATATTATTTTAAAATATTTGATTTTACTCGAATAAGTGTTTTTGAAGCATTGAAGTATTGGTTGGTACTTATTTTTAAATTGTGAAATATGTTTGAAATGGCTTAAGATTGAGAAAATATGATTGAAAAGGGATTTGGATGAGAAAGTATGAGTGGATTTGATTTGATACCTCATATGTTTGCAAGACCGAAGAATTTGTTATATTTGAAATTATATATTTTGAATTGGTTTGGGTGCCTCGTATTAGAAAACCATAGTTAACGGCGGTTATGACATTAACTTAGATGCATCTAACTCAAACTCCAGCTAGCAGGGGTGTTGTTAGCCTAACGTATAGGCCACACGTTAAATCTGTTATTCTGTTAGGATACAGAAGAGGAAAGGGCTACCCATAGAGGTGGAACAGCCCAAGTGTAGACTTTTGATTTAATTTCTATATGAGAACTCCCTTATTGATTCAGTTATTCATATAAGTTATTATTTTCTAATTAAAATTATTTTATTAATAATATTTATATGGTCTCATGTGAATTATAGATGTACTGTTTAGTTACTGAGTTGCAAAACTCACTCCGTTTTTCTAAAAATATTCTTCAGGAATAAATAATTGATTATGTGAGCCTTTCTATTCAAGAATAATGATTTGCATTAAGTATATATTCTTTGTTGAGTTCTTAGACGTCATCTGCTCCATATGTCAGAGGCAGGATCCATCCATATTTACTTATTTTATCTTTTGTTAAAAATTATGTAATTATTCATTTTAGAAACTGTAAATTTATTTAAAACATTTGTAACCTTGTTGTTTATCTTATATTCGAACTCGTTAGGCTTGCTAGGGGACAATTTTCCTAAGCGCCAGTCATGGCTCATTTTGGGCCGTGACATAGTATCTTAGTATCCATAGTGCAAACATTAGGGTGAACTAAATCTAGAACATGTGATCTCTTTGAGGTCTATAACTATGAAATGATACCCCAGAATGTTTTCCAACAAAACAATGAGTACAAGTACTTAAAATTATACCTTTCACTAGAAGTGAGTGCTTTTTGGTTAAAACGCTAAGTCTATTCTTGCTCAAGTGACCAAGACGCATATGCCACAAACCAGATGAGGAATCATCAACTACGTTTACCTCTTTTTTTCAAAACTTTGCTGGCAATCAATATAGAGTAGTGAGACTATTGTCTTCTTTAACAACAATGAGAGCTCATTTGCTAATCTTGTATTTTTCTCTAGCAAAAGAAGTACAATACCCCTCTTGATTCAATGCCTTCACTAAAATCAGATTGAACCACATATCTAATGCATGTCTAACATTTTTCAATTGCAACTTGCATTCCATGTTAGTTTCAAGTCACATATCACCCATACCAATAATGTCACGCACCCTTTTATTTCCCAGTTTGATCTTGCCAAAATTTCTAGTAGTATAAAAAATTCATGCTTCAGAGTAACATGACATGAAGTACTAGAGTCCGTAATCCAAGTAGAATCATCACATACAAGATTAACATAATTTTCATCATAAATGATAAGAATATCTTCATAAACAATAACAATATTTTCTTTATCACTATCTTTACATTTGTTTTCATTTATTCTCCTTGATTGATCTCTTTTCAAGAACCTAAAAACCCTCTTGATATGTCTCGGCTTACTATAGTAGTGAAGAATGAACCCTTTCTTGACTTGCACTTTCTTCTTAACTTGCTTCGACTCTTTTACCTGTCAAAACTGTGAGATTTTCTACTTTGACTTCTCTCCTGTGAATCTAAAACAGGTGCTTTTGGCTGGGAGGAGGTATTAATTGAACCTCACTCTCTTCTTCTGCCTTCTTCATTTAACATGCTCTTTTTAACTATTGCCAACATTAACTTTTCTTTTGGAGATGAGTTAGTCAGTGTCACAACTAGAACTTTCTAACTATCAGGCAAAGAACTTAGCAATAACAAGGCTTGTAACTCATTATTTATAGTGATATCATTATTTGTCTATTGGTTCATAGTCTCTTGAAAAATGCTCAAGTGCTCAGGCATTGATTTACCTTCAATATGAAATATATTTCATATGACTAGCTTCCGAATCAAGAATGCGTTTTGCACATTCTTCCTCTAATATAACTCCTTCAATTTCTTCCACATCTTCTCGGCATTAGTTTCAATGCCAACATGTAGATACACACTAAGATCAAGTCGTTGCCTAATTAAAGTAACTGTCTTCTGATTCATCTTCCCCCATTCAGCATCGGATTTGTACCTTTAGATTTATCTCCCTCCACAAGATCATATAAGTCCTTGTTATACAACATATCTTCCATGAGAGTCTTCCAAATCGAATAATTTTTGGAATTCAATTTGACCATATTTTGTCTCCTAAATATTTTTTTCCATTTAATCAGCAGAGAAATAAATAACTAAAGTTCTAGAAACTACTTTATTGGAAAAAGTTGAAGTTCAGACAAGAATTTATCTCACTGCGAAAGCACCAAAATAATTTTTTCACAACATGTGCAATTAAATAGACAACTCCAAAGATACTACAAGCAGCAAATATAATGGCAGAAATTAAAAAATCAAATACCAAAAATTTATCGTAAAAAACTCCCAAAAGAGAGAAAAAATCTAGGGGACTTAATCCAATAAAATCTTCCACTATCAAAATAATGAGTACACAATCAGTCTTTCTAGTAGTACTAAGGCATTTCAACTATCAATAAAATACATCATCAAAACTGATCGAATCAATATAAACTCTTCATAAAATGGGTATTTCAAATAAAAAAAGTAATATAACTAACAAATTATATCTTAATGTTTGATCATCTCTACACTAAGAATAACATACTAAAATTTCATAAGAATTAAAGCAAGTTCATTAATTCAATAAAATCAAAATAGCCCTGCCCTTTTCTCCATTTTCTTCTTCTCTTCAATGACGTCAATCCTCTCACTCTCACTCTCTGTTTCTTTTCTTTTTCTCTTGTGTGTGATAATACACACTTTCTTCTTTTTTTATTTGTTTAAACTGTGGGTCTCATTTGAATTGGAGACCCACCAATAATAAAAATATTTATCGATTGAATTCTCTTATTAGTTTTGTCTTCACTACCAAATGAGTTTTTGTGTTCCTCTCAAATTAGATCGTCTCTTCCAGGTGGTACATATCCCTTGAACACTGTAAATGTATTTCTACCCAGCTTAAGATGTTTCACGATCAATCTTTAGTTCAGTTGTCTAATGTGAACTTTTTCCAATGTGATGAGATGAAAGATCTTCCTAAGATGACCTGAATATTGATTCAAATAGTTATTAATGTTACAAGTGTGCAAACTTCTTATTTTACCTGCAATGTTGGTAGTACGTTCTTTTATCTGTTATCATGCTGCTCCGAGTAAGTCTTGGCCAAGATTCAATTTTAAATTTATCCCATTGAAGTAAACACTCAGTTGGTTTAGAAGATTGATATTAAATTTTTGGGCTCACTTCCTATGTGGAGAAAAAGTCCAAATGCTAGTGTCCAAGCCCATGAATATTGAAGTGGCTGAGGTGAGTTAGGATTGTGTAAGAGAGGTCATTTTGCAAGGAGAACACCAAACACTAGAGAGAAGAGAAGAGAGAAAGTCATTTTCGCACATACACAAAGCTGTCTCTGTAAATTGGTCACTACAGATTCGTTAAACGTTGGATCGAGCTCAAGTTTGGACAGTGTGTTCTACACATCTGGTTCTTTGATTTCACCGTTCGGATCTTCAATTCGACATCTGTAGCTGGAGATATTAGCCACGCACAATAGCTCTATTTTTGTGGTATTTTCATCTTCTTTTTCTTGTTTTGTAAGCTTTGAAGCTTGGCTTGTTTGGTTTGTTGTATGCATATTTTGTGCAGTAATTTGTGACTCTCTTGTACCCTATTTTTCATCATAGTGAAGCTATATCCTGGTCTTGGTGACTCGTGGTTTTTACTTCTCTCATTAAGGAGGTTTTCCATGTTAAAAATCTTGGTGTGTTAGCTTGTTTCTAATTTCTGGTTTATGTGATTTTTCCACTACTATTGGGTATTATTGTGCTGGTGTTAATACTTGTTGTGAGTGGATATTGTTGCTCCTCTAATTCTTGCAAGTAGGGAATTGTGTTTTATTCCTATCAATTAGCATCAGAGCTTAGTTTTGGGTATTTGGTTATAACTTGCTTGAAAGATGGAGGAAAATAATTCTACTAGGATGATAAGTTTGAAAGGCACTAATTACCATCTATGGAAGGGCAAAATAAAAGATTTGTTGTTTGTCAAAAATCTACATTTACCCGTATTTTCTATACAAAAACTAGAATCTAAAACATATGAAGAATGGGAGTTTGAACACCAACAAGTTTGTGGTTTTATTGGGCAATGGGTGGATGATAATGTTTACAATCACATTACTAATGAGACTCATGCTAGGGCTTTGTGGAATCAAATTGAATCCTTGTATGCTTTCAAGTCTGGCAATAATAAATTGTACTTGTTGAATATGTTGATGAATTTGAGATATAAGGAGGGGTCACAAGTATTAGATCACTTGAATGAATTTCAAGGGGTTCTGAATCAGTTGTCAAGCATGGGAATCAAGTTTGAAGATGAGGTTCAAGGATTGTGGTTGCTAAATACTCTACCAGATTCTTGGGAGACATTTCGTATCCCTCTTTTCTGCTCCGAAATGGTAAAATGAGCATGCAACTTATTAAAGGTGGCATTTTAAATAAAGAGATGAGAAGGAAGACGCAGAATTCTTTGTCACACTCTGAAATGTTAGTCACTGAAACCAGGGAGAGAAATCAGAATAGAGTTCAAAAGGGTAGAGGTAAAAGCAGGAGAAAATCCAAGGGAAGATACAAGAATGTTGAGTGTCACTATTGTCACAAAATGGGTCACGTTAAAAAATATTGCTATCTTTGGAAAAAGGAGAACAAAGGTAAGCAAGAAAAGAAGGATGATGGTGGTAATGATCGTGTATCTTCTGTTTCATATGATCTTCTTACTGTTGATATTGCTGATTATGAGTACAAGGTCAATCTTGTTTCTGATGATGAGTTCAGCTGGGTAATTGATAGTGGCACCTCAATACATGTTACACCGAAGAAGGATTTCTTCACTTCTTATACTCCAGATAATTTTGGAATACTTAATATGGGTAATAATGGCTTGGCCAAGGTTATTGGTGTAGGAGGTGTTTGTCTTGAGACTAATATAGGAATGAAGCTGCTACTCAAAGACGTTAGACACGCTCCAGATGTTCGCTTGAATTTGGTTTCAGTTAAAAGGCTTGATAATGAAGGCTTTGTAAACACTTTCGGCTTTGGACAATGGAATCTTACTAAAGGCAACTTAGTGGTGGCTCGAGAAAAAGGTACTTTAAGTTTGTATGTGATGCATGCCATGATTGCAAAAGGTAGTGTGAATGCGATTAAAAGTAAAGAAGTTTGTAGCTTGTGGCACAGATGACTTGGACATATTAGTGAAAAAGGACTTAGCTATTTGGCTCGAAAGGATGCTCTTTTAGGTTTGAAGAATGCAGAGTTGGAGAAATGTTCTCATTGCATGGCTGGCAAACAAAGAAGATTATCCTTCAAGAAGCATCAACCTTCAAGAAAATCAGACTTCTTGGAATTGGTGCACTATGATATTTGTGGTCCTTTGAAGGTACGGTCTTTTAGCGGAGCTATTTACTTTATTACTTTTATTGATGATCATTCAAGGAAGCTTTGGACTTATGCTTTGAAAACAAAGAACCAAGCTTTGGAAAAGTTCAAACAATTCCAAGCTTTGGTTGAGAGGCAAATAGGTAAAAAGCTTAAATGTATTCGCACTGATAATGGTGGTGAGTATTGTGGATCATTTGATGTGTATTGCAAGCAGCAAGGCATTAGGCATGAAAAGACACCTCCTAAAACACCTCAGTTGAATGGTTTGGTAGAAAGGATGAATAGAACACTGATTGAAAGAGTTAGGTGTATGCTTACTGAAGCTAAGTTACCTAAAGTCTTTTGGGGTGAAGCGCTACTTACAGCGGCTCATGTGATTAATCTGAGTCATACAAGTGCTTTGGACAATGATGTTCCGGATCATGTTTGGTTGGGCAAAGATGTCTTGAATGGTCACTTGAGAGTCTTTGGATGCAAAGCATTTGTTTATGTTCTAAAGGATGAGAGGTCCAAGTTGGATGTGAAGACAAGGCAGTGCATTTTTATTGGATATGGTCAATATGAGTTTGGTTACAGGCTTTATGATCCAGTTGAAAAGAAGCTTGTAAGAAGCCGTGATGTAGAATTTATTTAAGACCAGACAATTGAAGATATTGATAAGGCAGAGAAGAGTCAATCACAAGAGAGTAGTGACTTGATTGATGTAGATCCAGTTCAGCCGCCTCCTTCGTCAGAACAAACAGAGAATCAAGATCAGGAGCATATGCAGCAAAATGAGCCTTTGGTTCCTAATGACCAAGAGATGGGAGATCTAATTGATGCTCCAGTTGATGATGATGCTGATAATCAACCTGAGCTACCTGAAGATCCACCAGGTTTCCATCCTAGGAGGTCTACTAGAGAGCGACGACCTTCAATGAGGTATCCTTCTAGTAAGTATGTAACATTTACTGATGGATATGTGACCTTGACTGATGGGGGAGAACCTGAATGTTATGCGGAAGCTATGGAAGGTGACGACAATAAAAAAATGGTTTGATGCAATGTAAGATGAAATGAAATCCTTGTATGATAATCAAACATTTGAGCATATGAAGTTGCCAAAAGGAAAGAAAGCTTTGCAAAACAGGTGGGTTTATAGGTTGAAGCATGAAGAAAATTCTCAGTGCCCAAGGTACAAGGCTAGATTAGTGGTCAAGGGCTACAGGCAGAAAAAGGGAGTTGACTATAATGAAATTTTTTCACCGGTTGTGAGAAGATCTTCTATTAGGACTGTTTTGAGTTTGGCTGCAAGTCTTGATTTAGAGATAGAGCAGATGGATGTGAAAACTGCTTTCCTTCATGGCGATCTTAAGGATGAAATTTACATGGAACAACCTGAAGGTTTCATGGTAAAAGCAAAGAGGATCATGTTTGCAAACTAAAGAAGAGCTTGTATGGCTTGAAGCAAGCTCTGAGACAATGGTACAAGAAGTTCGAGTCTGTTATGGCAGAACAAGGATACAGGAAGATTACTTCTGATCATTGTGTATTTGTTAAACAGTTTGCTAGTAATGATTTTATTATCCTTTTGATATATGTTGATGACATGCTTATTGTTGGTCAGAATGCTTCTAGGATTGATATGTTGAAGAAGCAACTTGCAATGTCATTTACAATGAAGGACCTTGGGCCAGCAAAGGAGATTCTTGGTATAAGAATCGAGCGTGATAGAAAGGAGAAGAAACTTTGGTTGTCACAGGAGAAATACATAGAGACAATGTTGCACAGGTTTCAAATGGAGAAAGCAAAGGCCGTTAGTACTCCTCTTGCTACACACTTTAAATTGAGTTGCAAGCAAAGTCCATCAAGTGATGAAGAGAAGAAATACATAGAAAAAGTTCCATATGCATCAGTCGTGGGTAGTTTAATGTATGCTATGGTGTGCACAAGATCGGATATAGATCATGCTGTTGATTGTGTTAGCCATTTTGTTTCAAACCCAGGAAGAGAGCATTGGAATGTTGTAAAATGGATAATGAGATATCTTCGTGGTACTTTTAACATGAAGTTGTGTTATGGAAGTCATAAGCCTATTCTAGTTGGTTACACTAACTCAGACATGGCAGGAGATATTGACTCTAGAAGGTCCATTTCAAACTTCTTGATCAACTTTGCGGGTGGAGATGTGTCTTGGCAATCAAGATTGCAAAAATGTGTTGCTTTGTCTACTACCGAGGCCGAGTTTATTGCCATTACCGAAGCGTGCAAGGAGATGGTTTGGATGAAGAAATTCTTGAAGAAACTTGGGTCTACTCAAGAGAGGTATGTGTTGTTTTGTGATAGTCAAAGTGCTATACATCTTGGTAAAAATTCTACTTTTTATTCTCGGTCCAAACATATTGATGTGAGGTATCATTGAATACGTGATGTTTTGGATGCTGAGTTGTTGGAACTTGAAAAGGTTCATACTGATGAGAATGGTTCTGATATGATGACCAAGGCATTACCAAGATGGAAGTTTGAAGTTTGTTGCTTAATCGCCGGATTGGCGGTTACCTCCACATAGTCGTGAGGGGGAGATTTGTTGGGTTTTTGGGCTCCATTCATATGTGGAGAAAAAGCCCAAATACTAGTATTCAAGCCCATGAATAGTTGAAGTGGCTGAGGTGAGTTAGAATTGTGTGAGAGAGGTCATTTTGCAAGGAAAACACCAAACACTAGAGAGAAGAGAAGAGAGAAAGTCATTTTCGCACATACACAAAGCTGTCTCTGTAAATTGGTCAATGCAGATTCGTTAACCGTTGGATCGAGCTCAAGTTTGGATAGTGTATTTTACACATTTGGTTCTTTGATTTCACTGTTCGGATCTTCAATTTGACATCTGTAGCTGGAGATATTGGCCACGCACAGTAGCTCTGTTTTTGTGGTATTTTCATCTTCTTGTTCTTGTTTTGTAAGCTTTGAAGCTTGGGTTGTTTGGCTTGTTGTATGCACGTTTTATGCAGTAATTTGTGACTCTTTTGTACCCTATTTTTCATCATAGTGAAGCTATATTCTGGTCTTGGTGACTCGTGATTTTTACTTCTCTCATTGAGGAGGTTTTCCACGTTAAAAATCTTGGTGTGTTAGCTTGTTTCTAATTTCTGGTTTATGTGATTTTTTTGCTGCTATTGGGTTTATTGTGCTGGTGTTAATACTTGTTGTGAGTGGATATTGTTACTCCTCTAATTCTTGCAAGTAGGGAATTGTGTTTTATTCCTATCAATTGATGCATACATTAAGTCAATGAAGTTCAAACTACTTCTTGCTTCACATTGTTGTTCTTTCCTGTTTTGAGAACGTAAGGAAGCTGAAGTGCAGTGCAGCGTATATATGGTCGCTCTATAGATATCTTCCTGTTGTACCTGTTGTCATAGTTTACACTTCTTACTATCCTCTCTCTTTGGCAATAATCCTCTCGCATTTCTTTGTTATGTTAGCTAACAGTTTCTTGGCTACTGATGTAGATCTCAGAATCAGGTCAAGTATTTCAGTTGCAACTCTCAAAGTTATAGTTCTATAAAATTTTGTCAATGGTACTTTCACCTTTACCAAATTAAACTTTGTTCAGAATTATACGTTTGTTTACACTATGAATTCTAGCTTCTAAATGTAGTTTTTCAAGGTGTACTAAAACACGCTTGTATGGTGTTTGCCTGACTGAAATCTTTGAAATTTTTTTACTCTGTTTATTTTATTGTGTATTGCACTGTAATTGTGTAATACTATAATTACATTTGCTGTCCTACAACTACCATGAACTAAACATTTCTCAATTTCCCTTTTGAATCATTTAATTGATAATTACAGAAAAATGAATAAAAGTTGTTTAAATATCATTCCGCATTTCAGAAATACTCCTTGTGAAAGTTGAAACGTGTAGTTGTCTTGTGGCTCATCTCAAGTGATAGCTTCTTTAACTCCTTTGCTAACACTGGCATCCCGCAGTAAAACACCCCTGCAAGTATTATGATTAGCTTGTTAGCATTGTCTAATATTCTGATGTAACAGAAATTGGTTCAGGTTTTGGGCAGCATATCAAAATCAAATCACTTGTTTCCTAATCCCTCTGCAGTGCACCTGCTTTTTATTGGTTCAGGTTGCATGTTTGTTATTGAGAAGTATTTACTGTTTATAAATATCTAATTATTATTTTCTACTGAAAATTATGAAGTAAAGTCACTGATAACATTTTTAATATAGGAAAAGTTATTACATAACTAGTTAATAATATTCAAAGACGGGGCAATAGATGATTATTTTCACTCAATTAACCGCCAAATGGAAATTATTTTACCATGATTTTATCTTTTCACATTTCATGTTTTTATTTATGTTGATTATCAGTTGTAGAATCTATAACATCTAACTCTGAAATTTTTTTTTTAAATATTTTCAAGTTTTTCATGTACATAATAAGGTGATATAAATTGATTGACATGATATCAATTTCATTCAATGTTCTCATCTTTGAGATTTACCAATTGATACTTCATTGTAAGATAGCTTGTCTCCATCAATACCTACTGGGCTACTTTACTTCTACGTCACTGACTTTCAATTAGTTTCTTCATTTTTGTTTCATGAAAGTTGTTACTCTTTCCATTTTAGGTATATTTATCAATGTTGTATGACTTCGGAAAAAGTAGGACTTATAGCCTGACTTCCTAATGTGAATCATATGACAAGCATATATAGGACAAAATTCATGTTTAAATTCTTATTCATTGCTTCTTCTCCAAGTATTACTAGCTCTTGAATTTCTTTCAGGAAAACAGTTCTACACTTTGTAATAAGTGGTTTACCTACTGTAGACTGCCGATGTTTAGAGGCTATCTTTGTGAAAACTTCTCTCCAGTTAGGCCTAGCAAAGTGCGTCCTTACCTGTAACCAAGAGAAACAATAAATTAAAGAAATTCATGTTCAGGTTTGTGGTTACTGTCAGATGATAATTGTTCCAGTTGTTCAGAACATAAGGCAACAAATACCCAATCTTCATCTCAATAATTTTTTTTATTTTTATTCAGAAATTAAAAACCTCCAGGCAATGAAGATCTTACTCGAGTGCCTGATAGGATGTCAACCCCGTGTTTGGCATGGTTTAGTGCTTGAATCATGGTAATTAAGGTGGATCTTGCATCCCCCTCTTCATAGACACTTGTAAGATAGTTGTGAAGTTCAATTTGGCCCTGTTCCATGTGATAGAAGGAGTGAGAAGAAAAAAAAGGAGAAAGAGGATAGTTTCTTGGTTTTAAGTTTTTGTATTAAATGATAGTGCATTAGAGTAACTCTATGCACAATTCAATATCCTACTTTGTGGTCCATTTCTGCAACTTGATCCAGCACTCCTTCAAACCATTCAAAAGATCCAGGTTCTCTGGTAACCCAGTAGAAGTAAGCATTTGTAGTCCTTTGTGTTCTCTTGTTTCCACTTGGCGTCAAATTTGAAGATGCAAAACTATTTAAGCTGTCTCCTGATTTTGTTGTTTCCGTCATTGATTCCTGCACATGAGATTATTCAATTGATATCTGAAGAAAAAGAAAAAATCAACTTTCGAAAAATCTATTAAGATTATGCATAGTACCATTTCATCAATTACTCTGGTTTCATTGATAAGATTCCTGAGAATGCTAATGAAAGGAGTTGCTCCAATTCCTAATCCTATGAGGAGCAATACATCATAACTCTGGTAGTCTTGTGCTGGGGCTCCATAAGGGCCATCTAAGAAAAGTTTTGGCTGTCTATGTAAAAGAAGTTTGCATTAATTAGTTTATCATTGCAAGATTTCCATGGAGGAGAAACATAGTTGGCCTTTGGTCTCTACTTACCTTCTTTGTTCCATCTGCACTAACTCCCCTAGTGTTGCTCGATTACTATCCAAAGGTAATGTTTCATCATTTTCTGTGAAAACTCGCTTGAGTTCTTTTGTCCAGTCTCCTACTGTGCGAATGTGAACACTTAGGTACTCATCTCCTGGTGCTGACGTGATGGAAAATGGGTGCCTAAAACATAAACATTGTTGTTTGTTGTTTCTCACATATAATAATTGATGGTTGATGGTAAGTTATGAGATGTGTTATTTGTATGTCAGATATTTTAGACACTCACCAGTAAACTACTGGTTTTAACCATGGAATTTTAAGACACGGACAAATTTATTCATAAATGAATAAAATTAGTTTTGCTCCCCAAATGATGGTTTTTATATGACAAAATAATTGAAACATTAATTTTATTCATTTGTAGATTTATTAAAATTCCAAACTTTTGGATAGAAATAACAGTTTTTTCTTTTTCATGAGTATAAAGCTAGTTTTATTTATTTCTTTATGAGTAGTTTTGTTAATATTCTAAAACTTTTATGGATAGAAATAGTAATTTAATCTCGGCGGACCAAAAAACATTTTTATTGATAATTGCCGAGAGATAAAAACATGCTTACCACTCAAATGGAGAGATATTTGGACACTGTAAAAACACGTACTGTCCGCTCTTGTACTTGAATCCAGTTGGCTTGCACATGATTATGCTGAAGACATTTCCTGGTAGCACCGAAACCTGCTAGGTCAAAGGAAATTTATATGGAAAAAATGTAATTCTCATGTTATATCATCATGCTGTCTCCAAGTGTTTGACTGAGGAGAAGAAAACGGAATGGAAAGGACGGCAAAAAAGAAAAAGGAGAGGAAGTAGTGGAGATTGTAGACACAAGGGAAGTGTTGAATTTTTATTAAACTATATCCATAATACAAGGATTTGCAAACAATACTTAAGACTAAACCGAGAATTGCATTTGTTACCTTTACAATTTTTACTGAGTAGTGTGCTGATCTACGATTTCTTAGACTGCGCTCTGCTATATACAGTAACAGTGGAACAGCTATATACATCCATGTCTGAGAATTAAGAGAAAACATTGTTTTCAACTTTTTCACATATCTGCTCAAATGTATTACAGCTCAAGTTCTTACCGTTTTCTTATACCACTGATGAGTCAAATATAAGAAATATCCATGGAGAATCAACAGAATGTAGACAAGGCCAAGAAGGTGGTGCGAGTACCAGAATGCATTGAAGCCTGTCAATTTGTTAAAGGGTGGTGGAAGCCTGAGTGCACTTCTCCGGAAGTGGTGAGTTGCGAGTGTAAAAGAGATGAGCATTAAAAGAACCATTAAGATTCCAGTGGCGCCTTCAATGCTGGTCAGAAGTGATGCGTATGTTGGTTTTTTCTGGTGGAAATCTGAAGCTATGAGTGAAAATTTTTCTGGAGATGAATTTATGAGTAGAGGGAAATCACACGTCAGATGAGTGAATGCATGAACAGCAACTCCAATAGCTATGGCAATTGCAATAGTCTGAAAGAAATGACAGGGTTCATGTCAAATTGTGTAAGCACCAACACTATACAGTAACAAATTTATTGAAATAATGATGAAGCCCAACGGTGTTTACATGAGCTAGCATCAAATAACCACTCTTACCTTATGGAAATTAATATTATCATCAAAAGAGACAAACTTTCTGGCTCTTGTGGAACGAAGCCAAGTCAGTGTGTTCCGACAAACAGGTAAAAGAATGAGAGCCATATTGAACTTGAGAGTCTCTGCAGCGCCTTTAGCCACAGGTATGCAGTAGCCCATGACTTTGAAAGTTGTTCTGTTTTTGTATTGGTAAAATTTCCAAGCAAAAAGGCATGCCATGATAACCAACCACAGTAACAAAATCCAGCCCCTCCTCCAATATTCTAGTTCAAGGAACTGAAATGTCCAGAAGAATCTTTGGAACTTGCTTCTGGGCCTTGACCCACTCAAATTCTGACTCCAGCTTACACTACTGCTACTTAGTTGTCTGCTGTAGTTCATGTAGTTATCCTTTTGTAGTAACAACATTTCTAACTGCCACAACTGAACAAGGGGCAAATACTAACAAGGTCAAGAAAGCATAGTAAATAAGTGTACATAACAGGATAAAAAGATTGATGATGATTCTAACAAAGTAACAAGTAAATCTTCCAATTTGCCTTCCTTGTTAACTAAGTATGCCTATAGTTATGGTGTCAACAATAACTATATATATGTTGTTAAAATTAAACTCATATTTTGTATATTTTAGTAATATATTTTTTTAATAACACTTTTTAAAAAATATTATTAAATAATAAAAAATATAATTTTAATTGTAACAATATTTTTTAAAATATTATAGCTATCATAAGTCTAACTATTTTAGCATAGACATACTAAAATACACCTAACTGATATGCATGTCGTTAGTTTCTAATCTATTTTTTATCTTGTCATCGTTTGACACTTGCTAATGGAACTGTTAACTGCTAAGATGCCATGTAGGTTGCAAGAAAACGACGTTGTCATGTGACAGGTACAGGACTACAGGTCACGCCAGCATATTGAAAACGATGCCAAGAATGAAAAATACAATATTGTTGTTTGACCAATTTGAACATTTAATCTTATACTGATTCTTTCACGGTTCATATATTTTTCTTCCATGATTTTTTCCCCCCTTACCTCAATATAACCCAGGTTTTCTGGGTCCAACTCTTCCATTATCAATGCAGCGTATCTTTCAGCTTGTTCTTTTAGCTTCGATAATTTGTTTGCAGAAGCACTGAGTGTTATGAGCTGTTGAAAACATAGAATATTGATCAAATGACAGTACAAATAGTGCGTTTAGGTGGGTGTGTTTGAGACTATTAACTTTATTTCAAATAGTGCGTTTGACAAGATTAATGACGATCAAATTTATAGGTATGCTATATGTTTATTATTACAAAAATTTATGAATCAAACAAATAAAAAATATAATTAAATATAACAATTTTAGATACATACCTAAGTTTTAATCAAGATACAAATATTTCAACAATATAATACTACTTACTATTCGATCGTAAATCAGTACATTTAAGTAAACATAAACAATTCAACCAAGTTTTGAAGTATACATGTTAAGGCTTGGTTTGGTAAGTGGCTTGTGTTTTTTCTAAAGTGTCTGCACACAAGTATCTTATTTCAATTCGTATTTGATAAATTAAAAATATAATATATTTATATTTGTAATTTTTAAAAATTGAGAATGTTTTTAAAAAATTTAAAGAGAAGCCTTATTTTTAGTTTAATTTACCAAATATAAATGTTATAATTTTTAAAAAATTATCTTTTAAAAACTAATTTTAATAAACTATTTTCAAAAAGTAAGATATTAGCAAATCAAACCCAAATCTTTAAAATTTAACAATTAAATACTTCATGAGCCTATTAGAGTTGTTAAAGTATGTGTGTGTGTTTTCCTTTTCTTTTTTTTTTTTTTTTTTTTTT
>NC_029774.3:52654633-52655099 GCF_000817695.3 Arachis duranensis
GTTCACAGTTCACACAACTCACACACATTCTATTTAAGGATTCATCCACGGTGTCTAGTGAGACTTGAACCATTTAGCATATTGAGAAACATGATGATGGACCACTTAGCTAAAGCCTCAGCTGCAGATGTTAATGGGTTATCGTACATTCATAGGTAGCATTTGAATTATTAACATAATTCTTCGAAGCCCAACCCACAAGCAAAAGATATGTAGCAAATTAGAAATACACCACTAGAGAGGCCCCCATAGCAAATTAGCAAATATTCAAGCTCAAATCTTATGTTTTGTCCAAAAAGAGAAAAGCTCAAATCTTATTTCGAGACCCAAAAAGAGAATCTCACGTGTTATTGGCATACCATTTTATATATAATCACAGTTTTATATGTAGTTTCGAAAATATTTTGATTATATTTATCAATCGAATTTTATTGTTACTCTAGCGCTAGACAGTTCACAATAACAA
>NC_029774.3:52656776-52659306 GCF_000817695.3 Arachis duranensis
GAATGGTTGGTTGAAGAGTAAAGAAAGAAAATTGATGAGTTTTCAATTTATTAAATAAAATCGTGCATATATAGATGAATTTATAATGTTGGCTTGAACTACCACAAAGCTGACTTATTAAAATTTAAGTGATTTGTTATGTATTCGGATCAACTTCTTTTATTCAATGATAGGACATGGCCGTTTCCAAATCGCTTTCTTAAACTTCTTTATATGAATTTACATGAAATTACATATTATTTATGTGCTACGTAAATTAGCTTAAAAGAAAAATAACAAAACTCATCTAAATGCTTGTTGACTCTTTTTCCTTTTCCATTTTAATATGAAGTATAAGACAAACAACGGGAAACAATTATTACTCAGAATATGCACAACCCTAGCTATAACGAATCCCAGTAACAAATTAAATACCGGAGCATGAACATATATTATAAACATCATACAAAAATTCGAGTCTATTATTGTTGGACTATGACATTTTAATAAGCTATACGAACTCTACTGGTTATCGAAACGGACATGTTGCATGTTCATGACAAGGATTCTAAACGATGTTGCAAGGAGAACTAATACTTACATGTCAAAGAAAATCTGAAGGCGATTATCAAAGCTTTGATCCGAAATTTGCAACCAGAATTGATGCAACTCTTCCTTCGTTATTTTGCTGACTCTATTTTCTTTTCTTCTAGCTAACGTATCAAATATACCCACCGCAAATTCTTTTGAATCCTCCATCCCTTTCATTAGAATTAATGGAATAAAATTATGATAACACAACTTAGTAGATTAATTAGTAAAATAATAATTTGAGTAAAATTGTGTTCTGAAGTTAGCTTGAATATTTTCCGTCCTCATTATGAATATAGCTAGCACGCTATTTAGTGTTTTAAGTAACCCTTTCTTTTCTTACTAATAAAGTTAACTTATTCCATTTTCTAAATACTCTGTGACCATGAGCAAAAATTGTAACTGAACAGATATAGACATATTATGCTATATATGCTGATTTCAGCTATCAAATACGATTAGCCAATACCTTACAAACTTAATATTTTTTTAAAATTAAAATAAGCAAACAATTTAATCAAACTATTAGTATAATATGGATGCTCGTGGTGCGACTTGGATTGTTGTTCAACTGAAAATAAATAATATATTGTGGTTTGGATTAGAGATTGATTTATTTGATTTTGAGATATAAAACAAGGATTACAAAATAAAAATAATTTACTTGAGTTAGTAAAATAAATAAAAGAAAACTCATTCACACACTTAAAATGTTATTTAAGTAAAAATAGTACATGAATAAAATAAATTATGTAATGAATTAAATATATTATATGTGAAAACATAACTCTGAAAATTAAATATTAGTACTATATTATGTAGTTTGAATTAGAATGAACCAGATTACACTGATATACCTGAAATTTGATTCAATTCATGCTTTGTTAGAAATAAAATCTGATGGAATCCAAATTATTGTAGTTTTAATCGGTTTTAGATTTAAATTAAATTAGATCACCATTTTTAATTGGATAGATCTAGTTTGAATACTTAACTAATTAATGTATATAAAAAATTCTATATTATTTAAATTTCAATTGCACTAATAATAAAACAATAAAAATAATAAATAATAAAGCCAAACTGTTTGATTGAGTTGTGAATTGATGTTCTAACGTAACCTTTTTTTTAAAGAAGAAAATAATAGAGGATTAACCACTTTCCTTTCAAATATGCAAAGATTTAATAATTCAGCAACTTTTAGTTCAAATATTGTTATGAGGTAAAACTTTCAGTTCTAACTTTAAAAACAATGCGTAATACGTATAAAAGAAATGCTTTCCTTTCCTTTATTGCAAACTCATCAATTTCAAGCTATGTTAATTAAATTGAGTATTTAAAGATTTAAATAGTTAAATCATGAAAACTACATGACCAAAATACTATGATGAGGCAAGAAAATTTTCATGTTAACAGAACGCCTTCTACACTCATCTCTTCACAACAATTTTCTCTACACAAAAACAAGAAGATTAGCAAACCATTTGATTGCTCTAGTAAGTAAGAGTTTAATTGGATAATAATATATATGCATAAATTAGTAGTTTTAAGCTGGGTTAAAAAAGATTAAGATAAAATAAATTTAAAAAAGAAAAAGAAAAAGAAAAAGAAAAAAGAAGACGAAGAAGAACACACGTAAGGTACGTACCAATGCATTCACCGAAGTCCTCTCGAGCGAGCAAGCCATCCTTTGAGAGCAACATGAACCTCTCTTCCACCTTCTTCCACAGTTCCTCACTACTACCATCACACCCTGTCTTGCTGATGAATCTCAAACCCTTCAGCGCACTCTGCGCGCCCGATCTCGACCGTTCAATCTGTAACCGCATCCTCCTCGCGTTCCGTGCTGTTACCACTGGATCTTCAACACTTACGGTGCCGCCGCTCTCCGACGATACCGAGTTCCGCGACGACGCCGATCTTATCCACGGGAACTTTCTCCGAATCCGCGACGCAATCG
>NC_029774.3:52659356-52662713 GCF_000817695.3 Arachis duranensis
TTCGCCGGCGCAAGAAACTGACGACGGCGATGCGACGGGAGCAGAGCCGGCGGCGGAAACAGACGATGGAGATGCGTCCTGGGCGGAATTTGCCGGCGCGACGTTGCAGAGCACGACTGCGTCGTCGTCGATCTTTAAGGTGATTTCAACGAGCTCCTGGTGGTGGTTGCTACGGAGGTTGTTGAGGAACACCGGCAACATCGCGCCGTAGGAATGTCCGGCGCCGCCACCATCGGACGCTGGTGACGAGCTTCCTAGGTTTTCCGGTAACTGGATTTCTTCTGCGTTGCTGCATCTCCGAAACGACGACGTTTTCATCTAATCAATGCAGTCTTTCTATTTCAAGTTTTTTTTTTTATGTTTTCTCTTCCAATTTTCTAGTGCTACTTCTTAATGACTTGTTTGGTGTTTTTCTTTTCTTCTTTGTTGCTATTCTCTCGCTAACTGGCTCACAAATGCAAAGCAAGTTAAGAGAGAGAGAGAGAGAGAGAGAGAGAGAGAGAAGGAGGTTTTGGTTCACACGTTTGGGCGCGAAGCTGTGTCTAAAAACAAAGGCAAACACAAAGGGTTGGAAATTGAAAACACAAGACAAACACCTCTCAACGAATTTGTGCACACGATTTCAACGCCAATGTGCCCTTATTGCTACCACCTACGAGAGAGTAGTAGTTGGGATCTTCATTTTCTTTCCTTTGCTAATCAATTTGAAAATAAATAAATAAATAAATATAACAAACTCAACCTATAAATTGTAATATATATATATATTGCAAGATACATACAGTTGTTGGGTTTCTTTTCTTTAAAGCCTTGGAATATATATACTCCCAAGTTTGCTCCTATTTTATTGATTAACGAAAGAGGAGTACATTCGCTTGTATTGACATGTAGTACAAAAGTTAATTGCAAGTGGAGGAGAATTAATGCATTGTTCAATAAAAACAATAGAAAAATTGGGGTAGTTAAAATTTGGTTGCGATAATGGAGGTGACTACACGAATGATTGAAATAAGGAAAGGTCAAGGTGTAAGGTAAGTGAATGGGACCTAGAATATTAATAAACAATACTTGAACCTATTTTTCTTTTTTACATATTATAGACAAATTAATTAAGTTATTTTTCAGCATTTTTTTAATTTTATAATTACCAATAATATATTTTATTTTGAAAATGTATTATGTATTATATGTTAAAGTGAAGAATAATAATTAAGTAGTATATATCTTATATAATTATTATACTAATGAAAATATTGGAAAGGAACTAAATTGAAAATAATTCAAATTGACTTTCAAATTATATTAATAATCAGTTAAGTTTTTCTTTTTTTATATCATATAAAGTATTATTAAAATAAGGGTTAAGTACTTTTTTCGTTTCTAATATCTTAGGTCAAAATTAAAATAATTTTTGACTCTTTTTCTTAATTAATATCATTTTTAACGTTAAATTTAGCATTAAAATCATATTTTTGAATATAATAATTTTTTAAATGATACAAATATTCCTTCTCTATTATCACTACAATTATTCCACCCCACCGTTATCCTCACCCCACCCACCTAAAATAAAAAAACAAAAAGACATGGAACAAAAGAAGAGACAAACAGAAAGGGAGAAGAAAGAAAAAGAAAGGAAGAAGAGGAAGGTGACGACAGAGAAGAGTGCGGCCGTCGCCATCGCCGTCACGTCATGACTGTAGAGAGAGACAAAATGAGGAGATGAGAGAGAACAAGAGAAGAGAAGAGAGAAATAGAGGGAGAAGAAAGGAGAGGAAAGGAAGAACAAGGAAGTGACGATGGAAAAGAGTGCGGTCGCTGCCGTCATGTCGTGAAAGACTGCGGCTGCCGCCATCGCATCAAGACTGAGGTGGGTGCTGCTTTATCGGTGTCGAGCTCCATCACTGGTGGAGGCCAAGAGGTAGGTTTGTAATTTTACAAAATAGAATTTCTTCGTTATAAGTATAGTCCAAACCCACACTTAGCTCTCGATCAAAGGTTAATTCATAAGATGCCACAATCAATACAAAATAATCGGGAGTTTGAAATTCCCGAGTTGTCTCCTTCAGACTATGCAATAAGATGTGTCACACTCTTGGATGTGAAGAAAGGGGTTTCTTCAATCAAGGAACGAAAGATTAAAAGAACTAAGAAATGAAAGAACTAACAAATAATCAAAAAAGGAAAATAATGCACTAAAAAGGAAACAAGATCAAAATTTAAAGAAAATACGATAAATGCGTAAAAGAGCATTGACTTGGGAATGGAAATTAAAGAATCCTATCATCATCATAACCACAACTATGGCAACTATAATGAGTTAATCTTACTTCGTCAACCCCTAACATCGAGGAATAAGTCAAGCAATATTTGACCTTAACCATAAGTCCTAGCTAACTTACTAATTAACTTAGTGGTGCACGAAATTGACTCTGCAATATTCGCACAGATAGACCGGCAAGTGCACCGGGTCGTCTAAGTAATACCTCAGGTGAGTGAGAATCGATCCCACAGAGATTGTTGGTTTGAACAAGCAATGGTTACCTTGTAGATCTTAGTCAGGCGATTAGAAAAGATGATAGTTGTTGTGAAAACAGAATAAATAAATAAAACGTTACTAGATAATTGTAAAATCAGTGATGATAGAACGGTTGAGGCTTCGGAGATGCTTCTTACTTCAGGATAAACTTTTCTCACCATCAACTCCAACTTCTGATTGATTCATTTTATGGCAGGTTGTAAATGATTAACGCCGGGTCAGCGGGCATTAATCTCCTCTGCTTCAGATCAAACGCCGGGTCATTGGTCATCCAATTTGAACGGGGGTGAAGCTCCTGCAGTCCATTCCCTTGGTGATTGGTATGCGAAATTGTGATCACTACTTTTCACAACTCAAATAATCCCCGGTAATGAATCCAAAAACTTGGTGTTCAATACCATGGCATAAACACAACTTCGCACAACTAACCAGCAAGTGTACTGGGTCGTCTAAGTAATAAACCTTACGCGAGTAAGGGTCGATCCCACAGAGATTGTTGGTATGAAGCAAGCTATGGTCACCTTGTAAATTTTAGTCAGACAAACTCAAATGGATATGGGTGATATACGAATAAAACATAAAGATAAAGATAGAGATACTTATATAATTCATTGGTGGGAATTTCAGATAAGCGTATGGGGATGCTTGGTCCCTTCCGTCTCTCTGCTTTCCTACTGTCTTCATCCAATCCTTCTTACTCTTTTCTATGGCAAGCTTATGCAAGGGTTTCACCGTTGTCAGTGGCTACCTCCCATCCTCTCAGTGGAAATGTTCAACGCACCCTGTCACAGCACGGCTATCCATCTGTCGGTTCTCAA
>NC_029774.3:52662889-52663423 GCF_000817695.3 Arachis duranensis
AATCCTACTCAGAATACCACAGACAAGGTTAGACCTTCCGGATTCTCTTGAATGCCGCCATCAGTTCTAGCTTATACCACGAAGATTCCGGTTAAAGAATCAAAGAGATATCCACCCAATCTAAGGTAGAACGGAGGTGGTTGTCAGGCACACGTTCATAGGTGAGAATGATGATGAGTGTCACGGATCATCACATTCATCAAGTTGAAGAACAAGTGATATCTTAGAACAAGAACAAGCGGAATTGAATAGAAGAATAATAGTAATTGCATTAATACTCGAGGTACAGCAGAGCTCCACACCTAATCTATGGTGTGTAGAAACTCCACCGTTGAAAATACATAAGGACAAGAGTGATCATTGGCTTCGGTCCCAGAGAGGGAACCAGAAGAACCAAGATGAGATTACAATAGTAAAAGGTCCTACTTATAGAAAACTAATAGCCTAAGGTTTACAGAGATGAGTAAATGACATAAAAAAATCCACTTCCGGGCCCACTTGATGTGTGCTTGGGCTGAGCATTGAAGCATTTTC
>NC_029774.3:52663526-52663987 GCF_000817695.3 Arachis duranensis
TTTGGTGCCAGTTCCGGCGTTTAACGCTGGGAATTCTGAGAGTGACTTTGAACGCCAGTTTGGGCCATCAAATCTTGGGCAAAGTATGGACTATCATATATTGCTGGAAAGCCCAGGATGTCTACTTTCCAACGCCGTTGAGAGCGCGCCAATTGGGCTTCTGTAGATCCAGAAAATCCACTTTGAGTGCAGGGAGGTCAGAATCCAACAGCATCTGCAGTCCTTTTTAGTCTCTGAATAAGATTTTTGCTCAGGTCCCTCAATTTCAGCCAGAAAATACCTGAAATCACAGAAAAACACACAAACTCATAGTAAAGTCCAGAAAAGTAAATTTTAACTAAAAACTAATAAAAATATACTAAAAACTAACTAGATCATACTAAAAACATACTAAAAACAATGCCAAAAAGCATACAAATTATCCGCTCATCACAACACCAAACTTAAATTGTTGCTTGTCC
>NC_029774.3:52664238-52664389 GCF_000817695.3 Arachis duranensis
CTATTGATTCTCCTAGTTAAGTATGATGATTCTTGAACACAGCTACTTCATGAGTCTTGGTCGTGGCCCAAAGCACTCTGTCTTCCAGTATTACCACCGGATACATACATGCCACAGACACATAATTGGGTGAACCTTTTCAAATTGTGAC
>NC_029774.3:52667609-52667869 GCF_000817695.3 Arachis duranensis
CTCATTCCCAAATAACTTGTCATTTAGCTTCATGATTGCTCCAAGGTATTTAGCAACTTGCTCTTCAGTGACATACTCATCCTCTTTAGAGGAAGAATACTCATCAGAGCTCATGAATGGCAGAAGTAAGTCCAGTGGAATCTCTATTGTCTCATTTTGAGCCTCAGATTCCCATGCACGTCCATTGAGGTCTTCCTCAGTGGCGTTCACTACCTCTCCCTCCTCTCCAAATTCGGCCATGTTGATGGCCTTGCACTCTC
>NC_029774.3:52668998-52669207 GCF_000817695.3 Arachis duranensis
AGTTAGGTCCTCTACAGAGAGTTGTGCCTTGGCTTCTCTTAGCTTTCGCTTCAAGGTCCTTTCAGGTTCAGGGTCAGCCTCAAGAATGCTTTTGTTCTTGCTCCTGCTCATAAGAAAGAGAAGAGAAAAAGAAAATGTGGAATCCTCTATGTCACAGTATAGAGATTCCTTGAGGTGTCAGAGGAAAAGAAAAATAGAAGGCAGAGGTA
>NC_029774.3:52669362-52671029 GCF_000817695.3 Arachis duranensis
GAATAAGAGTGGGAAAGAAATCAAGTGATTTTTGAAAAAGATTTTGAAATTAGAAATTAAAAAGATATGATTGAAAACTATTTTGAAAAAGATGTGATTAAGAAGATGTGATTGGTTTTAAAAATATGTGATTGAGAAGATATGATTTGAAAAACATTTTAAAAAGATTTGATTTTAAAAAATAATGACTTGGCTATCAAGAAAAGATATGATTCAAACATTAAACCTTCCTCAATAGAAAAGGCAACATACTTGAAATGTTGAATCAAATCATTAATTGGTAGCAAGTATCTTTGAAAATAGAAAGAAATTGATTTTGAAAAAGATTTGATTGAAAAGATATGATTTGAAAAAGATTTGATTTTGAAAAAGTTTGAAAACCTGAAAAAAAATTGCATTGAAAACAGAATCTTCCCTCTTGTGCCATCCTGGCGTTAAACGCCCAGAATGGTGCACATTCTGGCGTTTAACGCCCAAACCTCTACCCTTTTGGGCGTTAAACACCCAGCCAGGCACCCTGGCTGGCGTTTAAACGCCAGTCTGTCCTTCTTCACTGGGCGTTTTGAACGCCAGCTTTTACGCCAGTTTGCCCTTCTTCACTGGGCGTTTTGAACGCCCAGCTTTTTCTGTATAATTCCTCTGCTGAATGTTCTGAATCTTCAATTCCCTGTATTATTGACTTGAAAAGACACAAATAAAAAATATTTTTAGATTTTTAATAATGAGGAATAATCAAAATGCAACTAAAATCAAATAACAATGCATGCAAGACACCAAACTTAGCAGTTTGTATACTACCGACACTAATGAGAATGCATATGAGACACATAAACACTCAAGTCAAGAGAATTGAAAGATCAGAGTAATGAAATCATCAAGAACAACTTGAAGATTAATAAGGAAACATGCATGAATGCAAGAAGAACAGAAACATGCAATTGACACCAAACTTAATATGAAACACTAGACTTAAACAAGAAATATTTTTGGATTTTATGATTTTCTAAATTTTTTTTTGATTTTTCAAAAATTAAGTGGAAAAGAAACTAAAGGTATCAAAATTCTTAATGAGAATTCCAGGAATCATTGCAATGCTAGTCTAAGACTCCGGTCCAGGAATTAGACATGGCTTCACAGCCAGCCAAGCTTTCAAAGAAAGCTCCGGTCCAAAACACTAGACATGGCCAATGGCCAGCCAAGCCTTAGCAGATCACTGCTTCAATAGCAAGATTGATGGAAATCAACATGCTCTTGTGATGATAAGTTGAAACCTCGGTCCAATAAAATTAGACATGGCTTCACAGCCAGCCAGACTTCAACAGATCATCATGAAACTCTAGAATTCATTCTTAAGAACTCTGAAAAAAAAATACCTAATCTATGCAACAAGACGAACCGTCAGTTGTCCAAACTCAACAATCCCCGGCAACGGCGCCAAAAACTTGGTATGCGAAATTGTGATCACTACTTTTCACAACTCAAATAATCCCCGGTAATGAATCCAAAAACTTGGTGTTCAATACCATGGCATAAACACAACTTCGCACAACTAACCAGCAAGTGTACTGGGTCGTCCAAGTAATAAACCTTACGCGAGTAAGGGTCGATCCCACAGAGATTGTTGGTATGAAGCAAGCTATGGTCACCTTGTAAATCTCAGTCAGGCA
>NC_029774.3:52671162-52679824 GCF_000817695.3 Arachis duranensis
ATTCTTTTGCGTCTGTCACTAACGCCCCGCCCTCAGGAGTTTGAAGCACGTCACAGTCATTCAATCATTGAATCCTACTCAGAATACCACAGACAAGGTTAGACCTTCCGGATTCTCTTGAATGCCGCCATCAGTTCTAGCCTATACCACGAAGACTCTGATCTCACGGAATGGAAGGCTCGGTTGTCAGGCGAGGGCAACCATGCGTCGTGCATCAGGAATCCAAGAGATACACACTCTAGCTCTCGCTTGTAGAACAGAAGTGGTTGTCAGGCACGCGTTCAAAGGGACGGCTGATGATGAGTGTCACGAATCATCACATCCATCAGGTTGAAGTACGAGTGATATCTTAGAATAAAAATAAGCTTGAATTGAATAAAAGACAATAGTAATTGCATTAATTCTCGATGTACAGCAGAGCTCCACACCTTAATCTATGGTGTGTAGAAACTCCACCGTTGAAAATACATAAGGACAAGAGTGATCATTGGCTTCGGTCCCAGAGAGGGAACCAGAAGAACCAAGATGAGATTACAATAGTAAAAGGTCCTACTTATAGAAAACTAGTAGCCTAGGATTTACAGATATGAGTAAATGACATAAAAATCCACTTCCGGGTCCACTTGGTGTGTGCTTGGGCTGAGCATTGAAGCATTTTGCTCAGGTCCCTCAATTTCAGCCAGAAAATACCTGAAATCACAGAAAAACACAAAAACTCATAGTAAAGTCCAGAAAAGTGAATTTTAACTAAAAACTAATAAAAATATACTAAAAACTAACTAGATCATACTAAAAACATACTAAAAATAATGCCAAAAAGCGTACAAATTATCCGCTCATCAGAACACTAAACTTAAACGGTTGCTTGTCCCCAAGTAACGAAAAACAAAGTAGGATTAAAAAGAAGAGAGTGTACAATAAATCTCAGAGTTTTCAATGAAGTTCAGTTTCAAATAGATGAGCGGGACTAGTAGCTATTCACTTCTGAATAGTTTTGGCATCTCACTTTTCTTTGAAGCTCAAAATAATTGGTATCTTTAGGAACTCAGAATCCAGATGATATTATTGACTCTCCTAGTTTAGTTCTTTTTTATTCTTGAACATAGCTTCTTTTGAGTCTTGGCCGTGATCCTAAGCACTTTGTTTTTCAGTATTACCACCAGATACATAAACGCCATAGACACTTAACTGGGTGAACCTTTTCGGATTGTGATTCAGCTTTGCTAGAATCTCCAGCCGGTGGTGTCCAGAGTTCTTAAGCACACTCTTTGGTTTTGGATCACGAATTTAAGTGCTCAGTCTCAAGCTTTTCACTTGACACCTTCACACCACAAGCATATAGTTAGGGAAGCAGCTCATTTGAACTATTTAGGCTTAGATTTTGTCTCTTTTAGGCCCTCCTAACCATAGATGCTTAAAATCGTGGATCGTTTTCTCTTGCCTTTTGGTTTAAAGAGCTATTGGCTTTTTGCTCTTGCCTTTTTGTTTAAAGAGCTATTGGCTTTTTCTGTTTCCTTCTTTCTCTGCTCTTTTTTTCGCTTCTTTTCTTTTTCTTTTTCTTTTTCTTTCTTTTTGCTACTTTTTCTTACTTCAAGAATCAATTTTTGGATTTTTCAAATTACCAACAATACTTCTCTTTTTTCATCCTTCTTTCACGAGCCAACATTCTTAACTCCAACATAAAATGTGCACTGTTGACGTATGGAAAATCACCGATCAAGAGTTTATAAAGAAAACAGCATTGCAAGTATAGCTCTTAAACAATGAAGATACCGCGTATCAATTTAAAAGAGTTGTCACAAAATTTAGAAATAAAATATTGGGAGTATGAATCCCAGGTCGTCTCCCAACGAGCTGACAAAAGAGTGCTATTTTATTGATTAGAGGTTTTCCAAGGATTTTTAAGAGTTAAAGAACAGAGAGATAAGTGATTGAGAATTTATATAATCAAATAAAAAGTCTTGACTGGGGGTAGATTAATTCGAAGTTCTATCCTTGTTGGAATTTCTCAAGTGTAGGTTCAAGAGGTTGTTATTTTCACTTAGTTAACCCTTACTAAATAAAGAAAAGTCAAGTGATTGAGCTAATTATTATTTGCAAGTCCTAATCCTCTCCCTTGGGAAGAATTAGCATTAGTGAATAGAGAATTATCCAATAACTTCCAAATTAACTAATTGCTTGAGCATTCCAACTCAAGAGTCTCCTTTTAATCACCCCCCAAGTCAAGTGGGAGTTTTACTCCATCGACATGAATATAACTTTCATAGAATTAAGAGAGGAATAAAAGTGAGACATGATGAACAATAAATGAAAATCAATTAAAAGTAAAAATAGTTTTTTACATTAATAAATTCCAAAAATAATCCAATTGTAACTCTGAATAAGGATTAAGGATATGGAAGAGTAAGGGACAAAGAAAACAAACTGGAATAAATGAAACTTCGACGGAGGTAGAAACTCTTCTCAATATCCAAGTCAATAGCAAAAGCAATAAAATTCTAAGAACTATGAATATGAAGAAAATCTAGAGGTAGCAGTGGAAATCTCTCTCTCTAGATTCCAAACTAAAACTAAAACTATGCAGAATGAGAATGTGTTTGGAGTCTCCCCTGGCTCTAGTCTGTATTTCTGGGCCGAAAATTGGGTCTAAAATTGGCCCGAAATTTCCCCCAGCGATTTTCTGCAACTGCTGTACGTCGCGATGTCACGCGTACTTGATGAGCAGATAATTTATACGCTTTTTGGCATTATTTTTAGGTAGTTTTTAGTAGGATCTAGCTACTTTTAGGGATGTTTTCCTTAGTTTTTATGCAAAATTCACATTTCTGGACTTTACTATGAGTTTGTGTGTTTTTTTGTAATTTCAGGTATTTTCTAGCTGAAATTGAGGGACTTGAGCAAAAATCTGATTTAGGATGGAAAAGGACTGCTGATGCTGTTGGATTCTGACCTTCCTGCACTCGAAATGGATTTTCTGGAGCTACAGAACTCCAAATGGTGCGATCTTAATGATGTTGAAAGTAGACATCCAGAGCTTTTCAGTAATATATAATGGTCCATACTTTTTTCGAGCTTAGATGACACAAACTGGCGTTCAACGCCAGTTCCATGCTGCATTCTGGAGTAAAACGCCAGAAACACGTCATAAACCAGAGTTAGACGCCAAAAACACGTTACAACTTGGCGTTTAACTCCAAGAGAAGCCTCTGCATGTGTAGAGCTCAAGCTTAGCCCAAGCACATACCAAAGTGGGCCCCGGAAGTGGATTTCTACACTAAGACTTATTTTTGTAAACCCTAGTAGCTAGTTTAGTATAAATAGAACTTTTTACTATTGTACTAGGGGTCCTTTTCCCTATTTTCGAATTCATATGTCTTTTGTGGAGGCTGGCCATTCGGCCATGCCTGGACCATCACTTATATATTTTCAACGGTGGAGTTTCTACACACCATATATTAAGGGTGTGGAGCTCTGCTGTACCTCGAGTTTCAATGCAATTACTACTATTTTCTATTCAATTTAGCTTATTCTTGTTCTAAGATATTCGTTGTACTTCAACATGATGAATGTGATAATTTGTGATACTCATCATCATTCTTACCTATGAACGCGTGACTGACAACCACTTCTGTTCTACATTAGAAAGAGCGAGTATCTCTTAGATTCCTTAATCAGAATTTTTGTGGTATAAGCTAGAACCCTTTGGCGGCCATTCTTAAGAATCTGGAAGGTCTAAACCTTGTCTGTGGTATTCCGAGTAGGTGACAAACCCCATTTGTAGGGTTTATCTTGTATTGAATTTAGGGGATTTTATCACCTTTTACCCACATTTATTCAATGAAATCGCATGGTTTTGTATATTCTCCTTTAATTGTGCTTAAGAGTGAAAACATGCTTTTTAGGACTTAAAATAGCTAAATCTAATTCTCCTTGATTCCATTAGATGCCTTGATATGTTTGTTAAGTGATTTCAGATTTAGGAGGCAAAGATTGGATCAAGGGAATGAAGAAAGAAAGCATGAAAAGTTGGAGAACTCTTGAAGAAATGAAAGAACCGGAAAGCTGTCAAGCCGACCTCTTCGCACTTAAACGACCATAACTTGAGCTACAGAGGTCCAAATGATGCGGTTCCAGTTGGATTGGAAAGCTAACATCCGGGGCTTCAAAATGATATAAATTTTGCCACATGTTGCTTCGCGTTCAAGGGCGCGCACGCGCCCTTTGCGCGCGCGTGCCAATTCTGTCCTTGCCCACTTTAATGAAATCGTCCCCAGCGGTTTTAGGAGCCTTGTGGGCCCAATCCAACTCATTTCTAATGCTATTTAAGCCAAGGATTGAAGAGGAATCAACAGAACTTTTAACCATTAGTATAGTTTAGTTTAAGAAGTAGTTTCTAGAGAGAGAAGCTCTCACTTCTCTCTAGAATTAGGATTAGGAATTAGGGTTAGATTAGGATCTCATAATTCTAGGTTTAATTCAAGTCTCCTTCTACTTCTACCTTCAAGTGGTGATTGCTACACTTTGGTTCTTCTTTCTATCCCTATCCTCTTGTTGTAATTTCTCTTATTTTGTTTCTAGGTTTGTAATTGAGATATTCTTGTTCTTTTGCTTTCTTTTAATAATGCAATTTGAGATAATTCATGTGATTGTGATGTTGTTGATTGTTGTTTTGTTAATTCTTTGTAATTGTTAGTTGTTGATTCCTTTTATTCTTACAAATAAAAATGCTTTCTTTCATTACCCTCCAAGTGTTTGATGAAATGCTTGAGAGGATGTTAGAGTACGATTTTATGTTCTTGGCTTGAGAAGGTAACTTAGGATTTCTTGAGTTACTAATGTCCAAGTGAATGATGATTGGGATCCATTGACTCTAGTTCTCAGTAATTGAATTAGTGGAGAGTTAGGACTTATGGACTAGGATTGATATAGCTCATTTGACTTTCCTTTACTACTAGTTAGAGGATGATTTAATGAGATTAATCCTTGCCAATTCTCATATTGTGGTTAGTGATTAGGATAGATGGTCATACAACGTCACCGTGAAGCACCTGGCCGACTTTAAGTTGGCCTCAATAGACTTCACCAAATGCTGACTGAATTGTTGTCCGGTTCCCATCTGGGCCTCAGCCTCTCTCCCTTGCGAACAAAGAGTTCCGCAAGCCTACCATATGTTGCCTTCACCAGGGATGCTTGACGATTGGATTTTTGATGGTTTAGAATTTCACATATGAATTCTCGTTGCAAGTATAGTTCCTAAACCAAACAAAAATCCAATCGTCAAAATGGCGCCGTTGCCAGGGAATTTGCAATGGTGTTATGTTATTGGTTATTGTACATATGTGAATATTGTGAATAGGTTTATCTTTTGTTTGTTTCTTAATTTTTGTTAGTTTTATTTTGTTTTTCCATAATGAGTTCTCACTTTGGCTATGAGTTTGGCTCTAATTGTGTTGTAGGGAATGTGAACTTCAATGCTAACATGTACCAAGGATGGAACACTCCAAGATGGGAGGAGCCTCAAGGAATTGATCACTCCCATTGGCATCAACCTCCGGACACTTATAGGTATAATTCTCATCCTAATGCATGTCAACTTAATGGCTATGGTGACTCCTTTTATGATAATCAAACACCACTATATGCCTATGAACCTTATCCTCAACATGAACCTCAACCATATTCACAAGCATCTCCATACCAAACACCTTCCTATAATCCATATCCACCATATGACCAATCGCCCATACCATATTCTTATGACCTTTATGAGCAAGAACCCTTAGAACCACCACAACCCTATCAAGATTACTCCCAAGAACCACCTCAATACTCACCATCTCCATACCTTTACCAAGAAGAACCACCTTTCTACTATAAACCCTCTCTCCAAAATAATGAACTCTCTTATCCACCCCAAGTCCCAATAGATGACTCTCTCACATTGCTACTTCAAGGACAAGCGGATATGCAAAGGAACACCCTAGAGTTTGTGACTAACTTGACCAAGGTAATGTCTACCTTAGCCTACAAATTTTTGAACACTCAAGGTGCTTCCGTGGCCACATGTGAAGAATCCATTGAAGATCATAGATTGAAGGAGAGATTGGAAAACCCGGTGGAAAATGAGGGAGGCTATTTTGTATTAGAGAAATTGGAGGAGCCTATGGTTATTGAAGAAAAGGAAGAAGTGGTCGAAGATTTAGGAGACGTTGAGAGTCCATGGGAATGTAGCATCATGGAAAACTCTTCCAAGAAGCTTGACATTGATGTTGAGGAGGGTGCGCAACCTCCAAGGCATGTCATAATTGAAGACTTGGAAGAAGCTTATCAAGAGATGGATTCAATCATGATGGTTGAAGACTTTGAAGAGGTTGATCAAGAGATGGATTCAATTATTGATGAGTTCCTATCCATAATTGAATCCTCTCCCATTAAGCTTGACATAGAGGGTAAGAAAGAAGATACCTCACCTCCCATACCCTTGGTAAGCCACGAAGAAAATATTAAATTGGAAGGAAGCTACCAAGAGGAAGAGGTTGAAGTTGATATAAGTTGTCAAGAGGTGGAAGTTACAAGGGAAGAGCACAAAAGCGTAGACATCGCAATAGCTAAGTGTGGGGAAGTCTCCCTTCCCAAGCCACCATCACCTAACATAACATTCAAGTGAGTAAAATTTCTATCCCTAAGCTTCACTTTCTCACTTGAATATGGTTTGATTGAAAATGATGGGCAACTTAGAGCTCTTTGTGATTCCATCCTCTTTTAGTTTTGTTTAATAAGTGATTTGAGTTGCCATTGTAGGTAGATTTTCATTTCATATTGATTTGTTTGTAAAGATTGGTTGTTAATATGTTGTATTCATTAGTAGTAGATGAATAAATCCTAAAATTAAATTGCATTTTTGTGAATTGTTTGATATTTGATTGAATAAAGAAGAGTTTTGGACATTATAGGGAGCTCTTGGGCATTTTTTTCTACTTTTTGGGCAAAAAAAAAAAACGGCCATCGGCGCGCTAGCACGCTGTGCGCGCACGCGCACATTGCACTTCCGCAACTTCTGGTACAAAAACCAGAGAGTTGTGCGCGCATTATGCCAGCATTGTGCTGGGAGCACAAGCTCATCCACGCATAAGCGCGCTGTGCGCGCGCGCGGATCGTCCCTGTTGCATCCACGCGTGAGCGCGCTGTGCGCGCGCGCGGATTTGCTCCCTGCTTTTCCTCTTCCTTCTTTCTCCTTCTTTCCTCTTCTCTTCTTCTTTCTTTCTCATTTTTTTTTCTTTTTTTTTCTTCTTCCTCTCTTGAAAGATTTTTTTTCTCTTTTCTCTTTTAATAAAAAAAAAGAAAAATTTTTTTTAATAATAAAAAAAAAGTGTCTGTTACATTTGCATACTTTTATTCTTTGCATTCTAATTTTGATTCTATAATTTGTTCTCATTTTATTTTCTAAATTTCTCATTTTAATAATGGTGTTGAATTCTCTCACTCAATTGTTGAGAATTTCTTGCATTTGTTTTGGTGCTTCATGACTTGTTACATTAATTGTAATATTTGTCAACACACAAGATTAGTGCTTCAGTCCGTCCTAATTCATTACCCTTTGTTTTTTTTCTTGTACCGCTTCATCATTGAATTAGGATAGAATCAAATGCTTTCATGCGTATCACTAATCTTGTTTGTGTCAATCCTTATTTGATCTTGATGCTCCATATACTCTCCATGCTTTAACTTTACTCTTGCATCAAGTATTAGTTGATATGCCCTTTGCTTAAATTGTTTCCTTACTCACATGTTGTAGCTACCATGTAGTAGGGAATCATACTCTTATTTGGCATTAGCCCCCGCTTATGTTCTATTTACTTTGATATCTTTATTATAGGCTTAATTTTCTTTCCTTTTCTTTCCTTTAGGTTGGCCACCAAGAAGGGAGAAAGGAAACACTGTTGAATGGGGCAACAAACAAGTCATCCGCACAACCTTTTGGAGGAGCTCATCAATTGTAGCAACCCGTCCACCCTGCTCTTCTTTGCATGCACCGAGGACGGTGCAATCTTCAAGTGTGGGGAGGTCGTCGACCGATCTCCATGGGTAACAATTTTCTTTTTCAGCACCAATGTTAGTTAGTTATTGCATGGCATGATAGGTTGCATGTTAGTTAGAATTTGTACATATTTTTACCACTTCATTCTTATTAGGACTACTTGGTTAGGGTGATGATTTCTTTCCCAAGAAACCGTTTTAGGGCAACCTACCAATTTGAAAATTTTTTGTTGAACTTGCTTGAAAGAATGTATTTTGGAACATAGTTCTTGAGCTAAGAACACAAGCAAGTGAGATTTGAGCCTAATGATGTGGTTACATCTTATAACCACTTATTTTCCTTCTTGTGTGCATTATTCTCCTCCTATGATTGTAATCTTTGGTTTGTTTGATTCTTTATGTCCATTATTCCTTGTATTCATGCATTTATATGATTGAGGCCATCATTTCATTAGCTCACTTACCCAAAAAGCCTTACCTTTTATCTTCCATTGTTAGCCAAATTTGAGCCTATGATTAACCCACTTGTTCTTTAATTTAGCACATTACAAGCCTTAAAGCGAAAAACAATAAAAGTCCTTATTTGGATCTTTGATTGGCTTAGGCTAGTGAGTGTGAGTGTCAT
>NC_029774.3:52681470-52685267 GCF_000817695.3 Arachis duranensis
ATGTATTTTCAACGGTAGAGTTTCTACACCTCATAGATTAAGGTGAGGAGCTCTGTTGTTCCTCATGAATTAATGCAAAGTATTATTGTTTTTCCTTCAATTCACTCCTACTTCTTCTCCAAGATATACTCTTGTACTTAATTCAGTTAAGTCAGACTGAAGGGGTGACCCGTGACAATCACCCACTATCTTCAGTACTAGCTTAGCCAAGATCCGCGTGCCTGACAACCACAAAGCGGTCTACATGATGTTCAACGTAGTCATTGGATGCCAGCCGGAGTATATTCTCTTGGGTCTCTGATCCGCGATTTGCATCGTCTCTCCTAACAATAGAGCATCCGAATTTAAGATTAGAACCTTCGTGGTATAGGCTAGAATCAATTGGCAGCATTCTTGAGATCTGGAAAGTCTAAACCTTATTTGTGGTATTCCGAGTAGATTCAGGGATTGAATGACTGTGACGAGCTTCAAACTCGCGATTGTTGGGCGTAGTGACAGGCGCAAAAGAATCAATGGATTCTATGCCGACATGATCGAGAACCGACAGATGTTTAACCGTGTTGTGACAAGAGCATTTGGACCCTTTTCACTGAGAGGATGGGAAGTAGCCATTGACAACGATGATGCCCTACATACAGCTTGCCATGGAAAGGAGTATGAAGGATTGGATGAAAGCAGTAGGAAAGCAGAGATTCAATAGGAACAAAGCAGCTCCATACACTTATCTGAAATTCCCACCAATGATTTACATAAGTATCTCTATCTTATTTTATGCTTTATTTATTATTAATTTCGAACCCTTTATAACCATTTAAATCCGCCTAACTGAGATTTACAAGATGACCATAGCTTGCTTCATACCAACAATCTCCGTGGGATCGACCCTTACTCACGTAAGGTATTACTTGGACGACCCAGTGCACTTGCTGGTTAGTTGTGCGAAGTTGTGACAAAGTGTGATTCACGTTTGAGAGCACTACCAAGGCTTTGGCGGCATTGTTGATGATCACAATTTACGCGCACTAAGTTTTTGGCGCAGTTGCCGGGGATTGTTCGAGTTTGAAGCCAGCGATTATTCAAGATTCTGGCAACAACACTAAGTTTCTGGCGCCGTTGCCGGGGATTGTTCGAGTTTGGACAACTGACGGTTCATCTTGTTGCTCAGATTAGGTAATTTTCTTTTCAAAAAGTTTTAAAAAATCTTTCAAAAAATTTTTTCTCTTTTTCGTTTTTCCAAAATTTATTTTCGAAAAAATACAAAAAAATGATAAAATCATAAAAACTAAAAATATTTTGTGTTTCTTGTTTGAGTCTAGTGTCAATTTTTAAGTTTGGTGTCAATTGCATGTTTTTAAAATTTATGCATTTTTCGAAAATTCATGCATGTGTTTTTCATGATCTTCAAGTTGTTCTTGATAAGTCTTCTTGTTTGATCTTTAAATTTTCTTGTTTTGTGTCTTTTGTTGTTTTTCATAAGCATTTTTGCATTCATAGTGTCTAAGCATTAAAAATCTCTAAGTTTGGTGTATTGCATGTTTTCTTTTCTTGAAAATTTTTCAAAAATAAGTCTTGATGTTCATCTTGATCTTCAAAGTGTTCTTGGTGTTCATCTTGACATTCATAGTGTTCTTGCATGCATTAAGTGTTTTGATCCAAAATTTTTATGTTTTGGGTCATATTGGTGTTTTTTTCTCTCCTCATTAAAAATTCAAAAATAAAAAAAGTATCTTTTCTTTATTTTGCTCATGATTTTCGAAAATTTGAGTTGACTTAGTCAAAATTTTTTTAAAACTTAGCTATTTCTTATAAGTCAAGTCAAATTTTCAATTTTAAAAATCTTATCTTTTCAAAATCTTTTTCAAAAATCAAATCTTTTCATTTTTTTTATTATTCTCAAAAATTTTTAAAATTTATTTTTCAAAATCCTTTTCTTATCTTTATTTCAAAATTTCGAAAACTTTACTAACAATTAATGTGATTGATTCAAAAATTTCAAGTTTGTTACTTTCTTGTTAAGAAAGGTTCAATATTTAAATTCTAGAATCATATCTTTTAGTTTCTTGTTAGTCAAGTAATCAATTTTAGTTTTAAAAATCAAATTTTTTTCAAAATATCTTTTTCAATCATATCTTTTCAAAATATCTTCTTCAAATTATATCTTTTTCAAAATTAATTTCAAAATCTTTTCTAACTTCTTATCTTTTCAAAATTGATTTTCAAATCTTTTTCAACTAACTAATTGACTTTTTATTTGTTTCTTATCTTTTTCAAAACCACCTAACTACTTTCCTCTCTCTAATTTTCAAAAATTACCTCCCTCTTTTTCAAAATTTTCTTAATTAACTAATCATTTCAAATTTTAATTTTAATTTTAATTATTCTCTTAATTTTCGAAAATCACTAATTTTTCAAAAATAATTTTCGAATTCTCTCTCTCATCTTCTTCTATCTATTTATTCATCTACTAACACCTCTCTTCTACTCAAGAATTTGAACTCACTCTTCCCCCTTGTGTTTGGATTCTTACCTTTTCCCTCTTCTATTCTTTTCTTCTTCTACTAACATAAAAGAATCTCTCTACTGTGGTAAAGAGGATCTCTATTATTATTTCTGTTCCCTTCTTTTTCATATGAGCAGGAGCAAGGACAAGGACATTCTTGTTAAAGCAGATCCTGAACCTGAAAGGACTCTTAAAAGGAAACTAAGAGAAGCTAAATTACAACAATCCAGAGATAACCTTACAGAAATTTTTGAAAAGGAAGAGGAGATGGCAGCCAAAAATAATAATGCAAGGAGGATGCTTAGTGATTATACTACCCCTACTTCCAAGTTTGATGGAAGAAGCATCTCAATTCCTGCCATTGGAGCAAACAATTTTGAGCTGAAACCTCAACTAGTTGCTCTAATGCACCAGACATGCAAGTTCCATGGACTTCCATCAGAAGATCCCTATCAGTTTTTAACTGAGTTCTTGCAGATCTGTGAGACTGTTAAGACTAATGGAATAGATCCTAAAGTCTACAGGCTTATACTTTTCCCTTTTGCTGTAAGAGACAGGGCTAGAACATGGTTAGACTCGCAACCTAAAGATAGCCTGGACTCTTGGGATAAGCTGGTCACGGCCTTCTTGGCTAAGTTCTTTCCTCCTCAAAAGCTGAGCAAGCTTAGAGTGGATGTTCAGACCTTCAAAAAAAAAGATGGTGAATCCCTTTATGAAGCTTGGGAAAGATACAAGTAGATGACCAAAAGGTGTCATTCTGACATGCTTTCAGAGTGGACCATTTTGGATATATTCTATTATGGTCTATCTGAGTTCTCTAAGATGTCACTGGTCCATTTTGCAGGTGGATCCATTCACCTAAAGAAAACGCCTGCAGAAGCTCAAGAACTCATTGACATGGTTGCAAATAACCAATTCATGTACACTTCTGAGAGGAACTCTGTGAATAATGGGACGCCTCAAAGGAAGGGAGTTCTTGAAATTAATGCTCTGAATGCCATATTGGCTCAGAACAAAATGTTAACTCAGCAAGTCAACATGATTTCTCAAAGTCTGAATAGATGGCAAAATGCATCCAACAGTACTAAAGAGGCAACTTCTGAAGAAGAAGCTTATGATCCTGAGAACCCTGCAATGGCAAAGGTGAATTACATTGGTGAACCCTATGGGAACACCTATAATTCTTCATGGAAAAATCATACAAACTTCTCATGGAAGGTGATAAACCACTATTTTATGGTTTATATTGTATTTAATTGAGTGGTTTTATCAAGCTTTTCACCCACTTATTCATATG
>NC_029774.3:52685367-52687302 GCF_000817695.3 Arachis duranensis
GCTTCATAGGGCAGGAATGGCTTAGAGAATAAAGAGGAAGCGTGCAAAAATGGAAGGAACACAAGGAATGAGGAGATGACTAGTGAGAAGTCACGCGGTCGCCTGGCTCACGTGACCGCGTGAAATGGAAGAAATCAGAGTGACGCGACCGCGCGGATTGGAAGCTGCACAAACGGCGTGAATACGTGGACGATGCGCACGCGTGATACGAAAAACGCTGGGTGACGCGATCGCGTGGATGACGCAGACGCGTGACGTGCGCGATCTACAGAATTACAAAAGTCGCTGGCAGAAATTCTGGGCCGCATTTCAACCCAGTTTTCGGCCCAGAAACACAGATTAAAGTCAGGGAACATGCAGAGACTCAGGATGCTTTTGATAATTGACAATTCTTAGGATTTAGATGTAGGTTCTAAAGAGAGAGGTTCTCTCCTCTCTCTTAGGATTTAGGATTTTAGGATTTCTATTAGTTTAGTTCAATTCATCTTCATTCCAGGTTCTATGTTCCTTCAATATTTATTTTCTACTTTTATTTACTCTAATACTTTTATTTGTATTTGAATTATGTTGCCCAATTGGCTTATGAACCTTTCCATGCTATGACTTGAATTTATGTTTAGACGTAATTTGATATGTGTCAGATTTATGATTGCTTTATTTGCATGAATGCTTTTAATTTAATTTAGAATTTTCCCTTTTGGCTTGGGTTAAATAATTGGTGACGCTTGAGTTATCAAACTCGAGGTGTTGACTGAAAATTAGAATTCTTCAAGAATTAATTCGAGATCCAATAACTCTAACTTTTCCCAAGGAAAGACTGGAATTTAAGGAATCGAATTAATTCATCCACTTAACTTACCATCATATTTGGAGGTTAACATAGTGGGAGAAAAATCCAATTCTCATCACAATTGATAAGGATAACTGGCGTTCAACGCCAGAAACATGTTACATGTGGGCATTGAACGCCCAGAATGTGCACCACTCGGCGTTTAAATGCCAGAATGGTGTGCAAAGGCATTTTACATGCCTATTTGGTGCAGGGATGGAATTCCTTGACACCTCAGGATCTGTGGACCCCACAGGATCACCTCAGGATCTGTGGACCCCACAAGATCCCCACCTAACATATTCCCACCTTACCTCTTAATTCTATTTTTCTCTTCCCCATGTCACACTTCCCAACAACTTCAATCTCTGAATCTCTCCTCTCAATACACACTCCTTCCCAAAACCCTTCACCATTCACATCTATATTTTCTTTCCCACCCAATCCCACCCATATAGCCGAATACACACATCCCTCAATCTCCTCCATATCTTCTTCTTATTCTTCATCTTTTCTTTCTTCTCTTGCTCGAGGGGGAGCAATTTTCTAAGTTTGGTGTGGTAAAAGCATAGCTTTTTGCTTTTCCATAACCATTAATGACACCTAAGGCCAGAGACATCCAAAAAAAAAGAAGAAGAGAAAAAAAGGGAAGACAAAAGCTTCCACCTCTGAGTCATGGGAGATGGAAAGACTCATGTAAATGGTTTATAGCTCAGTGGTAGAACATTTGACTGCAAATCAAGATATCCCTGAGATACCTCAGGGGATAAATGGTCCTCCACACAACTATTGGGAGCAACTAAGGATAGGAGCACCAAAATCACTATGGATCATGCAACAGAAGCAAGGAAAAGAGATAGAGGAGCTCAAAAAGCACCATTGATCCTTCAAAAAGGCGCCACCCTCACTAAGGTGGATTCATTCCTTGTTCTTATTTCTTTCTGCTTTTCGGTTTTTATGTTGTGTTTATCTATGTTTTGTGTCTCTACTTCATGATCATTAGTAGTTAGTAACTATGTCTTAAGGCTATGAATAAATTCCATTAATCCTTCACCTCTCTTAAATGAAAAATGTTTTAATTCAAAAGAACAAGAAGTACATGAAAT
>NC_029774.3:52687494-52687645 GCF_000817695.3 Arachis duranensis
TTTATTGACAATCTGAAAAATCATGAAATTGATTCTTGAAGCAAGAAAAAGCAGTGAAAAAAAAAGAAAAGCTTGCGAAAAAAAATGGCAAAAAAAATAGAAAGAAAAAGAAAAAGCAAGCAGAAAAAGCCAATAGCCCTTAAAACCAAAA
>NC_029774.3:52688107-52688945 GCF_000817695.3 Arachis duranensis
AGTTTTTAGGCAAAAATTATATTTCTGGACTTTACTATGAGTTTGTGTGTTTTTCTATGATTTTAGGTAATTTCTGGTTGAAATTGAGGGACTTGAGCAAAACTCTGAAAAAGGCTGACAAAAGGACTGCTGATGCTGTTGGAATTTGACCTCCCTACACTCGAAATGGATTTTCTGGAGCTACAGAACTCCAATTGGCGCGCTCTCAACGGCGTTGGAAAGTAGACATCCAAAGCTTTCCAGAAATATATAATAGTCTATACTTTAATCGGAAATTGATGACGTAGCTTGGTGTTGAACGCCAAGTACATGCTGCTGTCTGGAGTTAAACGCCAGAAACACGTCATGATCCGGAGTTGAACGCCCAAAACACGCTATAACTTGGAGTTCAACTCCAAGTAAAGCCTCAGCTCGTGGATGGATCAAGCTCAGCCCAAGCATACACCAAGTGGGCCCCGGAAGTGGATTTATGCATCAATTACTTACTCATGTAAACCCTAGTAGCTAGTTTATTATAAATAGGACTTTTTACTAGTGTATTAGACATCTCTGGACGCCTAGTACTTAGACCATGGGGGCTGGCCATTCGTCCATGCCTGAATCTTTCACTTATGTATTTTCAACAGTGGAGTTTCTGCACACCATAGATTAAGGGTGTGGAGCTTTGCTGTACCTCAAGTTTCAATACGATTACCATTACTTTCTATTCAATTCTCTTTTATTCTTATTCCAAGATATACGTTGCACAACACTTTGATGAATGTGATGATCCGTGACACTCATCATCATTCTCACCTATGAACGCACGTGACTGACAACCACTTCCGTTCTACCTTAG
>NC_029774.3:52689202-52690868 GCF_000817695.3 Arachis duranensis
GTTGGGCGTGATGACAAACGCAAAAGAATCAATGGATTCTACTCCAACCTGATTGAGAACCGATAGATCATTAGCCGTGCTGTGACAGAGCATTTGGACCATTTTCACTGAGAGGATGGGATGTAGCTATCAACAAGGGTGATGCGTCCAGACAATTAGCCGTGCAGTGACAACGCATAGGACCATTTTCCCGAGTGGATTAAAAGTAGCCATTGATGATGGTGATGCCCTACATACAGCTTGCCATGGAAAGGAGTAAGAAGGATTGGATGAGAGCAATAAGAAAGTAGAGATTCGAAAGGATTCTAGCATCTCCACACACCTATCTGAAATTTCCCCTATTGATTTACATATAAGTATTTCTATCCCTTTTTATTTTCTATTTATTATTAATTTTCGAAACCCATAACCATTTAATCTGCCTAACTGAGATTTACAAGATGACCATAGCTTGCTTCATACCAACAATCTCTGTGGGATTGACCCTTACTCACGTAAGGTATTACTTGGATGACCCAGTACACTTGCTGGTTAAGTTGAACGGAGTTGTGAGCATCTCTAACAGTGCCTGGAACTCTTGTATCACAATTTCGTCCACCAAGTTTTTGGCGCCGTTGCCGGGGATTGTTCGAGTATGGACAACTGACGGTTCATCTTGTTGCTCAGATTAGGTAATTTTGTTTTCAAAAATCTCTTTCAAAATTTTTCTTTTCCTTTTCGTTTTTACCAAAAATATTTTCGAAAAAAAATAATAATAAAAATACAAAAAAAATCATAAAATCATAAAAACCAAAAAAATATTTTGTGTTTCTTGTTTGAGTCTTGAGTCAAATTTTAAGTTTGGTGTCAATTGCATGCTTTAAAAATTTTTCTTGCATTTTTCGAAAATTCCATGCATTCATAGTGTTCTTCATGATCTTTAAGTTGTTCTTGGTAAGTCTTCTTGTTTGATCTTGATGTTTTCTTGTTTTGTGTTGTTTGTTGTTTTTCATGTGCATTTTTCGTTTGTTAGAGTCCATGCATTAAAGATTTCTAAGTTTGGTGTCTAGCATGTTTTCTTTGCATAAAAATTTTTTCAAAATTATGTTCTTGATGTTCATCATGATCTTCAAAGTGTTCTTGGTGTTCATCTTGACATTCATAGTGTTCTTGCATGCATCATGTGTTTGATCCAAAATTTTCATGTTTTGGGTCGTTTTTATGTTTTTTTCTCTCATCATTAAAAATTCAAAAATCAAAAAAATATCTTTTCCTTATTTCTCTCCAAATTTTCGAAAATTTGAGTTGACTTTGTCAAAAATTTTCAAAATTAGTTGTTTCTTACAAGTCAAGTCAAATTTCCAATTTTAAAAATCTTATCTTTTCAAAATCTTTTTCTTATCTTTTTATCATATTTTCAAAATTACACTAACAATTAATGTGATTGATTCAAAAATTTGAAATTTGTTACTTTCTTGTTAAGAAAGGTTCAATCTTTAAGTTCTAGAATCTTATCTTGAAGTTTCTTGTTAGTGAAGTAAGTAATTTTAAAATTTTTGAATTAAATCTTTTTATCTTTTATCTTATCTTTTTCAAAAATTTTATCTTTTTTCAAAATTTGATTTCAAAATATCTTATCTAACCTCTTATCTTCTTATCTTTTCAAATTTGATTTTAATATCTTTTT
>NC_029774.3:52691075-52691374 GCF_000817695.3 Arachis duranensis
TAACCCCTTTTTCAAAATTATTTTCGAAATTTCCCCTCTCTTTTCTTATTCTATTTAATTATTTATTTACTAACACTTCTCTTCACCTCCCCTATCCTTACTCTTTATACAGACTATTCATTCTTCTTCATTCTTATCCCCTTTCTTTTTATACTAACATAAAGGAATCTCTATACTGTGACATAGAGGATTCCTCTTTCTTTTCTTGTTTTCTTCTTTTTCATATGAGCAGGAACAAGGATAAAGGCACTCTTGTTGAAATTGATCCAGAACCTGAAAGGACTCTGAAGAAAAAATTA
>NC_029774.3:52691605-52692457 GCF_000817695.3 Arachis duranensis
GTTGCTTTGATGCAACAAAACTACAAGTTTTATGGACTTCCATCTGAAGATCCTTATCAGTTTTTAACTGAGTTCTTGTAGATCTGTGAGATTGTAAAGACGAATGGAGTTGATCCTGAAGTCTACAAACTCATGCTTTTCCCTTTTGCTGTAAGAGACAGGGCTAGAATATGGTTGGATTCACAACCCAAGGACAGCCTGGACTCCTAGGATAAGCTGGTCACCGCCTTACTGGATAAATTCTTTCCTCCTCAAAAGCTGAGCAAGCTGAGAGTGGATGTTCAAACCTTCAAACAAAAAGATGGTGAATCCCTCTATGAAGCTTGGGAAAGATACAAGCAGTTGACCAAAAGATGTCCATCCGACATGTTTTCAGAATGGACCATATTAGATATATTCTATTATGGTCTATCTAAATTCTCGAAAATGTCATTGGACCATTCTGCAGGTGGATCTATTCACCTAAAGAAAACGCCTGAAGAGGCTCAAGAACTCATTGACATGGTTGCAAACAACCAATTCATGTACACTTCTGAGAGGAATTCCGTAAATAATGGGATACCTCAGAAAAAAGGAGTTCTTGAAATTGATGCTCTGAATGCCATATTGGCTCAGAACAAAGTGTTGACTCAGCAAGTCAACATGATTTCTCAAAGTCTGAATGGATGGCAACATGCATCCAACAGTACTAAAGAGGCAGCTTCTGAAGAAGCTTATGATCCTGACCCTGCCATGGCAGAGGTTAATTACATGGGTGAACCTTATGGAAATACCTATAACTCATCATGGAAAAATCATCCAAATTTCTCATGGAAGGATCAACAAAAGCCTCAACAAGGCTTTAACAATGGT
>NC_029774.3:52692776-52693703 GCF_000817695.3 Arachis duranensis
ATGGCCGAATGCACAAGGGAGGAGGAGGATGAAAATCCAAGTGAGGAAGACCTCCTGGGACGTCTTTCAAGCAAGAAGGAGTTTCCTATTAAGGATCCAAAGGAATCTGAGGCTCATACAGAGACCATAGAGATTCCATTAGATCTCCTTCTGCCATTCATGAGCTCTGAAGACTATTCTTCCTCTGAAGAGGATGAAGATGTGACGGGAGAGCAAGTTGCTCAATATTTAGGAGCTATCATGAAGCTGAATGCCAAGTTGTTTGGTAATGAGACTTGGGAAAGTGAACCTCCCTTGCTTATTAGTGAACTAGATACTTGGATTCAGAAAATTTTACCTCAAAAGAGACAAGATCCTGGCAAGTTCTTAATACCTTGTACCATAGGCACCATGACCTTTGAAAAGGTTCTATGTGATCTAGGGTCAGGGATAAATCTTATGCCACTCTCTGTAATGGAGAAGCTGGGGATCATTGAGGTACAACCTGCCTTGTTCTCATTACAATTGGCAGACAAGTCATTGAGACAAGCTTATGGAATAGTGGAGGACATGTTAGTAAAGGTTGAAGGCCTTTACATCCCTGCTGATTTCATAATCTTAGACACTAAGAATGAAGAGGATGAATGCATCATCCTTGGAAGACCTTTCCTAGCTACAGCAGGAGCTGTGATAGATGTCAACAGAGGTGAAATAGTCCTTTAATTGAATGGGGACTCCCTTGTGTTTAAGGCACATGGCCATCCCTCTGTGACAAAAGAGAGTAAGCATGAAGAGCTTCTCTCAGTTCAGAGTCAAGAAGAGCCCCCACAGTCAAACTCTAAGTTTGGTGTTGTGAGGCCACAACTAAACTCTAAGTTTGGTGTTAAGACCCCATATCCAAACTCTAAGTTTGGTATTGGGACTATACAACATTGACCTGATCACCTT
>NC_029774.3:52693803-52711271 GCF_000817695.3 Arachis duranensis
TTTATCTAATTTTTATTTTATTTTATTGTTATTTTGTGTTTTAGTAGGTACATAATCATGAGGAGTCACGAAAAAAATATAAAAATTAAAAACAGGATCAAAAACAGCAGAAGAAAAAAATCACACCCTGGAGAAAGCACAGACTGGCGTTCAACGCCAGTAAGGAGCATCTGAGTGGCGTTCAACGCCAGAACAGAGCATTAAACTGGTGCTGAACGCCAGAAACAAGCAACATTCTGGCGCTGAACGCCAGGAATGTGCCTAAGAGGAAAAGCTGGTGCTGAACGCCAGTAACAAACATGAAACTGGCGTTCAACGCCAGAAACATGTTACATGTGGGTGTTGAATGCCCAGAATGTGCACCACTTGGCGTTTAAACGCCAGAATGGTGTGCAAAGGCATTTTACATGCCTATTTGGTGCAGGGATGGAATTCCTTGACACCTCAGGATCTGTGGACCACACAGGATCCCCACCTAACATATTCCCACCTTACCTCCTAATCCTATTTTTCTCTTCCCCATGTCACACTTCCCAACAACTTCAATCTCTGAATCTCTCCTCTCAATACACACTCCTTCCCAAAACCCTTCACCATTCACATCCATATTTTCTTTCCCACCCAATCCTACCCATATAGCCGAATACACACATCCCTCAATCTCCTCCATATCTTCTTCTTATTCTTCATCTTTTCTTTCTTCTCTTGCTCGAGGGCGAGCAATTTTCTAAGTTTGGTGTGGTAAAAGCATAGCTTTTTGCTTTTCCATAACCATTAAAGGCACCTAAGGCCAAAGACATCCAAAAAAAAAAGTAAAAAAAAAGAAGACAAAAAAAAGGGAAGACAAAAGCTAAGAAGAAGAGAAAAAAGGGAAGACAAAAGCTTCCACCTCTGAGTCATGGGAGATGGAAAGACTCATGTAAATGGTTTATAGCTCAGTGGTAGAACATTTGACTGCAACTATTGGGATCAATAGCCCTTAAAAGAAAAATAAAAAGCAAGCAGAAAAAATCAATAGCCCTTAAAACTAAAAGGCAAGGGTAAAAAGGATCCAAGGCTTTAAGCATCAATGGATAGGAGGGCCCAAGGAAATAAATCTAGGCCTAAGCGGCTAAACCAAGCTATCCCTAACCATGTGCTTGTGGCATGCAGGTCCAAGTGAAAAGGTTGAGACTGAGTGGTTAAAGTCGTGATCCAAAGCAAAATGAGTGTGCTTAAGAGCTCTGGACACCTCTAACTGGGAACTTTAGCAAAGCTGAGTCACAATCTGAAAAGGTTCACCCAGTTATGTGTATGTGGCATTTATGTATTCGGTGGTAATACTGGAAAACAAAGTGCTTAGGGCCACGGCCAAGACTCATAAAGTAGCTGTGTTCAAGAATCAACATACTTAACTAGGAGAATTAATAACACTATCTGAACTCTGAGTTCCTATAGATGCCAATCATTCTAAACTTCAAATGATAAAGTGAGATGCCAAAACTGTTCAGAGGCAAAAAGCTACAGGTCCCGCTCATCTAATTAAAACTAATATTCATTGATGTCTTGAGATTTATAATATATTCTCTTCTTTTTATCCTATTTGATTTTCAGTTGATTGGGGACAAGCAACAATTTAAGTTTGGTGTTGTGATGAGCGGATAATTTATACACTTTTTGGCATTGTTTTTAGGTAGTTTTTAGTAGGATCTAGCTACTTTTAGGGATGTTTTTATTAAAAATTCACATTTTTGAAATTTACTATGAGTTTGTGTATTTTTCTGGGATTTCAGGTATTTTTTGGCTGAAATTGAGGGACCTGAGCAAAAATCTGATTTAGGTTAAAAAAGGACTGCTGATGCTGTTGGATTCTAACCTCTCTGCACTCGAAATGGATTTTCTGGAGCTACAGAACTCTAAATGGCACGCTCTCAATGGCGTTGGAAATTAGATATCCAGAGCTTTCCATCAATATATAATGGTCCATACTTTGTTCGAGTTTAGACGATGCAAACTAGCGTTCAACGCCTGTTCCATGCTGCATTCTGGAGTAAAACGCCAGAAACACGTCACAAACCAGAGTTAAACGCCAAAAACATGTTACAACTTGGCGTTTAACTCCAAGAGAAGCCTCTGCACATGTAAAGCTCAAGCTCAGCCCAAGCACACACCAAAGTGGGCCCCGGAAGTGGATTTCTGCGCTAAGACTTAGTTCTGTAAACCCTAGTAGCTAGTTTAGTATAAATAGAACTTTTTACTATTGTACTAGGGGTTCTTCTCCCTATTTTCGAATTCATATGTCTTTTGTGGAGGCTGGCCATTTGGCATGCCTGGACCATCATTTATATATTTTCAACGGTGAAGTTTCTACACACCATAGATTAAGGGTGTGGAGCTCTGCTGTACCTCGAGTTTCAATACAATTACTACTATTTTCTATTCAATTCAGCTTATTCTTGTTCTAAGATATTCGTTGTACTTCAACATGATGAATGTGATGATCCGTGACACTCATCATCATTATCATCTATGAACGTGTGACTGACAACCACTTCTGTTCTACCTTAGAACGAGTGAGTGTCTCTTGGATTCCTTAATCAGAATCTTTGTGGTATAAGCTAGAACCCTTTGGCGGCCATTCTTGAGAATCCGGAAGGTCTAAATCTTGTCTGTGGTATTCCGAGTAGGATTCAGGGATTGAATGACTGTGACGAGCTTCAAACTCGCGATTGTTGGGCGTAGTGACAGACACAACAGAATCAATGGATTTTATTCCGACATGATCGAGAACCGATAGATGATTAGCCGTGCTGTGACAAGAGCATTTGGACCATTTTCACTGAGAGGATGGGAAGTAGAAATTGACAACGGTGATACCCTACATACAACTTGCCATGGAAAGGAGTAAGAAGGATTGGATGAAAGTAGTAGGAACGCAGAGATTCAATAGGAACAAAGCAGCTCCATACACTTATCTGAAATTCCTACCAATGATTTACATAAGTATCTCTGTCTTATTTTATGCTTTATTTATTATTAATTTTGAACCCTTTATAACCATTTGAATCCGCCTAACTGAGATTTACAAGATGACCATAGCTTGCTTCATACCAACAATCTCTGTGGGATCGACCCTTACTCAGGTAACGTATTACTTGGACGACCCAGTGCACTTGCTGGTTAGTTGTGCGAAGTTGTGACAAAGTGTGATTCACGTTTGAGAGTGCTACCAAGGCTTTGGCGCCATTTTTGATGATCACAATTTCGTGCACCAGTACGCGTAGGTCACGCGTGCGCGTCGTTTGTGAAAACTCCTTGTCACGCGTACGCGTCATTTACGCGTACGCGTCGCTCGTCCTCTGCACTAATCATGCGTGCGCGTCAAGTGTGCATGCGCGTCGCTATCGATTGCTCTAAATCACTCGCACGCGTCGACCATGCGTGCGTTTCATGTCTTGCTGATCAGCTCCATCGTTTCTTTGTGTTCCTTCCATTTTTGCATGGTTCATTTCCATTATTCAAGCCATTCCTGCCCTGTAAAGCCTGAAAACACTTAACACACAGATCACGGCACCAAATGGTATAGAGATGGATAAAAATGTACAATTTAAAGGCTTTGGAAGCAAGTTTTAATCATAGTATTAAATCAGGAAGGTAAATGTATAACATGCTAATTACATGAGCAGGTGTATGAGAAAGGTGATAAAAACCACTCAATTCAACACAAGATAAATCATAAAATAGTGGTTTATCAACTGTTCATTCATGCATTCAGATAGTAAAAGTAGTGCCACCACATCAAACTAATTGACCTATTCTTTATGATATAACTTGAAATTCATGCATCTTTACTGCTTCTAAAAAAAGTCAACATTTTATTTAATTTTAATGAGATGATAAGAGGAATATTTTATACCGAATTGGAAAAAGGAAAATAGAAATATAAATCTTAATAATGCTTATGAAATTCTTAAATTAGAAAATAGAAACTTAAATAAAAAAACTTAAATACTACTAGTGATCATGTAAATCTAAACATAAGAAACAACAATTAAAATAGGCACGGAAATAGGGAGGGGGAACTCAACCACCTTAATCATGGTTGATGTTAGGCTCTTCAGGGGATAATTTCTGACGTTTCAACTCTTCTAGTTCATGCTCCTACTTCTCTTGTTCCTTGAATAGTTTGCAAAGCTTGCTAGTCTGGTCTTTTTGCTCATCTCTTAATCGATCTAAGGTGGTTTGCAATTGTGCAATAGATGCTTCCAGTTGGGTCCAATATTCAATTGGAGGGACCTCTTGTGCTTGAAGAGGCTCACGTGTCTTCCTCTTGAGATGATCATCTGGTAGTTTGGCGTTTTCCATCACTTGCTTGGTGATTGGGCCATCTGCTGGGATCCATGAGTCTCTGTTAATCAGGACTCTAGCCTCCTTGCACAAGCGAAAGATAAGGTTTGGATATATTAACTTGGCTTGAGTTGACATCCTGTTTGCAACCTTGTACAGCTCAAAGAGGATTAATTGGTGGACTTCCACCTCATTCCCCATCATGATGCAGTGGATCATCAAGTCCTTCTGATGGTGACTTTAGAGCGGTTGCTAGTGTGGAGTATGGAACGCCCAATGAAATCCAGCCAACTCCTAGCAACTGGTTTGAGATCCAATCTTCTCAGTTTGTTTGGTTTACCTTTTATGTTATTGATGCACTGAGTTCCAGGTAGACATATGTCTTCTAGAATCTAATCCAGCTTGGGATTTGCTACTACCCTCCTTTTAAAGGATTCTGGATCATCCCTTTGTGGAGCTAATTTAAAGATCTCTTTCACCTTGTCAAGATGAAAATAGAGAGTCTTACCCCTGACCATGGTGCAAAAAGTATGGAACCCTTTTCCATCTTTCTTTTGCTTATCTGTTATCCACAGATTTGCATAGAATTCATGAACCATTGTTCTACCAACAATGGTCACAAGGTCAGCCAAGGCTTCCCAACCTCTCTTTTGAATTTGCTCTTAGATCTCCGGGTACTTATATTCTTTTAATTTGAATCTGGCTTCCGGGATCACTATCCTCTTGCACATTATTTTGTAATAATGTTTTTCATGTTGCTTGGTATAGAATTTGAAAGGTTTAAAAATAATTGTTTGGTTGTCTTCTTTCTTGCTTCTTGAAGTGAGTTTTCCACTTTTTGGAGCCATGGAGTTCGAATGGAGTGAGAAATCAAGGCTCTTTCCACACCAAACTTAAAAGGTTTGCTCGTCCTTGAGCAAAAAAGTTTGCTCGTCCTTGAGCAAAAAAGAAAAGAAAGAAGACGAAGAAGAGGAGAGGGATTCGAATGGGATGTGGATGAGGAGGTATGTGGGGCGAATGATATATATAGGGAGGGGAGGTGGGTTTTTGAAATTAATTAGATAAAATATAAGGAAGATATGATTCACACTTTGGTTAAAGATAGAAAAAGATAACTTTTAAAATTGTTGGAATATTAAAGATATGAAAAAAGATAAGATATAAGTTATTAAAGATATGAAAAAAATATTTGAAAGTTTAATGAATGATTTGAAAAAGAATTGCAAAAGATATGAAAAGATTTTAAATTTGAAAGGAATTTGAAATTGAAATATGATGGTTGAAATAATTTTGTTTAAAAGATGTAGTTAAAAAGATAAGATTTGAAAAAGATATGTTTTGAAGCAGTCAAACACCTCCCTAACCATTGTTGGGCGTTGAACGCCTAGAATGCCCCTATTTTGGCATTCAATGCCAGCTGTGTGCTCCTCCTGGGCATTGAACTCCTAGACAGTAACGCCAGCTTGCTACTCCTTTCAGGGTGTTGGACGCCCAGCCAGTGCTCCTTGGCTGGCGTTCAACGCCAGACTTATTGCTTCTTAGGGGCATTGAACGCCCAACTAGTGTCCCCTGGCTGGCGTTCAATGCCAGTCTTGCTGCTTCTTGAGGGCGTTCAATGCCCATCCTTCCCTCTTGTCTAGCGTTCAATGCCAGCAAGGGGCTTTTGCCAGGGTGCTCTGATTTTTGCTCTGACTGTCTCTGCTTTTGTTTTAACTACTGCACATGATCACAAACCTAAAGAAATAATTATGAAAATTAAACTAATATAATTGAAATAAACTTAATGAAAAACAGAAAATAACTTTAGTTATAGTTGGGTTGCCTCCCAACAAGTGCTTCTTTACTATCATTTAGCTGGACTTCACTGTGCTTATTTCTCTTGCTCAACTTCACCACCCAAATAATGTTTCACTCTCTGGCCATTAACTGTAAATCTTTTATCAGAGTAATTACTCTAGAGTTCTATATGACTATAGGGTGACACATTAGTAATCAGGAAAGGTCCTGTCCAACGGGACTTAAGCTTTCCTGGGAAGAGCTTTAGTCTAGAATTGAAGAGTAGAACTTTCTGTCCAATTTCAAAGACTCTGGAAGATATCTTTCTGTCATGCCACTTTTTGGCCCTTTCTTTATAAATTTTTGCATTTTCAAATGCAGCTAGTCGGAATTCATCCAACTCATTTAGTTGGAGCAGCCTTCTCTCTCCTGCTGCCTTTGCATCAAGATTTAGGAGTTTGGTTGCCCAGTAAGCCTTGTGTTCCAGCTCCACAGGTGGCACACCTTTCCATTCACCAATTGATATGGTGAAGTTCCTATAAGAGTCTTGAAAGTTATTTTTTATGCCCAGAGAGCACAATCAAGCTTTCTTGCCCAATCCTTTCTAGAGGCATTCTCTTCAGTTCTCTATTTGAGACTTCAGCTTGCCCATTTGTCTGTGGATGATATGGGGTAGCCACTTTATAGCAAACTCCATATCCATTCAGAACAGAGTCAAGCTGTTTGTTGCAAGATGTTCTTCTGGATTGATGAAATGGCAGCGACGCGTATGCGCAAGGTACACGTGCGCGTGCCCTGGGGCACAAAGTTGGCACACTTCAGGCACAACTCTCGAGCGAATGTGTGGGAAGTGGAAAAACTCAATCCACGCGTACATGACGCGTGCGCTTGGATGGTCGAAATTGCTTGATTCACGCGTACCCGTGAAGCACGCGTGCGTGTGGATGGTGCTCTATTTTTCAAAATTTTTCTTTGTTTTTGCACCAAACAAAGCATTCCAAACCTCCAAACAACTACCAAAACATCATAAAACCTTATTTAACATACTGAACTCCCAAATGAACATATCTAACCAAACAAAACATAAAATTAAATTAATTATTAGCAATATTTACAAAAAGAAAAAAAGGAAAGATGTTACCATGGTGGGGTGTCTCCCACCTAGCACTTTTGTTTATTGTCCTTAAGTTGGACTTATAGGGAGCTCTCCATTAAGGTGGCTTGTGCTTGAATTCATCCTTGAACATCCATCAATGCTTGGACTTCCATTGTGGTTCATCATTCAAAGTTAATAACTCCAAGCTTTGATGGAGTTCTTCACAAACCATGGGCTCCCAAAGTTGATCTTCCTTGTGCGATCCGGGATCCCACACTTTGTTCTCACACCCGTCCTTGAGTTGATCATGGTGATTTTCTCCGGGTGGCAAGAGGGATAAATTCTCATGGAAGCACTAAACTACCCTCCTAGACCCATCCAATTGAGCACTAGTCCAACCCTTGCTCCTTGAAGCTTCAACCATAATGAGCTTAGACTTACAACGCCAACCACTAAACATCCTCCTCTTACGCTTAATTCCACAAAGCGCCCTAAGTTGGCCATTCATCTCAAGCAAACCAAATTCAAGTGGGATAATAGAGCTAAGAGTAAGAAGTTTTACCCACTCACATAAAGGATTGGATGACAACCTAGGTGGAGGAGCTCCCAATGATCTTGACAAGGCGTGCTCTACTCCCGTCCATCTTCTTCTAGAGGCTTCCACCTCTTGCCAAGCTTCCTCAAGTTCAAGTTCTTCTTCATCAATGTCCTGTAGCTCTTCCCCGTCACTCAAATCATAAATAGAAGGTTTAGTGAAGTCTACCTCATCATCAATTCCCAACATATTGGGGAAGGACTCATCAAGCTCAAAAGGATCACATGTTGATTCGGAATCATCATAAATAGGAGGACCTATTTCTTGGGTCACTTCTTCCAATTCTTCAATCACATTGTGCCTTGGAGGTTGTGCACTCTCCTCCTCAACATCAACTTCAAATTCCATGGAAGAAGGCTCTTCAACTTGTGATTTCTCTATGTACTCAACATATCCCAATATGCCAACCACTACTTCCCTTGGTTCAATTATCTCTACCTTCTCCTCTTGTTGCACTTCTTACTTTGGCTCCTCTTCTTCACCTTGGAGCTTCAAGTTCACTCCCTCACTAAGCTCTTTGGGTGCTTCTCCACATTCAACAATGGGAGTGCCTTGATCGCATAGGCTTAGGCGGGATGAGACCATGTTACCAATGGCTTCTACCATGATAGCCATTTTTGCTCTTAACTCCGCAAACTTCTTTTCATCATCCTCTTGTCACCTTAAGAGATGAGATTCAAGATATCTTAGTTCTAGCATGGGGGCTTCATCGGGAGGCGATGGTGGAAGAAAGGATTCATTGTTTGAGGGAAGGTTGTTGTAATTGGAAGGTGGTTCATATTGGTGAAATTCTTGAGGTGGTGTGTATGGACTTTGTGGTTCATGGGAGTATTGGTATTGGAATGGTGGTGGTTCTAGATATGGTTCATATGGTGGTTGGTATGGTGTGTATGGGTTGGGATCATATGGAGGTGAATGGTAGTGTGAGGCTTGTGAGTATGGTGAAGGGCTATATTGAGGAGGGGGTTCATATGCATATGATGATTGCGGTTGACAACCACAATGAGGGTCATCACATACATTAGATTGGTATGCATCAAGATTTGAATTGTACCCATAAGAAGCCGGAGGAGGTTGTTGCCAAGAAGGTTGTCCATAAGCTTGGAGCTCCTCCCATCTTTGATCTCCAAATACTTGATGCATGTTGTCATTGTAATTTCCATCTCCTACAACATAGTTTGAACCACACTCATAGCCAAAGTAATGAGAATTCATAGTGAAAGAGAAAATAAAAACAAAAGCTATAAGAAACAAAGATAACAAAAATCCTACAACTAGTAAAAACTAACAAACAAACCAAAAATCAAGCTATTCACAATATATACAATAGCCAACAATATAACACCCATTGCAATCCCCAGCAACGGTGACATTAATTTGATAATCAAGAATCGTCGTCGGACTAGAATTTCTTTTAAAAAAAGGAATTACTTCGTTGTAAGCATAGCTCCAAACCAACAAATAACTGTCGCATCAAATTAAATTTATGGTTTTGTCACATGTACAAACCCCAAATAAGAATTAACCGGAGTATTTGGACTCTGGGTCGTCTCACGAGGATTGCAATGAAGTGGTCAATTATTGGTTATGAAGGAATATTTTGGGTTTTTGGAATAAGAGACATGAAAAGTAAATGATAAGGAAATTCAAATAACAAAAAGGCATTGGCAAGGGTTGGTGGTCAAGGATCTCTATCCTTATCACTAACCACAACATGAGAATTAGCAAAGATCAATCCCATTAAGTCATCCTTTAAATGATAAAGGAAAGTCAAATGAGCTATGTCAATCCAAGTCCATAAGTCCAAGTTCTCCACCAGTTCAATTAGTGAGATCTAAGGTCAATGGCTCCCAATCATCAATCACTTGGACATTAGCAACTCAAGAGTTCCTAAGTTACCTTCCCAAGCCAAGAATATAGAATTCTATTCTAAAATCCTTCCAAGCATTTTGTCGAACACTTGGAAGGCATAAAAGGAAAGAATAATAAATAGCAAGAATAATTGAAATCTAACAACTACCAATTGCAAGGAAAATAAGATCACAACTCAAATCAACAATAAAAGAACATCAAACATTTGCATTAAAGGAAAGGTCCAAATCCAACAAGAGTCATTGGTGGACGAAATTGTGATCATCAACAATGGCTCCAATGACTTGGTAGCTCTCACACATGAATTACACTTAGTTACAACTTCGCACAACTAACCAGCAAGTGCATTGGGTCGTCCAAGTAATACCTTATGTGAGTAAGGGTCGAATCCCACGGAGATTGTTGGCTTGAAGCAAGCTATGTTTATAATAATTATCAGTTTGAATTACAAAAAATAAAAGAGCATAAAATAAATAATTGTTACTTAATAATGGAGAATATGTTGGAGTTTTGGAGATGCTTTGTCCTTCCATGGCAAGCTATATGTAGGGTGTCACCGTTGTCAATGGCTACTTCCCATCCTCTCAGTAAAAACGGTCCAAATGCTCTGTCACAGCACGGCTAATCAGCTGTTGGTCTTCGATCATGTCAGAATAGAATCCATTGATTCTTTTGCGTTTGTCATCACGCCCAACACTCACGAGTTTGAAGCTCGTCACAGTCATCCAATCCCAAAATCCTACTCGGAATACTACAGACAAGGTTTAGACTTTCCGGATTCTCATGAATGCCGCCATCAATTCCAGCTTATACCACGAAGATTCTGACTAAGGAATCTAAGAGATACTCATTCAATCTGATGTAGAACGGAGGTGGTTGTCAAACACACGTTCATGGGGTGAGGAAGGTGATGAATGTCACGGATCATCACATCCTTCATAGTGAAGCGCGAATGAACATCTTAGATAGGAACAAGCATATTTGAATGAGAAACAGAAATAATTGCATTAATTCATCGAGACGCTGTAGAGCTCCTCACCCCCAACAATGGGGTTTAGAGACTCATGCTGCCAAAAGGTACAAATTTCAGATCTAAAAATGTCATGAGGTACAAAATAAGTCTCTAAAAGTTGTTTAAATACTAAACTAGTAACCTGGGTTTACAGAATATGAGTAAACTAAGATAATTGGTGCAGAAATCCACTTCTGGGGCCCACTTGGTGTGTGCTGGGGCTGAGACTTAAGCTTCTCACGTGCCTGTACTGTTTCTGGAGTTGAACGCCAGGTTGTAACGTGTTTTTGGCATTGAACTCCAACTTGTAACCTGTTTCTGGTGCTGGATGCCAGACTGCAACATGAAATTGGACTATTATATATTGTTGGAAAGCCCTGGATGTCTACTTTCCAACCCAATTGAGAGCGCACCAATTGGACTCCTGTAGCTCCAAAAATTCCATTCCGAGTGCAGGGAGGTCAGAATCCAACAACATCAACAGTCCTTTTTCAGCCTAAATTAGATTTTTGCTCAGCTCCCTCAATTTCAGCCAGAAAATACCTGAAATCATAGAAAAACACACAAACTCATAGTAAAGTCCAGAAATGTGATTTTTGTTTAAAAACTAATAAAATTCTATTAAAAACTAATTAAAACATGCTAAAATCTATATGAAATTACCCCAAAAAAGCGTATAAAATATCGGCTCATCACAATACCAAACTTAAACTGTTGCTTGTCCCCAAGCAACTAGATAAATAAAATAGGATAAAAAGAAATTAAGAAGCAATAATATCTCAGAGTTTTAAGTGAAGCTCAGATTCTAATTTAGATGAGCGGGGCTAGTAGCTTTTTGTTTCTGAAGAGTTTTGGCATCTCACTTTATCCTTTGAAATTTAGAATGATTGGCATCCATAGGAACTCAGAATTCAGATAGTATTATTGATTCTCTTAGTTTAGTATGTTGATTCTTGAACACAGCTACTTTATGAGTCTTGGCCGTGGCCCTAAGCACTTTGTTTTCTAGTATTACCACCGGATACATAAATGCCACATACACATAATTGGGTGAACCTTTTCAGATTGTGACTTAGCTTTGCTAAAGTCCCCAATTAGAGGTGTCCAAAGTTCTTAAGCACACTCTTTTGCCTTGGATCATGACTTTAACCACTCAATCTCGAGCTTTTCACTTGGACCTGCATGCCACAAGCACATGGTTAGGGACAGCTTGATTTAGCCGCTTAGGCCTGAATTTATTTCCTTGGGCCCTCCTATCCATTGATGCTCAAAGCCTTGGATCCTTTTCACCCTTGCCTTTTGGTTTAAATGGCTATTGGCTTTTTCTACCTCTTTTGCTTTTTTTTTTCAAATTACTGACTTTTCATTTTTTTCTTTTGCCAGCTTGTTTTTCACTGCTTTTTCTTACTTCAAGAATCAATTTCATGATTTTTCAGATCATCAATAACATTTCTCTTGATCATCATTCTTTTAGGAGCCAACAATTTTAACATTCATAAAATTCAATATAAAAGATATGCACTGTTCAGGCATTCATTCAAAAGACAAAAAGTATTGCCACCACATATAAATAATTAGAATTTTCCTTATTAAGAACTCGAAAAAAAATATTGCCTCTTTATTCTAAAAATTTACTATTTTATTCATGTTTGATGATGATGAGAAAAATAAATTATAGATTAATTGGAGATAAAATCAAAATAGAGATACTAATTACTACTACTAATATATAACTTCTAAGGTAAATTCATAATAAGAATAGTTATCACAGAGTTAAGGCAAAGATTAGGACTCAACAACCTTTATTTTGGGAAGTAGGTGTTCTTCTAGTCTGTGGGGTGCTTGATCCTTCAAGAGATAATTTCTGACGCTTCAGTTCCTTCAAGTCACATCGTTGCTCTTCCTGTTCCCTTAGGTGCCATGATCTTGATGAATTTTAGCTCAGTGATCTTGGCAAATCACACAAAACTTAGAGGTTTGCTTGTCCTCAAGCAAAAGAAAGGAAATGAGAGGAATAGAGGGAGAGGCAATTTCGAAATTCAAAAGATATGATGAGTTGAAAAAGATATGAGAAGAAATTAAAAAGGATTTGAAAAAGAGTTCGATTGGATTGGAAAAAGATTTGTGTTTATGGATTAAGATACATTTGATATTTTTGGAAAAAAAAAAGTTTTTTAGAAATTAGGATTAAAATTTTTGGAATTAAAGGATGAAAATTTGTAACATGTTTATGCAAGAAATCATGAATTGAAATGTAGAAAATTAAAAAAAATGTGAAGAAAAAACGAATTTACCTCCTCCCCACCATCCTGGCGTTAAACGCCCAAACGCTGCATGTTTTGGGCGTTTAACACCCATGTGCAGCTTCTCCTGGGCGTTCAACGCCCAGGTGTTTCTTCTTTCTGGTGTTGAACGCCAGGAACTCCTTTGTCACTGGGCGTTTTTCTGAACGCCCAGGATGCTGCAAATATGGCGTGGAACGCCTAGAAGGTGCTTCTTTCTGGCGTTCAACGCCCAGAAGATGCTTCTTTCTGTCGTTTAACGCCCAGATGGCTATCCTTACTGGCATTGAACGCCCAGTGGATGCTTCTTTTGGGCGTTCAACACCCAAAATATTTCTTATTGGCTTTTTCATGCCAGTGAGATTCCAAATTCCCTTGTAACTTTGTGAACTCAAGCAATTGCTATTCTACCTTGAAGATAACTGAGATATACCTGTAAAAATTAATTAGTTAATAAATAAACTTTGTAACTGACTGGGTTGCCTCCCAGTAAGCGCTTCTTTATTGTCTTTAGCTGGACTATTACTGAGCTTTAATCAAGCCTCAGTTTTAAGCATTCTAGCTCAAAATTGCTTTCAAGATAATGTTTAACTCTCTGTCCATTAACAATGAACTTTTTGTTAGAATCATTATCCTGAAGCTCTACGTATCCATATGGTGACACACTTGTAATCACATATGGTCCTCTCCACCAGAATTTTAATTTCCCAGGGAATAATCTGAGCCTAGAATTAAATAGCAAAACTTTTTATCCAGGCTCAAAGACTCTGGATGACAGTTTCTTATCATGCCATCTTTTTGCTTTCTCTTTGTAAATTTTTGCATTTTCGAATGCATTGAGTCTAAATTCCTCTAGCTCATTTAACTGGAGCAAACACTTTTCTCCAGCTAACTTGGCATCAAGGTTTATGAATCTGGTCTCCCAGTTCCACTGGCAAGTGACATGCCTTTCCATACACAAGCTGGTATGGGGAGGTCCCTATAGGGGTTTTGAATGCTGTTCTGTATGCCCACAGAGCATCATCCAAGCTTCTTGCCCAATCCCTTCTACGGTTAATTACAGTCCATTCCAGGATTCTTTTAAGTTCTCTGTTAGAGACTTCAGCTTGCCCATTTGTCTGTGGATGATATGGAGTAGCTACCCTGTGGCTAACTCCATAACGAACCAAAGCAGAGTAAAGCTGTTTATTACAGAAATGAGTGCCCCCATCACTGATTAGTATTCCAGGGGTGCCAAATCTATTGAAGATGTGTTTCTGGAGGAATTTTAACACTGTCTTAGTGTCATTAGTGGGTGTTGCTATAGCTTCTACCCATTTGGATACATAATCCACTGCCACCAGAATATAAGTGTTTGAGTATGATGGTGGGAATGGCCCCATGAAGTCAATACCCCATACATCAAACAACTCGATCTCCAAGATCCCTTGTTGAGGCATGGCATAACTGTGAGGTAGATTGCCAGATCTTTGGCAACTGTCAAAATTGAGTACAAACACTCAGGAGTCTTTATAGAGAGTAGGCCAGTAGAAGCCACATTGGAGGACTCTTGTGGCTGTTCGCTCACTTCCAAAATGTCCTCCATACTGTGATCCATGGCAGTGCCAGAGGATCTTCTATGCTTCTTCTTTAGGCACACATCTACGGATTACTCCGTCTGCACATCTCTTGAAGAGATATGGTTCATCCCAATTGCATCTGTGATCAGTTTCTTTGATTGCTTTGGGTATGAACCTCACTACCTTGTAGTTTGCAATGTCTGCAAACCATGGAACTTTCTGGATGGCAAAGAGTTGCTCATCCAAAAAGGTTTTAGAGATCTCAGTAAGAGGGAGGGACGCCCCTTCTACTGGTTCTATTCGGGACAGGTGATCTGCTACTTTGTTCTCTGTCCCTTTTCTGTCTCTTATTTCTATATCAAACTCTTGCAGAAGTAACACCCATCTAATGAGTCTGGGTTTTGAATTCTGCTTTGTGATTAGATATTTAAGAGCAGCATGATCAGTGTACACAATCACTTTTGATCCTACTAAATAGGATCTAAACTTGTCAATGGCGTAAACCACTGCAAGCAACTCTTTTTCTGTGGTAGTGTAATTCTTCTGTGCGTCATTTAAAACACAACTGGCATAGTAAATGACGTGCAGAAGCTTATCATGCCTTTGTCCCAACACTGCACCAATGGCATGGTCACTGGCATCACACATTAATTCAAATGGTAGTGTCCAGTCTGGTGCAGAGATGACTGGTGCTGTGACCAGCTTAGCTTTCAGAGTCTCAAATGCCTGCAGACACTCCTTATCAAAGATAAATGGCATGTCAGCAGCTAGCAGATTACTTAGAGGTTTGGCGATTTTTGAAAAATCCTTTACAAACCTCCTATAGAATCCTGCATGCCCCAAAAAGCTTCTGATTGCCTTAACATTGGCTGGTGGTGGTAATTTTTCAATTACCTCTACCTTAGCTTGATCCACTTCTATTCCCTTGTTCGAAATTTTGTGTCCAAGGACAATTCCTTCAATCACCATAAAGTGACATTTCTCCCAATTTAAAACCAGGTTAGTCTCTTGGCACCTCTTTAGAACAAGTGCTAGATGGTCAAGACAGGAGCTGAATGAGTCTCCAAATACTGAGAAGTCATCCATGAATACTTCCAGAAAATTTTCCACCATATCAAAGAAAATTGAGAGCATGCACCTTTGAAAGGTTGCAGGTGCATTACACAGACCAAATGGCATCCTTGTGTATGCAAATACTCCAGATGAACATGTGAATGCTATTTTCTCTTGATCCTGGGGATCTACTGCAATTTGATTATAACCTGAATATCCGTCCAGGAAGTAGTAGTATTCATGACCTGCTAGTCTTTCTAGTATCTGGTCTATGAATGGTAAAGGAAAATGATCATTTCTGGTAGCTGTATTGAGCCTTCTGTAATCAATACACAAATGCCACCCTGTAACTGTTCTTGTAGGAACCAGTTCATTTTTTTCATTATGGACTACTGTCATGCCGCCTTTCTTAGGGACGACTTGGACAGGGCTATCAAAAATGGGATAAATAATCCCAGCCTCTTGTAATTTAGTGACCTCCTTTTGCACCACCTCCTTCATGGCTGGATTCAGCCGCCTTTGTGGTTGAACCACTGGCTTAGCGTCAACCTTCAATAAAATCTTGTGCATGCATCTGGCTGAGCTAATGCCTTTAAGATCACTGATGGACCACCCAAGAGCTGTCTTGTGTGTCTTTAGCACTTGAATTAGTGCTTCCTCTTCCTGTGGCTCTAAGGTAGAGCTTATGATTACAGGAAAGGTATCACCTTCTCCCAGAAATGCATATTTCAGGGATGGTGGTAATGGTTTGAGCTCGGGTTTAGGAGGTTTCTCCTCTTCTTGAGGGATTTTCAAAGGTTCTATTATTCTCTCTGATTCCTCCAGATCAGGCTGAACATCTTTAAAGATATCTTCCAGCTCTGATTCGAGACTCTCAGCCATATTGACTTCTTTTACCAGAGTGTCAATAATATCAACGCTCATGCAGTCATTTTGGGTGTCTAGATACTACATGGCTTTGACAACATTCAACTTGAACTCATCCTCATTGACTCTCACGGTTACTTCCCCTTTTTGAACATCAATGAGGTTTCGGCCAGTTGCTAGGAAAGGTCTTCCCAAAATGAGAGTTTGGTGCACGAAATTGTGATCATCAATAGCGCCATTAACATGGTACGCTCAATTGCAATCTCAACTCTTTATCACAACTTCGCACAACTAACCAGCAAGTGCACTGGGTCGTCCAAGTAATAAACCTTACACGAGTAAGGGTTGATCCCACGGAGATTGTTGGTATGAAGCAAGCTATGGTCATCTTGTAAATCTCAGTCAGGCAGATTCAAATGGTTATAGAGGATTAATGATTAAAAGATGAATAAAACATAAAATAAAGATAGAGATACTTATGTAATTCATTGGTGAGAATTTCAAATAAGCGTATGGAGATGCTTTGTCCCTTCCGTCTCTCTGCTTTCCTACTGTCTTCATCAAATCCTTCTTACTCCTTTCCATGGCAAGCTGTATGTTGGCCATCACCATTGTCAATGGCTACAGTCCCGTCCTCTCAGTGAAAATGTTCAACACGCTCTGTCACAGCATGGCTAATCATCTGTCGGCTCTCAATCAGGTTGGAATTGAATCCAGTGATTCTTTTGCGTCTGTCACTAACGCCCAGCCTTCAGGAGTTTGAAGCTCGTCACAGTCATTCAATCCTTGAATCCTACTTAGAATACCACAGACAAGGTTTAGACCTTCCGGATTCTCTTGAATGCCACCATCAATTCTAGCTTATACCACGAAGATTGTGATTAAGGAATCCAAGAGATATCCACTCAATCTAAGGTAGAATGGAGGTGGTTGTCAGGCACAAGTTCATAGGTGAGAATGATGATGAGTGTCACGGATCATCACATTCATCAAGTTGAGGAACAAGTGATATCTTAGAACAAGAATAAGC
>NC_029774.3:52711349-52712702 GCF_000817695.3 Arachis duranensis
GAGCTCCACACCTTAATCTATGGTGTGTAGAAACTCCACCGTTGAAAATACATAAGAACAAGGTCTAGGCATGGCCGAATGGCCAGCCCCCATGATCTAAGAACTAGATGTCCAAAGATGATCCTATGATCTAAAGTGATCAAAAGATGTCAAATACAATAGCAAAAAGGTCCTATTTGTAGAGAACTAGTAGCTTAGGGTTTACAAAGATGAGTAAATGACATAAAAATCCACTTCCGGGCCCACTTGGTGTGTGCTTAGCTGAGCATTGAAGTATTTTCGTTTAGAGACTCTTCTTGGAGTTAAACGCCAGCTTTTGTGTGACAGTTTGGGCGTTTAACTCCCATTCTTGTGCCAGTTCCGGCGTTTAACGCCGGGCAGTTTTGAGCTGATTTAGAACGCCAGTTTGGGCCATCATGCCAGAATTCTTGAGCTGACTTGGAACGCCTTTTTGGGCCATCAAATCTCGGGCAAAGTATGAACTATTATACATTGCTGGAAATCCCAGGATGTCTACTTTCCAACGCGATTGAGAGCACGCCAATTGAGCTTCTGTAGCTCCCGAAAATCCACTTCGAGTGCAGAGAGGTCAGAATCCAACAGCATCTGGAGTCCTTTTCAGCCTCTGAATCAGATTTTTGCTCAGGTCCCTCAATTTCAGCCAGAAAATACCTGAAATCACAGAAAAATACACAAACTCATAGTAAAGTCCAGAAAAGTGAATTTTAACTAAAAACTAATAAAAATATAATAAAAACTAACTAAAACATACTAAAAACATACTAAAAACAATGCCAAAAAGCGTATAAATTATCCGCTCATCACAACACCAAACTTAAATTGTTGCTTGTCCCCAAGCAACTGAAAATCAAATAGGATAAAAAGAAGAGAATATACTTCAGCTTTGCTAGAGTCCCCAATTAGAGGTGTCCAGGGTTCTTAAGCACACTCTTTTTGCCTTCTATCATGACTTTAATTTTTTTTTGTATTCACTGCTTTTTCTTGCTTCAAGAATCATTTTTTTGATTTTTCAGATCCTCAGTAACATGTCTCCTTTTTCATCATTCTTTCAAGAGCCAACATTCATGAACAACAAATTCAAAAGACATATGCACTGTTCAAGCATACATTCAGAAAACAAAAAGTATTGTCACCAAATCAAAATAATTAAGCTAGTTTTAAGGATGAATTTGAAATCATGTACTTCTTGTTCTTTTGTAATAAAAACAGTTTTCATTTAAGAAAAGTGATAGATTCATAGGACATTCATAACTTTAAGGCATAAACACTAAGACACTAATGATCATAAGACACAAACATAGATAAACATAAGCATAAAAATTTGAAAAACAG
>NC_029774.3:52712830-52714939 GCF_000817695.3 Arachis duranensis
GTCCTCAATGTCTCTTCCATGCCTTTGTTGCTCCTCTCTCATGATTCTTTGATCTTCTCTAATTTCATGGAGGAGAATGGAATGTTCTTGGTGCTCCACCCTTAGTTGGCCCATGTTGGAACTCAATTCTCCTAGGGAGGTGTTGATTTGCTCCCAATAGTTTTGTGGCAGAAAGTGTATCCCTTGAGGCATCTCAGGGATTTCATGATGAGGAATCTCCTCATGTCCATGAGTGGGATCTCTTGTTTGTTCCATCCTTTTCTTAGTGATGGGCTTGTCTTCATCAATGAGGATGTTTCCCTCTATGTTAATTCCAACTGAATAACAGAGGTGACAAATGAGATAAGGGAAGGCTAACCTTGCTAAGGTAGAGGACTTGTCCGCCACCTTATAAAGTTCTTGGGATATAACCTTATGAACTTCTACTTCCTCTCCAATCATGATGTTATGAATCAAGATAGCCCAGTCTATAGTAACTTCGGACCGGTTGCTAGTGGGAATGATTGAGCGTTGGATAAACTCCAACCATCCCCTAGCCACGGGCTTGAGGTCATGCCTTCTCAGTTGAACTGGCTTCCCTCTTGAATCTCTCTTCCATTGAGCACCCTCTTCACAAATGTCTATGAGGACTTGGTCCAACCTTTGATTAAAGTTGACCCTTCTAGTGTAAGGGTGTTCATCTCCTTGCATCATGGGCAAGTTGAATGCTAACCTTACATTTTCCGGACTAAAATCTAAGTATTTCCCCCGAACCATTGTAAGCCAATTCTTTGGGTCCGGGTTCACACTTTGATCATGGTTCTTAGTGATCCATGCATTGGCATAGAACTCTTGAACCATTAAGATTCCAACTTGTTGAATGGGGTTGGTAAGAACTTCCCAACCTCTCCTTTGGATCTCATGTCGGATCTCTGGATATTCACTCTTTTTGTTTGAAAGGGACCTCGGGGATCACCTTCTTCATGGCCACAACTTCATAGAAGTGGTCTTGATGCACCCTTAAGATGAATCTCTCCATCTCCCATGACTCGGAGGCAGAAGCTTTTGCCTTCCCTTTCCTCTTTCTAGAGATTTCTCCGGCCTTGGATGCCACAAATGGTTATGGAAAAACAAAAAGCAACGCTTTTACCACACCAAACTTAGAAGGTTTTAAATGGTTATGGAAAAACAAAAAGCAATGCTTTTACCACACCAAAGTTAGAAGATTTGCTCGTCCTCGAGCAAAAGAAGAAAGAAGAGAGTAGAAGAAGAAGAAAATGGAGGAGATGGAGGTGGCTTTGTGGTTCGGCCAAGGGGGAGAAGTAGTGTTTTGGTTGTGTGAAAATAAAGGAGTGAAGATGGGTTTATATAGGAGTGGAGAGGGGGTGTATAGTTTGGCCATAATGGGTGGGTTTGGGAGGGAAAGTGGTTTGAATTTGAATGGTGAGGTAGGTGGGGTTTTATGAAGGATGGATGTGAGTGGTGAAGAGAATAGTGGGATCTGATAGGTGAGGGGTTTTTGGGGAAGAGGTGTTGAGGTGATTGGTGAATGGGTGAAGAAGAGAGAGAGTGGTGGGGTAGGTGGGGATCCTGTGGGGTCCACAGATCCTGAGGTGTCAAGGAAAATTCATCCCTGCATCAAGTGGCGAGCAAAAATGCTCCTTCTGCCAATTCTGGCGTTAAACGCCGGGCTGGTGCCTATTTCTGGTGTTTAACGCCAGTTTCTTGCCCCTTCCTGGCGTTTAACGCCAGTTGGTGCCCCTTTCTGGCGTTAAACGCCCAGAATGGTGCCAGACTGGGCGTTAAACGCCCATTTGCTGTCTTCACTGGCGTTTGAATGCCAGCAAGTTTTCCTCCAAGGTGTGCTATTTTTTTTCTATTTTTCATTCTATTTTTGCTTTTTTTCAATTGATTTTGTGATTTCCCATGATCATCAACCTATAGAAAACATAAAATAACAAAAGAAAAATAGATAAATATAACATTGGGTTGCCTCCCAACAAGCGCTTCTTTAATGTCATTAGCTTGACAGTGGGCCCTCATGGAGCCTCACAGATACTCAGAGCAATGTTGGAACCTCCCAACACCAAACTTAGAGTTTGAATGTGGGGGTTCAACACCAAACTTAGA
>NC_029774.3:52714996-52715744 GCF_000817695.3 Arachis duranensis
TATTTTTACCAAAACATCCTCTACAAGTCCATAAGCTTGTTTTCTTGAATCGTCTGCCATCTCTAGTGAGATTCTTGCAGCTTGTACCTCAAAGATCCCTAGCTTCTCCATTACAGAGAGAGGCATGAGGTTTATGCTTGACCCTAGGTCACACAGAGCCTTCTTGAAGGTCATGGTGCCTACTGTACAAGGTATTGAAAACTTCCCAGGGTCCTGTCTCTTTTGAGGTAATCTCTGCCTAGTCAAGTCATCCAGTTCTTTGGTGAGCAAAGGGGGTTCGTCCTCCCAAGTCTCATTACCAAATAACTTGTCATTTAGCTTCATGATTGCTCCAAGTTACTTGGCAACTTGCTCTTCAGTGACATCTTCGTCCTCTTCAGAGGAAGAATACTCATCAGAGCTCATGAATGGCAGAAGTAAATCCAATGGAATCTCTATGGTCTCAGTGTGAGCCTCAGATTCCCATGGTTCCTCATTAAGGAACTCATTGGAGGCCAGTGGACATCCATTGAGGTCTTCCTCAGTGGGGATCACTGCCTCTTCTTCCTCTCCAGGTTCGGCCATGTGAGACGTGTTTATGGCCTTGCACTCTCTTTTTGGATTCTCTTCTATATTGCTTGGAAGAGTGCTAGGAGGGAGTTCAGTAACTTTCTTACTCAGCTGACCCACTTGTGCCTCCAAGTTTCTAATGGAGGACCTTGTTTCAGTCATGAAACTTTGAGTGGTTTTGATTAGATCAGAGACCATG
>NC_029774.3:52715974-52718260 GCF_000817695.3 Arachis duranensis
TGAGCTGTCCAATGACATCTTGGACAGTTCAGACAGACCATCATAGAAGATACCTATGATGCTCCATTCAGAAAGCATGTCAGAAGGACACTTTCTGATCAATTGTTTGTATCTTTCTCAAGCTTCATAGAGGGATTCACCTTCCTTCTGTTTGAAGGTTTGGACTTCCACTCTAAGCTTACTCAATTTTTAAGGTGGAAAGAACTTTGCCAATAAGGCATTGACTAGCTTTTCCCAAGAGTTCATGCTTTCTTTAGGTTGTGAGTCCAAATATATCCTAGCTCTGTCTCTTACAGCAAAAGGGAATAGCATAAGTCTGTAGACCTCAGGGTTAACCCCATTAGTCTTGACAGTGTCACAGATTTGCAAGAATTCAGCTAAAAACTGATGAGGATCTTCCAATGGAAGTCCATGGAACTTGCAATTCTGTTGCATTAGAGAAATTAATTGAGGCTTAAGCTCAAAGTTGTTTGCTCCAATGGCAGGGATAGAGATGCTTCTCCTATAGAAGTCGGGAGTAGGTGCAGTAAAGTCACCCAGCACCTTCCTTGCATTGTTGGCATTGTTGTTGTTTTCGGCTGCCATGTCTTCTTCTTGTTTGAAGATTTCTGTTAGGTCTTCTACAGAGAGTAGTGTTTTAGCTTTTCTTAGCTTTCGCTTCAAGGTCCTTTCAGGTTCAGGGTCAGCCTCAACAAGAATGCTTTTGTCTTTGCTCCTGCTCATATGAAATAGAAGAAAACAAGAAAATATGGAGTCCTCTATGTCACAGTATAGAGATTCCTTGAGGTGTCAGATGAAAAGAAGAATAGAAGGAGGAGGTAGAAGAATTTGAACTTATCAAGAGAGATAGAGTTTAAATTGTGCATGTTAGTCCACAAATAGAAGGATGTGAGAAGAGGGGAAGAAATTTTCGAAAATTAAAGTGAATTAATTAAAAGAAATTTTGAAAAATGGTAATTGATTTTCGAAAACCAGGAGTGGGAAAGAAATTAAGTGATTTTTGAAAAAGATTTTGAAATTAAAAAGCAAAAAGATATGATTGAAAACTATTTTGAAAAAGATGTGATTAAGAAGATATGATTGAAAAGTTATGGTTTTAAAAAGATATGATTGAAAGACAATTTAAAAAGATTTGATTTTTTTTAAAATTAATGACTTGGCTAACAAGAAAAGATATGATTCAAACATTAAACCTTTCTCAACAGAAAAGGCAACATACTTGAAATGTTGAATCAAATCATTAATTGTTAGCAAGTATTTTTGAAAATTGAGAGAAATTAATTTTGAAAAGATATGATTTGAAAAAGATTTGATTTTGAAAAATTTTGAAAACTTAAAAAAAATTTGCATTAAAAACAAAAATCTTCCCTCTTGTTCCATCCTGGCGTTAAACGCCCAAAATGGTATACATTCTGGCGTTTAACGCCCAAAATACTATCCTTTTGGAAGTTAAATGCCCAGCCAGGTATCCTGGCTGGCGTTTAAACGCCAATTTTCCTTCCTTACTAGGCGTTTTGAACGCCCAGCTTTTTCTATGTAATTCCTCTACTGTATGTTCTGAATCTTCAATTCTCTGTATTATTGACTTGAAAAGACACAAAAAATTTTTTTTGAATTTTTAATGATGAGGAATAATCAAAATGCCACTAAGATCAAATAAACAATGCATGCAAGACACCAAACTTAGAAGTTTGTATACTATTGACACTAACAAGTTGAGAATACATATGAGAAACAACAAAACACTCAAGACAAGAGAATTTAAAGATCAGAGCAAGGAAATCATCAAGAACAACTTGAAGATCAATGAAGACACATGAATGAATTTGAAAAATGCAAGAAGAATAGAAACATGCAATTAACACCAAACTTAAAATGGACACTAGACTCAAACAAGAAATATTTTTGGTTTTTATGATTTTGTAATTTTTTTGGATTTTTCGAAATTTATGTGAAAAAGAAAATAAAGATATCAAAATTCTTAATGAGAATTCCAGGAATCATGCAATGTTAGTCTAAAGCTTTAGTCTAAAGAAATTAGACATGGCTAGCCAAGCTTCAGCAGACATTACATTCAAGAGCTAAATTGATGAAAATCAATTAGCTTTGGTGATGATAAGAACATCACCATGAAACTCTAGAATTCATTCTTAAGAATTCTGAAGAAAAATACCTAATCTAAGCAACAAGATGAACCGTCAGTTGTCCAAACTCAAACAATCCCCGGCAACGGTGCCAAAAACTTGGTGCATGAAATTGTGATCATCAATGGCGCCATCAACATGG
>NC_029774.3:52718410-52727408 GCF_000817695.3 Arachis duranensis
GATCCCACGGAGATTGTTGGTATGAAGCAAGCTATGGTCATCTTGTAAATCTCAGTCAGGCGGATTCAAATGGTTATGAGTGATTTATGAATAAAATATAAATAAAACATAAAATAAAGATAGAGATACTTATGTAATTCATTGGTGAGAATTTCAGATAAGCGTATGGAGATGCTTTGTGCCTTCCATCTCTCTGCTTTCCTACTGTCTTCATCCAATCCTTCTTACTCCTTTCCATTGCAAGCTGTATGTTGGGCATCACCGTTGTCAATGGCTACAGTCTCGTCCTCTCAGTGAAAATGTTCAACGTGCTCTGTCACAGCACGGCTAATCATCTGTCGGTTCTCAATCAGGTTAGAATAGAATCCAGTGATTCTTTTGCGTCTGTCACTAACGCCCAGCCTTCAGGAGTTTGAAGCTCGTCACAGTCATTCAATCCTTGAATCCTACTTAGAATACCACAGACAAGGTTTAGACCTTCCGGATTCTCTTGAATGCCGCCATCAATTCTATCTTATACCACGAAGATTCTGATTAAAGAATCCAAGAGAGATCCACTCAATCTAAGGTAGAACGGAGGTGGTTGTCAGGCACACGTTCATAGGTGAGAATGATGATGAGTGTCACGGATCATCACATTCATCAAGTTGAGGAACAAGTGATATCTTAGAACAAAAATAAGCTAAATTGAATAGAAGAACAATAGTAATTGCATTAATACTCGAGGTACAGCAGAGCTCCACACCTTAATCTATGGTGTGTAGAAACTCCACCGTTGAAAATACATAAGAACAAGGTCTAGGCATGGCCGAATGGCCAGCCCCCATGATCTAAGAACTAGACGTCCAAAGATGATCCTAAGATCTAAAGTGATCAAAAGATGTCAAATACAATAGCAAAAGGTCCTTTTTGTAGAGAACTAGTAGCTTAGGGTTTACAAAGATGAGTAAATGACATAAAAATCCACTCCCGAGCCCACTTGGTGTGTGCTTGGGCTGAGCATTGAAGCTTTCATGTGTAGAGACTTTTCTTGGAGTTAAATGCTAGCTTTTGTGCCAGTTTGGGCGTTTAACTCCCATTCTTGTGCCAGTTCCGGCGTCAAAATTCTTGAGCTCACTTGGAACGCCTGTTTGGGCCATCAAATCTCAGACAAAGTATGAACTATTATACATTTCTGGAAAGCCCATGATGTCTACTTTCCAACGCAATTGAGGGCGCGCTAATTAGACTTTTGTAGCTCCAGAAAATCTACTTCCAGTGCAGGGAGGTCAGAATCCAACAACATCTGTAGTTCTTTTCAGCCTCTGAATCAGATTTTTGCTCAGGTCCCTCAATTTCAGCCAGAAAATACCTGAAATCACAGAAAAACACACAAACTCATAGTAAAGTCCAGAAAAGTGAATTTTAAATAAAAAACTAATAAAATCTAATAAAAACTAACTAAAACATACTAAAAACATACTAAAAGCAATGCCAAAAAGCGTATAAATTATCCGCTCATCAGAGTTGCACTCTTATGCTCCTCCATTTGCACACCACAAAGTTAGTGGGAAAGGCAAATGGCCCAACCTTAACAATCATGTCTTCAATCACGCCTGATGGGTATTTAATGGAGCGATCAGCAAGTTGGAGACATATCCGGGTTAGTTTAACTTCATAAGTCAACCCAAGCTTTTTGATAGTAGCTGCAGGTATTAGGTTAATACATGCCCCAAGATCACATAGAGCTTGCTTGGTACAAGTACCTTCTAATGTGCATGGTATCATAAAGCTTCTCGGATCTTAAGCTTCTCAGGTAAGCTTTTTAGAATGACTGCACTGCATTCTTCAGTGAGGTAAACTTTTTCAGTTTCCCTCCAATCCTTCTTATGATTTAAGATCTCTTTCATGAACTTAGCATAAGAGGGTATTTGCTCAAGTGCCTCTACAAATGGAATCTTTATTTCAAGATTCCTAAGATAGTCTGCAAAGTGGGCAAATTGCTTATCCTGTTTCGCTTGGCGGAGTTTCTGAGGATAAGGCATTTTGGCTTTGTATTCCTCAACCTTAGTGCTACAGATTTATTGCCTACAGATGTGGGTTGAGAAGCTTTTTTAGATGGGTTATTATCAGCACTTGTATGTGTCTGATCCCCACTGGCATTTGAATGCCAGGGGTGGAAGCTGGAGTGGCGTTAGACGCCAACTCCTTACTTGTTTCTGGCGTCTGAACGCCAGAACTGTTCTCCCTTTGGGCGTTCAACGCCAAATCATTGCTTGTTTCTGGCATTGAACGCCAGGACTGAAAATGGTTTGGGCGTTCAAAGCCAGCTTTCCACCCAGTTTCTGGCGTTTGAGCACCAGGATTATTCCTCTCTGGGCTCTTACTGTCCTCAGAGGAATTTTGGGTAGTTTGCTCATTTCTTGTCTTCCTGCTGTCTTAAAGTGAGGTATTTAATATTTTCCCAATTCTTAATTGAACTGCTTGGCACTCTTCTATTATTTGTTTTGATAATTGCTGTTCTGTTTGCTTCAATTGCACTTCCATATTCATATTAGCCATTCTTGTTTCTTGTAATATCTCTTTGAATTCGGCTAACTATTTTGTTAGAAAATCCAATTGCTGATTGAATTTTGTAACTTGTTCTGCAGGACTCATTTTAGCAGTTACTGTTTCAGCCTCTTCTTTCATGGAAGGTTCACTGCTTAGGTACAGATGCTGATTTCTGGCAACTGTATCAATGAGCTCTTGAGATTCTTCTATTGTCTTTCTCATGTGTATAGATCCACCAGTTGAGTGGTCTAGAGAAATCTGGGCTCTTTCTGTAAGCCCATAATAGAAGATGTCTAACTACACCCACTCTGAAAACATTTCAGAGGGGCATTTTCTTAGCATCTCTCTGTATCTCTCCCAGGCATCATAAAGGGATTCATTATCTCCTTGTTTGAAGCCTTGGATGCTTAGCCTTAGCTGTGTCATCCATTTTGGAGGAAAATAGTGATTCAGGAATTTTTCTGACAGCTGTTTCCATGTCCTTATGTTGTCCTTAGGTTGGTTATTTAACCACCTCTTAGCTTGGTCCTTTACAGCAAATGGAAACAGTAATAATCTGTAGACATCATGATCTACTTCCTTATCATGTACCGTGTCAGCAATTTGTAAAAATTGTGCCAGAAACTCTTTAGGTTCTTCCTGTGGAAGACCGGAATACTGGCAACTTTGCTGCACCATGATGATGAGCTGAGGATTCAACTCAAAACTACTGACTCCGATGGAGGGTATACAGATACTACTCCCATATGAAGCAGTAGTGGGGTTAGCATATGACCCCAGAGTCCTTCTAAACTGTTCATTTCCACCTAGTTCCAAGATGGAGCAAGGGAGATGATATGGATGTAAATATTATTTATTTTATTATATATAAAAATTTATTTTCAAAATAATAAAATAAAATAAAATAAGATAAAATAAAAACGAAATAAAAATAAAAATCAAAAAAATTGAAAATGTTTTGTGAAGATTTTCGAAAAAATTGAGGAGAGAGAAAGTGGTTAGGATATTTTTTTTGAAAAAGATAATAAAATATTATTATTATTTTTTTAAAATCTTAAAAGGATAAGATTTGAAATATTTTGAAATTGAAATCTGAATTTTTATATAAAAAAATTTCAAAAAAGTAGCTTAAAAATAGTTAGAAAAGATATTTTTTTTGAATTTTGAATTTTATGATGAAAGAGAAAAACACACAAAAGACACAAGACTTAAAATTTTTAGATCTAATGCTCCTTGTTTTCGAAAATTTTGGAGGGAAAACACCAAGGAACACCAAACTTAAAAATTTTTAGATCAAAACATAAAGAAGACTCAAGAACACTTTGAAGATTCATAAGAACAACAAGAACAAAAGAAAGAACACCAAACTTAAAATTTTTAGAAAACTTCAATAAAATTTTTGAAAATTATAAAAAAGATTAACAATAAAACACAAAACTTAAAGTTTAGCACAAGATTTAATTAAAGAAAAGTTATTTTTGAAAAGAATTTTAAAAAGGAGATACCCAATTGCCAAGAACATAAGCCAACGCTCTAGCCAACTGAGCTATAAATGTAACGTGTTTTAAAGATGTATTATTTTTATAGATGAAAATAATTTTTTTGAAGACTAATATTTTGAAAAAGCACAAGAAAAACAAGAAAAGACTCAGAACAAGACAAACTAAAGATCAAACAAGAAATATTGACAAGAACAATTTGAAGATCAAGGAAAAACGTAGAACACTAATTCGAAAATTTAAAAGGAAAATATAAAATATGCAATTGACACCAAACTTAGAACAAGACACTAATTCACGAAAAAAAATTAAAAAGTGATAAAGAAAAGTAATATTTTTGAAAAATTTTTGAAAAGGAAATAAAGGACTCAGAATTTAATGACTCTATAGCAACAAAAATAAATTATTCCTAATCTAAGTAACAAAATAAACCTTTAGTTGTTCAAACTCAAACAATCCCCGGCAACGGCGCCAAAAACTTGGTGGATGAAATTGTGATAAGTGCACTGGGTCATCCAAGTAATACCTTACGTGAGTAAGGGTCGAATCCCACGGAGATTGTTGGCTTGAAGCAAGTTATGGTTATTTTATTATTCTTAGTCAGGATATCAATTATAATTATCAGTTTGAATTACGAAAAATAAAAGAGCATCAAATAAATAATTGTCACTTAATAATGGAGAATATGTTGGAGTTTTGGAGATGCTTTGTCATCTGAATCTCTGCAACGTACTGCTTTCTTACTTTCAGAATTTGCAAGGCTCCTTCCATGGCAAGCTATATATAGGGTGTCACCGTTGTCAATGGCTACTTCCCAACCTCTCAGTGAAAACGGTCCAAATGCTCTGTCACAGCACGACTAATCAGCTATTGGTCCTTGATCATGTCGGAATAGAATTCATTGATTCTTTTGCGTTTGTCATCACGCCCAACACTCGCGAGTTTGAAGCTCGTCACAATCATCCAATCCCAGAATCCTACTCGGAATACCACAGACAAGGTTTAGACTTTCCGGATTTTCATGAATGCCGCCATCAATTCCAGCTTATACCACGAAAATTCTGATTAAGGAATCTAAGAGATACTCATTCAATCTGATGTAGAATGGAGGTGGTTGTCAAAGACACATTCATGGGGTGAGGAAGGTTGGTGCACGAAATTGTGATCATCAATGGCGCCATCAACATGGTACGCTCAATTGCAATCTCAACTCTTTATCACAACTTCAGACAACTAACCAGCAAGTGCACTGGGTCGTCCAAGTAATAAACCTTACGCGAGTAAGGGTCGATCCCATGGAGATTGTTGGTATGAAGCAAGCTATGGTCATCTTGTAAATCTCAGTCAGGCGGATTCAAATGGTTATGGAGGATATACGAATAAGGCATAAAGTAAGATAGAGATACTTATGTAATTCATTGGTGAGAACTTCAGATAAGCGAATGGAGATGCTTTGTCCCTTCCGTCTCTCTGCTTTCCTACTGTCTTCATCCAATCCTTATTACTCCTTTCCATGGCAAGCTGTATGTTGGGCATCACCGTTATCAGTGGCTACAATCCCGTCCTCTCAGTGAAAATGTTCAACGCACCCTGTCACGGCACGGCTAATCATCTGTCGGTTCTCAATCAGGTTGGAATAGAATCCAGTGATTCTTTTGCGTCTGTCACTAACGCCCCACAATCGCGAGTTTGAAGCTTGTCACAGTCATTCAATCCTTGAATCCTACTCAGAATACAACAGAAAAGGTTAAGACCTTCCGGATTCTCTTGAATGCCGCCATCAATTCTAGCTTATACCGCGAAGATTCCGATTAAGGAACCCAAGAGATAAACATTCAAGCCTTGTTTGCTTGTAGAACGGAAGTGGTTGTCAGGGACGCGTTCATAAGTGAGAATGATGATGAGCGTCACATAATCATCACATTCATCATGTTCTTGGGTGCGAATGAATATCTTAGAACAAGAATAAGTTGAATTGAATAGAAGAACAATAGTAATTGCATTGATACTCGAGGTACAGCAGAGCTTCACACCTTAATCTATGGTGTGTAGAAACTCCACCGTTGAAAATACATAAGTGATAATAGTGATCATTGGCTTCGGCCCCAGAGAGGGAACCAGAAGAACCAAGATGAAAATACAATAGTAAAAGGTCCTATTTGTAGAGAACTAGTAGCCTAGGGTTTACAAAGATGAGTAAATGACATAAAAATCCACTTCCGGGCCCACTTCGTGTGTGCTTGGGCTGAGCATTGAAGCTTTCATGTGTAGAGACTTTTCTTGGAGTTAAACGCCAGCTTTTGTGCCAGTTTGGGCGTTTAACTCCCATTCTTGTGCCAGTTCCGGCGTTTAACGCCGGGCAGTCTTGAGCTGATTTAGAACGCCAGTTTGGGCCATCAAATCTCAGGCAAAGTATGGACTATTATACATTGCGGGAAAGCCCAGGATGTCTAATTTCTAACGCCGTTGAAAGCGCGCCAATTGGGCTTCTATAGCTCCAGAAAATCCACTTCGAGTGCAGGAAGGTCAGAATCCAACAGCATCTAGAGTCCTTTTGAACCTCTGAATCAGATTTTTGCTCAGGTCCCTCAATTTCAGCCAGAAAATACTTGAAATCACAGAAAAACACACAAACTCATAGTAAAGTCCAGAAAAGTAAATTTTAACTAAAAACTAATGAAAATATAATAAAAACTAACTAAAACATACTAAAAACATACTAAAAACAATGCCAAAAAGCGTATAAATTATCCGCTAATCACAACACCAAACTTAAATTGTTGCTTGTCCCCAAGCAACTGAAAATCAAATAAGATAAAAAGAAGAGAATATGCAATGAATTCTAAAAACATCTATGAAGATCAGTATTAATTAGATGAGCAGGGCTTTTAGCTTTTTGCTTCTGAACAGTTTTGACATCTCACTTTTTCCTTTGAAGTTTAGAATGATTGGCATCTATAGGAACTTAGAATCTCAGATAGTGTTATTGATTCTCCTAGTTAAGTATGATGATTCTTGAACACAGCTACTTTATGAGTCTTGGCCGTGGCCCAAAGCACTCTGTCTTCCAGTATTACCACCGGATACATACATGCCACAGACACATAATGGGTGAACCTTTTCAGATTGTGATCAGCTTTGCTAGAGTCCCCAATTAGAGGTGTCCAGGGTTCTTAAGCACACTCTTTTTGCCTTGGATCACAACTTTATTCTTTTTCTCTCTTTTTTTTCGTTTTTCTCCCCTCCCTTTTTTTCTTTTTTTTTTTGTATTCAGTGCTTTTTCTTGCTTCAAGAATCATTTTTATGATTTTTCAGATCCTCAGTAACATGTCTTTTTTTTCATCATGCTTTCAAGAGCTAACATTCATGAACAACAAATTCAAAAGACATATGCACTGTTCAAGCATACATTCAGAAAACAAAAGTATTGCCACCACATCAATATAATTAATCTGTTATAAAATTCAAAATTCATGCAATTCTTCTCTTTTTTAATTAAGAACATTTTTCATTCAAGAAAGGTGATGGATTCATAGGACATTCATAACTTTAAGGCATAGACACTAAGACACTAATGATCACAAGACACAAACATAGATAAACATAAGCATGAAAATTCGAAAAATAGGAAAATAAGGAACAAGGAGATTAAAGAACGGGTCCACCTTAGTGATGGTACCTTGTTCTTCCTCTTGAAGATCTTATGGAGTGCTTGAGCTCCTCAACGTCTCTTCCTTGCCTTTGTTGCTCCTCTCTCATGATTCTTTGATCTTCTCTAATTTCATGGAGGAGGATGGAATGTTCTTGGTGCTCCACCCTTAATTGTCCCATGTTGGAACTCAATTCTCCTAGAGATGTGTTGATTTGCTCCCAATAGTTTTGTGGAGGAAAGTGCATCCCTTGAGGCATCTCAGGGATTTCATGATGAGTGGGATCTCTTGTTTGGTCCATCCTTTTCTTAGTGATGGGCTTGTCCTCATCAATGAGGATGTCTCCCTCTATGTCAACTCCAACTGAATAACAGAGGTGACAAATGAGATGAGGAAATGCTAACCTTGCCAAGGTAGAGGACTTGTCTGTCACCTAATAAAGTTCTTGGGCTATAACCTCATGAACTTCTACTTCTTCTCCAATCATGATGCTATGAATCATGATGGCCCGGTCTATAGTAACTTCAGACCGGTTGCTAGTGGGAATGATTGAGCGTTGGATAAACTCCAACCATCCCCTAGCCACGGGCTTAAGGTCATGCCTTCTTAGTTGAACCGGCTTCCCTTTTGAATCTCTCTTCCATTGAGCGCCCTCTTCACAAATGTCTATGAGGACTTGGTCCAACCTTTGATCAAAGTTGACCCTTCTAGTGTAAGGGTGTTCATCTTCTTGCATCATGGGCAAGTTGAATGCCAGCCTTACATTTTCCGTACTAAAATCTAAGCATTTCCCCCGAACCATTGTAAGCCAATTCTTTGGGTTCGGGTTCACACTTTGATCATGGCTCTTGGTGATCCATGCATTGGCATAGAACTCTTGAACCATTAAGATTCCGACTTGTTGAATGTGGTTGGTAAGAACTTCCCAACCTCTTCTTCGAATCTCATGTCGGATCTCCAGATATTCACTCTTTTTGAGTTTAAAAGGGACCTCAGGGATCACCTTCTTCAAGGCCACAACTTCATAGAAGTGGTCTTGATGCACCCTTGAGATGAATCTCTCCATCTCCCATGACTCGGAGGTGGAAGCTTTTGCCTTCCCTTTCATCTTTCTAGAGGTTTCTCCGGCCTTGGATGCCATAAATGGTTATGGAAAAACAAAAAACAATGCTTTTACCACACCAAACTTAAAAGGTTTGCTCGTCCTCGAGCAAAAGAAGAAAGAAGAAAGTAGAAGAAGAAGAAATGAAGGAGATGGAGATGGCTTTGTGGTTTGGCCAAAGGGAGAGAAGTAGTGTTTAGGTTGTGTGAAAATGA
>NC_029774.3:52727543-52728576 GCF_000817695.3 Arachis duranensis
GGATTTTATGAAGGATGGATGTGAGTGGTGAAGAGAAAGATGGGATTTGATAGGTGAGGGGTTTTTAGGGAAGAGGTGTTGAGGTGATTGGTGAATGGGTGAAGAAGAGAGAGAGTGGTGGGGTAGGTGGGGATCCTGTGGGGTCCACAGATCCTGAAGTGTCAAGGTAAAGTCATCCCTACACCAAGTGGCGAGCAAAAATGCTCTTTATGCTAATTCTAGCGTTAAACGCCGGGCTGGTGCCCATTTCTGGCATTTAACGCAAGCTTCTTGCCCTTTCCTGGCACTTAACGCCAGTCTGGTGCCCCTTTTTGGCGTTAAACGCCCAGAATGGTGCCAGACTGGGCGTTAAACGCCCATTTGCTGCCCTTACTGGCGTTTAAATGCCAGCAAGGTCTTCCTCCAGGGTGTGCTATTTTTCTTTCTGTTTTTCATTCTGTCTTTGCTTTTTCAATTGATTTTGTGACTTCTCATGATCATCAACCTACATAAAACATAAAATAACAAAGAAAAATAGATAAAAATAACATTGGGTTGCCTCCCAACAAGCGCTTCTTTAATGTCAGTAGCTTGACAGAGGGCTCTCATGGAGCCTCACAGATACTCAGAGCAATGTTGGAACCTCCCAACACCAAACTTAGAGTTTGAATGTGGGGGTTCAACACCAAACTTAGAATTTGGTTGTGGCCTCCCAACACCAAACTTAGAGTTTGACAGTGGGGGCACTGTTTGACTCTGTTTTGAGAGAAGCTCTTCATGCTTCCTCTCCATGGTGATAGAGGGATATCCTTGAGCCTTAAACACAAAGGATTCTTCATTCACTTGAATGATCAATTCTCCTCTGTCCACATCAATCACAGCCTTTGCTGTGGCTAGGAAGGGTCTGCCAAGGATGATGGATTCATTCATGCACTTCCCAGTTTCTAGGACTATGAAATCAGCAGAGATGTAATGGTCTTCAATCTTTACCAGAACATCCTCTACAAGCCCATAAGCTTGTTTTCTTGAATTGTCTGCCATCTCTAGTGAGATT
>NC_029774.3:52728841-52729373 GCF_000817695.3 Arachis duranensis
CCAAGTCTCATTACCAACTAACTTGTCATTTAGCTTCATGATTGCTTCAAGGTATTTAGCAACTTGCTCTTTAGTGACATACTCATCCTTTTCAGAGGAAGAATACTCATCAGAGCTCATGAATGGCAGAAGTAAATCCAATGGAATCTCTATGGTCTCTGTGTGAGCCTCAGATTCCTATTGTTCCTCATTAGGGAACTCATTGGAGGCCAGTGGACGTCCATTGAGGTCTTCCTCAGTGGCGATCTCTGCCTCTTCCTCCTCTCCAAATTCGGCCATGTGGGTCATGTTAATGGCCTTGCATTCTCCTTTTGGATTCTCTTCTGTATTGCTTGGAAGAGTACTAGAAGGGAGTTCAGTAATTTTCTTGCTCAGCTGTCCCACTTGTGCCTCCAAGTTTCTAATGGAGGACCTTATTTCAGTCATGAAACTTTGAGTGGTTTTGATTAGGTCAGAGACCATGGTTGCTAAGTCAGAATGGCTCTACTTAGAATTCTCTGTCTGTTGCTGAGAAGATGATGGAAAAGGCTTG
>NC_029774.3:52729475-52729818 GCF_000817695.3 Arachis duranensis
TTCCATGAGAGATTTGGATGATTTCTCCATGAAGGATTATAGGTATTTCCATAGGATTCTCCCATGTAATTCACCTCTTCCATTGAAGGGTTCTCAGTGTCATAAGCTTCTTCTTCAGATGAAGCGTCCTTAGTACTGCCTGGTGCAGCTTGCATTCCAGACAGACTTTGAGAAATCATATTGACTTGTTGAGTCAATATTTTGTTCTGAGCCAATATGGCATTCAGAGTATCAATCTCAAGAACTCCTTTCTTCTGATTTTTCCCATTGTTCACAGGATTCCTTTCAGAAGTGTACATGAATTGGTTATTTGCAACCATTTCAATGAGTTCTTGAGCTTCTG
>NC_029774.3:52730045-52731248 GCF_000817695.3 Arachis duranensis
TTGAAGGTTTAGACTTCCACTCTAAGCTTACTCAATTTTTGAGGTGGAAAGAACTTTCCCAAGAAGGCATTGACTAGCTTTTCCCAAGAGTTCAGGCTTTCTTTTGGTTGTGAGTCCAATCATATCCTAGCTCTGTCTCTTACAGCAAAAGGGAATAGCATAAGTCTGTAGACCTCAAGGTCAACCCCATTAGTCTTGACAGTGTCACAGATTTGCAAGAACTCAGCTAAAAACTGATGAGGATCTTCCAATGGAATTCCTTGGAACTTACAATTCTGTTGCATCAGAGAAACTAATTGAGGCTTAAGCTCGAAGTTGTTTGCTCCAATGGCAGGGATAGAGATGCTTCTCCCATAGAAGTCGGGTGTAGGTGCAGTAAAGTCACTCAGTAATTTTCCTTGCATTGTTGGCATTGTTGTTGTTTTCGGCTGCCATGTCTTCTTCTTGTTTGAAGATTTCTATTAGGTCCTCTACAGAGAGTTGTGCCTTAGCTTCTCTTAGCTTTCGCTTCAAGGTCCTTTCAGGTTCAAGGTCAGCCTCAACAAGAATGCTTTTGTCTTTGCTCCTGCTCATATGAAAGAGAAGATAACAAGAAAGTATGGAATCCTCTATGCCACAGTATAGAGATTCCTTGAAGTGTCAGAGGAAAAGAAAAATGGAAGGAAGAGGTAGAAAATTCGAACTTATGAAGGAAAGATGGAGTTCGAATTGTGCATTGAGGAGTAGTGTTAGTCCATAAATAGAAGGATGTGAGAAGAGGGGAGGAAATAAAAATAAAAAGATTTTAAAAACATTTTGAAAAACAATAATTGATTTTCGAAAACTTTAAGAGTGGAAAAAGAAATCAAGTGATTTTTGAAAAAGATTTTGAAATTAGAAAGTAAAAAGATATGATTGAAAACTATTTTGAAAAAGATGTGATTAAAAAGATATGATTTAAAAGTTATGGTTTTTTTTTAAAAAGATGTGATTGAGAAGATATTATTTGAAAAACAATTTAAAAAGATTTGATTTTGAAAATTAATGACTTGGCTAACAAAAAAAGATATGATTCAAACATTAAACCTTTCTCAACAGAAAAGGCAACATACTTGAATTGTTGAATCAAATCATTAATTGATAGAAAGTATTTTTGAAAATGGAAAGAAATTGATTTTGAAAACATATGATTGAAAAGATATGATTTGAAAAAGATTTGATTTT
>NC_029774.3:52731315-52731939 GCF_000817695.3 Arachis duranensis
TCTCTTGTGCCATCCTGGCGTTAAACGCCCAGAATGGTATCCATTCTGGCGTTTAACGCCCAAAGCTCTACCCTTTTGGGCGTTAAACGCCCAGCCAGGCACCCTGGCTGGCGTTTAAACGCCAGTTTTCCTTCCTCAGTGGGCGTTTTGAACGCCCAGCTTTTTCTGTGTAATTCCTCTGCTGAATGTTCTGAATCTTCAATTCTCTGTATTATTGACTTGAAAAGACACAAATTAAAAATTTTTTGGATTTTTAATAATGAGGAATAATCAAAATGCAACTAAGATCAAATAAATAATGCATGCAAGACACCAAACTTAGAAGTTTGTATAATACTGACACTAACAAGTTGAGAATGCATATGAAAACAACAAAACACTCAAGACAAGAGAATTTAAAGATCAGAACAAGGAAATCATCAAGAACAACTTGAAGATTAATGAAGACACATGCATGAATGCAAGAAGAATAGAAACATGCAATTGACACCAAACTTAAAATGAGACACTAGACTCAACAAGAAACATAAAATATTTTTTTTATTTTTATGATTTTGTAATTTTTTTGGATTTTTTGAAAATTAAGTGGAAAAGAAAATAAAGATATCAAAATTCTTAATAAGA
>NC_029774.3:52732111-52741604 GCF_000817695.3 Arachis duranensis
ACCTTGAAACACTAGAATTCATTCTTAAAAATTCTGAAAAATACCTAATCTAAGCAACAAGATGAACCGTCAGTTGTCCAAACTCAAACAATCCCCGGCAACGGTGCCAAAAACTTGGTGTTGTTGCCGAATCAAAACTTGGCACTGTTATTGCAGGGAACAAATGCGAAAATGTAGTTAGGACATTTAATTCCCCGGCAACGGCGCCAAAAACTTGGTGCACGAAATTGTGATCATCAATGGCGCCATCAATATGGTACGCTCAATTGCAATCTCAACTCTTTATCACAACTTCGCACAACTAACCAGCAAGTGCACTGGGTCGTCCAAGTAATAAACCTTACGCGAGTAAGGGTTGATCCCACGGAGATTGTTGGTATGAAACAAGCTATGGTCACCTTGTAAATCTTAGTCAAGCAGATTCAAATGGTTATGGATGATATACGAATAAGGCATAAAGTAAGATAGAGATACTTATGTAATTCATTGGTGAGAACTTCAGATAAGCAAATGGAGATACTTTGTCCCTTCCGTCTCTCTGCTTTACTACTGTCTTCAGCTAATCCTTATTACTCCTTTCCATGGCATGCTGTATGTTGGGCATCATCGTTGTCAGTGGCTACAATCCCGTCCTCTCAGTGAAAATGTTCAACGCACCAAGTCACGGCACGGCTAATCATCTGTCGGTTCTCAATCAGGTTGGAATAGAATCCATTGATTCTTTTGCGTCTGTCACTAACGTCCAGCCTTCAGGAGTTTGAAGCTCGTCACAGTCATTCAATCATTGAATCCTACTCGGAATACCACAGACAAGGTTTAGACCTTCCGGATTCTCTTGAATGCCACCATCAATTCTAGCTTATACCACGAAGATTCCGATCAAGGGATCCAAGAGATAAATATTCAAGCCTTGTTTGCTTGTAGAACAGAAGTGGTTGTCAGGCACTCGTTCATAAGTGAAAATGATGATGAGTGTCACATAATCATCACATTCATCATGTTCTTGGGTGCAAATGAATATCTTAGAACAAGAATAAGCTAAATTGAATAGAAGAACAATAGTAATTGCATTAAAACTCGAGGTACAGCAGAGCTCCACACCGTAATCTATGGTGTGTAGAAACTCCACCGTTGAAAATACATAAGTGATAATAGTGATTATTGGCTTCGGCCCCAGAGAGGGAACCAGAAGAACCAAGATGAAAATACAATAGTAAAAGGTCCTATTTGTAGAGAACTAGTAGCCTAGGGTTTACAAAGATGAGTAAATGACATAAAAATCCACTTCTGGGCCCACTTGGTGTGTGCTTGGGCTGAGCATTGAAGCTTTCATGTGCAGAGACTTTTCTTGGAGTTAAACGCCAGCTTTTGTGCCAGTTTGGGCGTTTAACTCCCATTCTTGTGCCAGTTCCGGCGTTTAACGCCGGGCAGTTTTGAGCTGATTTGGAACGCCAGTTTGGGCCATCAAATCTCGGGCAAAGTATGGACTATTATACATTGCTGGAAAGCCCAGGATGTCTACTTTCCAAAGCCGTTGAGATCGCGCCAATTGGATTTTTGTAGCTCCAGAAAATCCACTTCGAGTGCAGGGAGGTCAGAATCCAACAGCATCTACAGTCCTTTTCAGCCTCTGAATCAGATTTTTGCTCAGGTCCCTCAATTTCAGCCAGAAAGTCCTCGAAATCACAGAAAAACACACAAACTCATAGTAAAGTCCAGAAAAGTGAATTTTAACTAAAAACTAATGAAAATATAATAAAAACTAACTAAAACATACTAAAAACATACTAAAAACAATGCCAAAAAACTTATAAATTATCCGCTCATCAAAGGTGATGAATGTCACGGATCATCACCTCCTTCATAGTGAAGCGCGAATGAACATCTTAGATAGGAACAAGCATATTTGAATGAGAAACAGAAATAATTGCATTAATTTATCGAGACGCTGCAAAGCTCCTCACCCCCAACAATGGGGTTTAGAGGCTCATGCTGTCAAAAGGTACAAATTTCAGATCTAAAAACTTCATCAGGTACAAAATAAGTCTCTAAAAGTTGTTTAAATACTAAACTAGTAACCTAGGTTTACAGAATATGAGTAAACTAAGATAATTGGTGCAAAAATCCACTTCTGGGGCCCAATTGGTGTATGCTGGGGCTGAGACTTAAGCTTCTCACGTGATTGGGCTGTTTCTGGAGTTGAATGCCATGTTGTAACGTGTTTTTGGCGTTGAACTCCAACTTGTAACCTGTTTCTGGCGCTGGACGCTAGACTGCAGCATAGAACTGGCGTTGAGTGCCAGTTTACGTCATCTATCTTCGCGCAAAGTATGAACTATTATATATTGCTAGAAAGCCCTGGACGTCTACTTTCCAACCCAATTGAGAGCGTGCCAATTGGACTCTTGTAGCTCCAAAAAATAGATTCCAAGTGCAGGAGGTCAGAATCCAACAGCATCAATAGTCCTTTTTCAGCCTAAATCAGATATTTGCTCAGCTCCCTCAATTTCAGCCAAAAAATACCTGAAATTATAGAAAAACACACAAACTCATAGTAAAGCCCAGAAATGTGATGTTTGTTTAAAAACTAATAAAATTCTATTAAAAACTAATTAAAACATGCTAAAATCTATATGAAATTACCCCCAAAAAGCGTATAAAATATCAGCTCATCAGTCATCATCACAAAAGATCGCAAAAAGGGGAATTAACATGAAAACTAAGAGGAATCAAGAATAGAAACATGAAATTGTAGAGAAAACAAGATGAGGACATGAAATTGGAACTAGATTTAAGATGAAATTAACCTAACCTAACCTAACCTAATTCTAGGAAGAAGATGGAGCTTCTCTCTCTAAAAACTAAACTACATGATGCTAATGCTACAACCAATTGCTCCCCACTTTGCCCAAGCTTGAATTTTGCATGAAATACACTCAGAAACAGTTTGGAATTGGGTATGGGCTGCTCAGAAATTGCCCCCAGCGTTTTGCCTTTAAGTGAGTCACGTGCGAGTATCGGCGCGTACGCGCCATGTGCGCGTGCACGTCGATTGGCTAATTCTTCATCCGCGCAAACGCGGCATGTACGCATGCGCATCCTTAGGCGAACTTACTTTTGCACGCGCGCGCCTTGTACGCGTGCAGGCCCATTGATGCATTCCCAATTCTTGGTTTCTTCATACATTCTCCACTTTGTATGCTTTTCTTCTCATTTCTTCCATCCAATAGTTGCCCTATGAACCTGAAATCACTCAACAAACATATCAAGGCATCGGATGGAATTAAAGTGAGTTAAAATCACCAATTTAAAGGCCTAAAAAGCATATTTTTAGACTTAAGCACAATTCAAGGGAGAATTACAAAACCATGCTATTTCATTGAATAAATGTGGAAAAAGGTGATAAAATCCCCTAAAATAAGCACAAGATAAACCACGAAATCTGGGTTTATCATTTGTCTCTTGGCGTCGTTTGAGAACTAGGGCCAGATGGTCAAGGCAGGAGTCAAATGAGTCTCCAAAGACAGAGAAGTCATCCATGAATACTTTAAGGAATTTCTCCACCATATTAGAGAAAATGGAGAGCATACACATCTGAAAGGTGGCAGGTGCATTACACAGGCCGAATAGTATCCACCTATAAGCAAACACGCCATATGGGCATGTAAATACTGTCTTTTCTTGGTCCTGTGGATCTACTGCAATTTGATTATAGCCTGAATAACCATCCAAAAATCAGTAGAATGCATGACCTGCTAGTCTCTCCAGCATTTGGTCTATAAATGGTAAAGGAAAATTATCCTTTTTGGTGGCGTTATTGAGCCTTCTATAGTCGATGCACATACGCCACCCTGTAACTGTTCTTGTGGGAATCAGTTCATTCTTTTCATTATGAACCACTTTCATGCCTTCTTTTTTGGGAACAACTTGGAGAGGGCTCACCCAGGGGCTGTCAGAAATGGGATAAATAATCCCATCCTCCCATAATTTTGTGACTTCCTTCTGCACCACTTCCTTCATGGCTGGATTCAGTCGCCTTTGTGGTTGCACCATTGATTTTGCGTCATCCTCCAGTAGGATCTTGTACATGCATCGGGTTGGGCTAATGCCCTTAGGGTCACTTATTGTGCACCCAAGAGCTGTCTTATGTGTCTTTAGTACTTTGATTAGTGCTTTTTCTTCCTGTGGTTCTAAGGCAGAGCTTATAATCACAAGATAAGTATCCTCATCTCCAAGAAATACATATTTCAAGGATGATGATAATGGCTTGAGCTCGAGTTTAGGAGGCTTATCTTCTTCTTTATGAGTTTTCACAGGCTCCTCTATTTCCTCTGGCTCCTCTAATTCAGGCTGAGCATCATAAAAGATGTCGTTCATCTATTCTTCGAGTCTCTCAACCATGTTCACTTCTTCCACCAGGGAATGAATGATATTAATACACATGCACTCCTCTGGAGTGTCTGGATGTTGCATGGCTTTGACAATATTTAGCACAAACTCATTCTCATTAACTCTCAGGGTTACTTCCCCTTTCTGAACGTCAATGAGGGTCCGCCCTGTGGCTAGGAAGGGTCTTCCTAGAATGAGAGTTACACTCTTGTGCTCTTCCATTTCCAGCACCACAAAATCTATGGGGAAAGCAAAGGGTCTAACCCTAATAATCATGTCCTCAATCACACCTGATGGAAGTTTAACAAAACCATCAGGAAGTTGAAGACATATGCGGGTTAGTTTAACTTCGTGAGTTAAGCAGAATCTCTTTATTAATGATGCAGGTGTGAAGTTAATACTTGCTCCAAGATCACATAGGGCTATCTTTGTGCAAGCATCCCCTAAGGTGCAAGGTATTATATAGCTCCCAGGGTCTTTGAGTTTCTCTGGTAAGCTTTTTTGGATTACGACATTGCATTCTTCAGTGAGAAGGACTGTTTCTACCTCTCTCCAATCCTTCTTATGACTTAAGATGTCTTTTATGAAATTGGCATAAGAAGGTATCTACTCAAGAGCCTTTGCAAAAGGGATATTGATCTCAAGTTTCTTGAGATAATCCTCAAAGCAGGCAACCTGTTTATCTTTTTCCTCTTAGTGGAGCTTCTGAGGATATGCATCTTGGCCCTGTACTCATCAACTTTAGTTGATGTAGGTTGAATGCCTACAAAATTAGAGGGGGGTTTATTGGCCTGCTTCGGAGGGGTCTTCTCAGCACTTGTATGTGTCTGATCATCCCTTTTTGGGTGTTCAATGCTCTTGTTACCCCTTTCCTAGCATTCAACGCCAGGAATACTATCCTCTTTTGTGCGTTCAACGTCAGGAGTGCTGCCCCCTTCTTGGTGTTGAACGCTAATGACATTCCTCCTAAGGCGTTCAATGCCCTCAGAGGTGTCTTGAGGTGCATTTTTGGTTATCCTCTATCAGCTGTTCTTTTCCTGGGTTCTTGTCGTACTGAGGTTTGGTGTTTAATGTTTTCCCACTCCTCAGTTGAGAAGCTTGACACTCTTCTTTTATCTAAGATAATTGCTACCTAGTTTGACTCAGCTGTGCTTCCACATTCCTGTTGGAAGTCTGAGTTTCTCGCAAAGCTTCTTCCAATTCCAGCAACTGTTGTGCAAGGGCATTGATGAGTGGATATTTTATACGCTTTTTGGCATTATTTTCATATAGCTTTTAGTATGTTTTGTTTAGTTTTTATTAAGTTTTTATAGGTTTAATGTTAAATTCACATGTTTGGATTTTACTTCGATTTTGTGTGTTTTTGTGCAATTTCAGATATTTTTTGGCTGAAATTGAGGAGCTGGAGCAAAAGTCTGATTCAGAGACAGAGAAAGCACTACAGATGTTGTCTGGATCTGACCTCCTTACACTCGAAAGAGCTTTTCTGGAGATACAAAAGCCCAAATGGAGTGTTCTTAATAGCTATGGAAAGCTGAATCCCAGAGCTTTCCAGCAATGTATAAAAGTCCATACTTTGCTTCAGAATAGAAGGCCCAAAACTGGCGTCGAAAACCAGCCTCCTGCCCCCTTTCAGGCGTCCAGCGCCCAAGGAGAAGAGACTAGCATCCAAACGCCCAAAGAGGACCCCCTAGCCAGCGTTCAATGCCCTAGAGGCCTCATAGCACGTGGATCTCATCAAAGCTCAGTCCAAACACTCACCAAGTGGGCCACAGAAGTGGATTTTAGCACTAAAAAGACTGTTTTACCCTTACTAGTCATTAGTTTAGTATTTAAAGTAGAAGATCACTCTTTGTTAAGGATCTTCACCAATAATTTACCATTTTTTGTTTTACACATTGTATTTTCTATCAGTATGAGTTTCTAAACCTCCTAAATTGAGGGGAGGGGCCCTGCTGAGTTTTTTGGATTAATAAAAGTATTATTGTTTCTCTTTAATCTGTGTTTGACTCTCTATTCTAAGATGTATCTTCGTTTTCATCAATATGAATGCGTTGAACTAGCATAAGGTTAACACATTCTACATGGGTTCAGAGTGCGTCTTTCATCGGACAATGATGGACCACCAGCTTGATTATACATCTCTCAGACAACTAATCCACGACTTTGTTAAGGACTTCTCAATACATTAGTTCAGCCGATTTACGGGGAGATTAGGGTCTCTGTGGTAGAGGCTAGAACCCAAAGCGCAGCATCCTCCGATCTGGAAGATTTGACCTTTTCTGTGGAGTTTTAAGTAGGATCACTAAGGAGAATGAACCGCAGGAGCTTCACCCTCCATCAGAATGGATCCGCACTAACCTTGGGGTTCAGATCTGGAGGAGTATTGGCGGCTGCTCAAACCAGTGTCTATCACATACAGCCTGCCATAGAAGAAATCATCCACAATTGAAGAAGACAATAATACCAGAGTTAATCCAGAAGGACTAAGCATCTCCAAGCCTTAACCACATTCTTATCATAGTTTACACGACTTCTGAGTTCTGATTAACCTTTTTCTTTATTTATTTTTAAACAATCAAACTGCATTTAAACAAAACCAACAACGTCTTGATTCTCCTGACTAATACCCGCAAGATAACCATAGCTTACTTCAAACCACAATCCTCGTGGGATCGACCCTGACTCACTCAGGTGTTACTTGGATGACCCAGTGCACTTGCTGGGTCAGTTGTACGAAGTGTGGGGATTCGTGCACCAAGTTTTTTGCACCGTTGTCGGGGATTGTTCAAGTTTGGACAACTGACGGATTATCTTGTTCCCTAGATCAGGTATTGTCTTTAATTTTTGCAAGAGTATTTTATTTTATTTTTCTTCTTGCAAAAATTAATTAAAACTTTTTCAAAATATTTTTCTTTTCTTTGTTTAATCTTTGTTCTCGGTTTGAGTTTTTTGTTTTTGTTATTGTTGTGTTTTTCAAAAATTTTGAGTCTTTCTTTCTAAAAATTTTCAAAAATAGTTTCTTTTGTTTAATTCGTGTGTCAATCTTTAAGTTTGGTGTCTTCTTATGTTTTTCTTTTATAATTTTCAAAAATCTTGAGTTTAGTTTTAAAAATTTTTAACTTTGGTGTCTTTTGCATGTTCTTGTGTTCTTTGAATTTCTTAAGCCTTGTTCTTGGTGTTCTTTTAAATCTTCAAAGTGTTATTAGGCTTCTTTTTGTTTTGATCTTAAAATTTTTTAAGTTTGGTGTCCCATAGTATTTTTCTTTAAATTTGTGCATAATAGGGTGTCTTAGATCTAAAAATTTTAAGCTTTTATGTCTTTTACTTGTTTTTCTCTCTCCTCACTAAAATAAAAAAATTAAAAAATAGCTTTTTTATTTTTATTTTAATTGCATTTTCGAAATTTTCAATTAAAAATTCAGATTTTAATTTTAAATTTTTATCTTAGTTTTCAAAATTTCAAAATTCAAATCTTTTCAAGATCATATCTTTTTCAAAAATCATATCTTTTTCAAAATCTCATCTGTTTCAAATCTTTTCGAATTCTTATTTTATCTTTTCTAATCTCAAATTTTAAAATCAAATCTTTTTCAAATCTTATTTATTTCTCATCTTATCTTTTCTTATCTTTTTTAATTTCAAATTTTTAAATTCAAATCTTTTTCTTAATTAGTTATCTTTTCTCTCTCTTCTTTTTCAAAACTTTCTAACTAACTCTTATCCCTTCTAATTTTCGAAAACTTTCTTTTTAATTAGTTATCTTCTTTTTCAAAACTTTCTTTTAATTAATTAACCTTAATTTTTGAAATTAATAAATAAATAAAACAAAAACAAAAACATTTTAATTATTATTTATCTTTTCTATTTCTACTTCTTCTCATATTTACTTCTATTTATTCGAATTCTACTCCTCTCTCATCTTCTATCTTCACTTTTCTATCTTCCTCTTCTTTCTTCACATCTCACTAGGAGCCTTTTATACTCAAATCAAACATAGAAGCTTCCTTTCTTTCTTTTCTTCTTTTCTTGTTTATGACCAAGAACAAGGATAAAGAACCCCTTCTTAATCTTGATCCTGAACCTGAAAGGACTTTAAAGAGGTGTTTACAGCAAGCTAAAGCACAACATCCCAGAAGAAACCTTTCAAAAAATTTTGAACAGGAAGCTGAAGACATGGCCAAACCTGAAGGAGATGCCAGAAAGGTTCTTGGTGACTTCACCATGCCTACCTTTGACTTTTATGGCAGAAGTATCTCTGTACCTGCCATTGGAGCTAACAATTCTGAGCTTAAGCCTCAGTTAGTCTCTCTTCTGTAATAGAACTGCAAGTTCCATGGACTTCCACTGGAAGATCCACATTAGTTCTTAGCTAAATTCTTGCAAATCTGTGATACTGTTAAGACCAATGGAGTAAATCCTGAAGTCTACAAGCTTATGATTTTTCCCTTTGCTGTAAGAGACAAAGCTAAGATATGGTTGAATTCTCAACCAAAAGAGAGCTTAGACTCTTGAGAAAAGCTGGTTAATGCGTTTCTGGCTAAATTCTTTCCTTCTCAAAGGATGAGCAAGATTAGAGTGGAAGTTTAAACCTTCAGACAAAAAGAAAGTGAATCTCTCTATGAAGCTTGGGAAAAGGCCATCTGGACCCAAAGTGGGCCCTTGGCCCAACTAAACTAAACCAAAACCCTAGTTTTCAGCACTCTCTCTCCTCACAACACACTCAAACACGCTGAAATTAGAGAGAAAGGGAGGAAGAACACTCTCTCAAGTTCTCTCCCTTGGTTGATCTTCAAACCACCATAACTTTTGATCTAGAGCTCCGATTGCCGCTCCGTTTGCGGCCACGCGTTCACCGCAGAGAGCTCTACAAAACCCATTTGCGGCCACGCGTTCACCGCGGAGAGCTCTACAAAACCCATACAATCAATCTTGAGGTAAGCCACGTGTTGCTGTTCGAAATTTCAGCCTTTATTTTTGAGTTTCATGGGTGAAATGTTGAGATTTTGGGTTCTTTGATGTTATAGGACCCAACTCTCTTGAAGGAGAAGGTTAATCTTGTCTCCTTGGACCTTGGGTGTGGTAAGATTCTCAACTCTAGTGT